>NC_041224.1:150177707-150182634 GCF_002837175.3 Physeter macrocephalus
GCAGGCTCCGGACGCGCAGGCTCAGCGGCCATGGCTCACGGGCCCAGCCGCTCCGCGGCACGTGGGATCTTCCCGGACCGGGGCACGAACCTGTGTCCCCTGCATCGGCAGGCGGACTCCCAACCACTGCGCCACCAGGGAAGCCCTCAATGTGGTTTTCATTTGCAATTTCCTAATGGCAAATGACGTTGAACATCTTTTCATGTGCTTGATTGCCATTGCTGTATCTTCTTTGATGGTATCCAATCATTTGTCCATATTTTAAATTGAGTTTTCTTATTATTGAGTTTGGAGAGCTCTTCATGTATTCTAGATACAAGTCCTTTACTGAGATATGTGATTTGCAAATATTTTCTCCTAGTCTGTGGCTTCATTCTCTTCTCTTAACAGTGTCTTTCACAGAGTAGTTTTTAATTTTGATGAAGTGAATTTATCAGTTCTTTCTTTCATGAATTGTGCTTTTGGTGTCATATTTAAAAACCTTTTGCTAACCAAACCCAAGTTCACAAAGATTTTCTCTTTTGTTTTCCTCTAAAAGTTTTATAATTTTAGGTTTTATACTTAGGTCTGTGATCCATTTTGAGTTAATTTTGAACACAATGTAAAGGTTCATTTTTTTAAAATAAATTTATTTATTTATATTTTTAAATTTTGGCTGCATCGGGTCTTTGTTGCTGCACGCGGGCTTTCTCTAGTTGCGTGAGTGGGGACTACTCTGTTGCGGTGCACGGGCTTCTCACTGCGGTGGCTTCTCTTATTGAGGCGCATGGGCTCTAGGTGCACAGGCTTTAGCAGTTGTGGCTCATGAGCTCTGGAGCGCACCGGCTCAGTAGTTGTGGCTCACAGGCTTAGTTGCTCTGCGGCATGTGGGATCTTCCTGGGCCAGGGTTCGAACCCGTGTCCCCTGCATTGGCAGGCGGATTCTTAACTACTGCACCATGAGGGAAGTCCTTCATTTTTTGCATATGGATGGATGTCCAATAGTTCCAACACCGTTTGTTGAAAAGACTATCTCTATTGAATTGTCTTTGCACCTTTGTCAAAAATCAATTGACCATGTTTGTGTTGGTCTATTTCTGGATTCTCTGTTCTGTTCCATTGATCTATTTGTCTATCCTTTGCCAATACTACATTTGTCTTGATGACTATATAGCAGATTTTGAAATTAGATTGTGAAGTCCTTCTAACTTTGTTCTTATTTTTCAAAATTGTTTTGGTTAAACTAGTTCCTTTGCCTTTCTATAAAAATTTAGAGTTAGCTTGTCAGTATCTACAAAAAAAATCATGCTGGGATCCTGATTGATATCGAATTGAATCTATAGATTTAATTTGGGGAGAGTTGACATTTTAAGAATATTGTGGGGCTTCCCTGGTGGCGCAGTGGTTGAGAGTCCGCCTGCCGATGCAGGGGACACGGGTTCGTGCCCCGGTCCGGGAAGATCCCACGTGCCGCGGAGCGGCTGGGCCCGTGAGCCATGGCCGCTGAGCCTGCGCGTCCGGAGCCTGTGCTCCGCAACGGGAGAGGCCACAACAGTGAGAGGCCCGTGTACCGCAAAAAAAAAAAAAAAAAAAAAAAAAAAAAAAGAATATTGTGCCTTCCAATCCATGAACACAATATATCTCTCCATTTATTTAGGTCTTTGATTTCTTTCATCAGTTTTTAGCATACAGATCTGCAAATATTTTGTTAGATTTATACCTAAATATTTCATATTTTTGTGCAGTTGTAAATGTTACTTTAAAAATGTCAATTTCCGATATTCTAGTATTTAGAAATTTGATAAGCTCCATGTAACTTGAGCTGCTGTCAGGGCAAAGTGGCAGGAGAAAAGAGAGAGCAGAATAACCTGTTTTCCCCCCATACTCTTCAGACCACTGGGGCCCTTTTCCTAGATATGGTGGCCAGAAAGATGGTGTATTTCTTGGGGTTTTAACTGCTGTTGTTACTGCCATGAAGTTCTGCAGCTGGGGCTGCCTTCAAGGCAGGGCTGGGAAAGAAAAGAGAGGGAGAGTAAAAGGAAAAAAAAAGGGGAGGGCTTCCCTCCACACCAACACCTCTCAGCAGTCCCTCTTCCTGGTCCTCTGCTAGAAGACCAGGGTTTCTTTTGAAGTTTTTGCTGCCCTCTCTCCTCTTGCTATTGTTTACTCTTTATAGTCTTCAGGTAGTTGTATTTTGTGTGTTTTGTCCAGAGTTTTTGTCGTAATCAGTGTGTGATTGAGACTATTGTGGGTTTACTCCACCTTGGCCAGCACCAGAAGTCCCCATCATTCTTTTTAAAAAGTAAAATGTTAATATTCCACTTTATTAAATTTTGAGGTAGCTCGACCATGATGTTAGTTTTAAACTAAGCTATCTCCAAATTTTCCTCATCTCTCTCTATACTGATAAGTCACATCACTTTAGTTTCTGCTACTTTATCTTTTTCTCCCTCCATCCTTTTCCACTCTTTCCTTATTGTACATCAAACCAACTTTGCTCCAAACTTTGAAAAAGGAGTTTATTTACATGTAACTACAGCCTATGGTTTAGTTCTTCTGTGAACCTTATAATTATGATAATTAACATATTTTTTCAGAGCTCAGTGTACCATGTTAACTAAGTGCTCTGACACTTTAATAAGCATTATTAAATACGAATTAATGTAAAAAGGAACCTCTCACATACTCTTCTGTATTTATAGCTCTAAAATCACTGGCCTTAGATGATTATCAGCGTTCATGTGAGAAAACCATCTTTCTATAGAAACAGAAGTTTTGAGAACATAGTTTATTGAGTACTGCAGTGCTTGTTTACTATGGAGCTAATGTTTGAAACCACCATAATTCTTTGGAACATGAGAATTGATATGTTTAGGAAGGCAGACTGTTGGTCAAAGACCTAAATATAAATGTGATGTGCTCGTAACTGGGTGATCATTGAAACTGTTGTGGTCAGAAATGGTTCAGTATAGATTATCCCGCTTATTTCTCCGAGAATGCCGTGTGTCAGATTCTTTAGAGAGATACAGTTATCATTTTATGGCTTTCTCTGTCATTTTGCTCTACATTTAAAGTAGAGGGTTAAATCTGCTATTATATGTAATTAACTTTTATCTTATCATTCATTAATAAAAATGGAGCTCTTTAAGGCTCTTGTTATACTTTACTTTCAGGATTCTGAAACATGGATGATCCTGGACTAATACAACTTATCTCATCTACCTCTTATTCTGTCTGCTAAAATGTCTAGTCTCTGCTTTTTCCCTGCCCCTTCCTCTCCCTTCCCCGCCAGCATTGTTTTATTGTTCAGTATTGTATCTGACCAGATAATCAGGCCAACTATTTCATATAAGATGTTTAAAAATAAATCTCCCAAATTAATTCCATTTAATGTGCAACTGTGTTCCTAAACGTTCAGTGAGCACTTAACCACATACCAGGTATTGTGTGAATATATCGCCTGATCATCACAGCAACCCTCTGAGGTGGATACTATTTTGTAGATGAGGCTTTTGAGCCACAAAGAGGTTATATAATTTGCCCAAGGAACTCAGCCAGTAAGCGTCAGGACCAGGATTTGAACACAGACTGTCTTACTCAGAAGACTACACTTTTTTGTTGTTGTTGTTAACATCTTTATTGGAGTATAATTGCTTTACAATGGTGTGTTAGTTTCTGTGAAGCCTACACTTTTAATGACACTCTGCTACATGGTGGACTTTGTAAGGAATTGCACATTACCAAAACACTGTTTATCTGCTAAAGAAATCTAAGTTTCCTACCTTGTAATGAGATTCTTGTCTTTCAGAAACCCAGTAGTATTTTTTTTTTTTTTTTTTTTTTTTGTGGTATGCGGGCCTCCCTCTGTTGTGGCCTCTCCCGTTGCGGAGCGCAGGCTCAGCGGCCATGGCTCACGGGCCCAGCCGCTCCGCGGCATGTGGGATCCTCCCAGACCGGAGCGCGAACCCGGTTCCCCTGCATCGGCAGGCGGACGCGCAACCACTGCGCCACCAGGGAAGCCCCCCAGTAGTATTTTGATAAAAGATTCACTAACATCCCTTTAAAACGTCAGCTTTATACATTAGACTATGGTCAGTTTTCTGTTTTACATCAGAAACAGAATGCATCATTATTAAGAGCTACACCACCCTATTATTGAAAACACGTCAAGTGTAAAGAACTGTCTGTCTTTGCCAGAAAAAGAAAAGTATATAGTAAAAATCTGGGAAGGTTATAAGGTGTGAGTAGAAGTTAAGAAATTTAAAACAACCAGTAAAGGCCAAAAATATAAAAATCAAAACTGGAGATCACCTCAGAAAAAAAAAAAACAACAAAAAAACCAAATTACCTGAAGGTTTGATTCTTAGAATGCTTTGTCCTTTGTACATGTTAATCTGAAGAAGGAGTTCCAACAAATCTGTTCAAAGGGTAAATTGATTCTATTATATTTAATTTAATGTATGTGTCTGTGTCCTAGAAAGGCTACATACTATACTGATGGAACTTACTGGAAGGATTCCTATATGAATATCTAGGGAAAGAATTAAGCCCTTAATGATTTGCTGAACACTCTGTTAGTGGCACGAGAAATGTATGTCTGATGAGCAATATCCAATGATAATACTGGGTTTATATACTTCGCAGTGGCGAATGTGACATGGAACATGTCTCAGCTAATGAGTTACCAACCAGTGCCCTGAGTAAAACAGACACAACGATAACAACCTGAAAGTTCTTTCAAGAATGAGCAACAGGTGTCCACAACATAATGTATTTTAATTAAATGGTTTAAAAAAATTTTTTATTTTATTGAAGTATAGTTTATCTACAATGTGATGTTAATTTCTGCTGTGCGGCAAAGTGATTCAGTTATACATATATATACATTCTTTTTCATATTCTTTTCCATTTCAGTTTATCACAGGATATTGAATATAGTTCCCTGTGC
>NC_041224.1:150182671-150243917 GCF_002837175.3 Physeter macrocephalus
CATTTGTGTCATATTTTAGATTCCACATGTAAGTGATATCATATGGTATTGATATTTGTCTTTCTCTTTCTGACTCACTTCACTTAGTATGATACTCTTTAGGTCATTTATCCATCCTATATATACTAGTTTGCATCTGCTAATCCCAGACTCCCACTCCATCCCTTGCCCACCCCCCTCCCCCTTGGAAACCACAAGTCTGTTCTCTGTGTCTGTGAGTCTGTTTCTGTTTCATAGATAAGTTCATTTGTGTCATATTTTAGATTCCACATGTAAGTGATATCATATGGTATTGATATTTGTCTTTCTCTTTCTGACTCACTTCACTTAGTATGATACTCTTTAGGTCATCCATGTTGCTACAAATGACATTATTTCATTCTTTTTTATGGCTGAGTAGTATTCCATTGTATATATACACTACATCTTCTTTATCCATTCATCTGTTGATGGACATGTAGGTTGTTTCCATGTCTTGGCTATTGTAAATAGTAAATAGCTGGGTTTTGAGATCTCAGTTATTGCTAGGTTGAGTTTCATGTCCTATAGTAGAAGGAAGGACAGATGTGTTAATACTGAATATCTGGATCCCATTACTAATCTGTTTATGTACTAATAAGATCATGGGATTATCACTCACTTTAAAAAGTTTTTTTTGTTTTGTTTTGGCTAATGCTTGCAAATAAAACCAATAATGCCTACCATTCATTGTATATAATCCAGTAAATATTTCATGTTTTTATATAAAGTTAAATTCCACTTAAGTATAAGTATTCAGATCTTTTATGGAAAGCTTCAATCAACAGCACACTTATTTCAAGCCATATATATATATGTATGTGATATATATATATATAAAATAATGTTGCTGACATTTTACTTATTTGCCACAATTTTACATAAAATTAGGTGTTACCGCCTTCAGTATGGGAACGTCAGGAAATTATGTACTTGTATCAGTGAATGCTCAAAAAATGTTGGAACTCTTTTTTAATTTACCTCCAGAGTATGCAGCACACTTCGATGAGAATCATCAGTGGCAGCAGAATTTTCCTTGAAAGTAGTTTAGGTTTGGAGTATACAACTTATTCAGTGCCAATCTGTTTGATAAGATAGGTGACCTGTTTATTCAATATTATTTTAGATCAAAAACTGGTGATACTAGAAAGTATGACAGTTTTATTGTGATTCATAAACTTGACTCTGAATGCTGTACCAAGAGTTCCAAAATTATGTAGCTATGTAGATAAAGAAAGCATTGTTTGGGCTTCCCTGGTGGTGCAGTGGTTGAGAATCTGCCTGCTAATGCAGGGGACACGGGTTCGAACCCTGGCCTGGGAGGATCCCACATGCCGCGGAGCAACTAGGCCCGTGAGCCACAACTACTGAGCCTGCGCGTCTGGAGCCTGTGATCCGCAACAAGAGAGGCCGCGATAGTGAGAGGCCCGCGCACCGCGATGAAGAGCGGCCCCTGCTTGCCACAACTAGAGAAAGCCCTCGCACAGAAACGAAGACCCAACACAGCAAAAACAAATAAATAAATTAATAAACTCCTACCCCCAACATCTTCTTTAAAAAAAAAAAAAAGAAAGCATTGTTAGGATAAGATATAGAAAGATCTTATACTCATCTAAATTTAAAAATTCTGATATAGTTATATCTTAGGAAGGGAAATAATTTTGGCCACCCTTTGAAAGTTGTAATTAGGCTTGACATTTAGTTTCAGAACTATGGACACCCCAAAAGTAATTATCTTTAAAAATTATTATGCAACTGTTCACAAATAATAGTATGACTAACACCCTTTAATAAGGTGTTAACCCACCTTTGTACCTAAGCTCGCTTTAGCATAACCTTTCACCTAATTTAGCATGTACATCTGTTACCTATTAAGTCTGGATTTACAAAGAAGCATGTGCATAATTATCTTAAAACATACAACTGAAAGATTGTATTTTATTTCCATTTAAAAAAATCTTTTTGATTAGGAAGTAATTAATTGCATAACTTTTGAGATGAAATGCCACATTAAAAAAATACAGAAGTGAAGGCCATTTTTTTGCCTTCAACATCAATTTGTTGACTATCTACTCAATTTATGGCCTTATATTGATTGTTATCCGTTCATAGATATACAATATAGCCCCTGCCTTCAAGAATTCACAGCCGATGGAAAATGAATAAATTAACAGTCAGTGACAGCAGGGGTTGGCAAACTTTTTCTGTAAAGGGCCAGATAGTAAATATTTTAGGCTTTGTGGGCCATATGGTTTCTGTTGCAGTTACTCAACTCTGCTGTCAAAGCATGAAAGCAACCACAGACAATCCATGAACAAATGAGCATGGCTGTGTTCCAGTGCAAATTTTATTTACAAAGCTAGGCATGAGCCTTTGTCCTGCAGTTTGCTGCTGTCTGAATTATGGTATAGTGATATAAAATCTATGGTAGACACGTACTACTATGCTGTGTATACATGACTAGAGGAGGACACAGAAAATCTCAAGGAGGAAGGGACTTACGAGCTGAGTCTTGAAAGACAAGGTGTTATCCAGGAGAAGCAGCATGGAAAGCCCATGGATTCATTAACTCCTGCAGAGTCTAAGCAGAGGCAGAGACAGGAGCCCATTTTGTTAAATATTTAGTGGGTACCTTATGAAAAGATAATCATTCAAATCCTTTCCAATAGCATCTTTCTAAATAGTGTTGAAAATCGTAGTTACCAAAATTCTATGACTGACTTCACATGTGTAGTTTCTTTACATCTATAAATATGAAGAATTGGTTTTGTATATTAAAACAGAAGCATACCAAAAATTGCCTTGTCTTTAGAGAAAGTCAAGTGTTTCACTTCGTTTATTTATTTTACATTCTTGAGGCCATGCTAAGCTATTCTCCCAGTGCACAAAGACCTACTTGAAAAGTAATGAGTTCTGCCATCTCAGTGTTGGTCATCAGGGTACTGCATTTTGAGTTTATTAATTTTTTATTGACATATTGCATACAAAAAAGTATATGTCATACACACAAGAAAGTACACATAGTGGCAGTATATAGCTCAATGATTTTTCACAAACCGAGCACCCTCCTTTTACCCTGAGGCTACATTTTAATTGTCCAACACTACTGATCAAAATTCTTAGACTGCTTCTCTCATAAACTTAATTATTCTTAATCTCTGAGCTTTCAGTAAGTTCTCTGGCTTAAAATCCTTACTGCTAACAGTAATTTTGCTTGCATGAAGGACAGGGTAGGCACATTCTGTCTGCCCACCTTTTCCTCCTAGACCTGACTAGCGTTCAGTTCTCTTTAATTGATCACTGCAGTGTAGGCTTCTGATTTCCAGGAACTACCTTTTTTTTCCAAAATCATCCATTTCTTCCTCTGAAAGTCTCTCTCTTTACCTCCAGCAGTGCTTCCAAACTGAAGGTAGCAACTCTGGGTCTTGAAATAAATTTAGTAAGTTGGACTGGTGACTGGCATTTAAGAAGAGCACAAAGGAGGGACAAGGCAGATGAAGAAATAGAATAGTGCGCTGTAACCATTGTAAGACTATTATTTTTTGCAACTTTTTATTTAGTTTTTCATCTATGTGTATGTTTACTAGATCATGATGTAAAATTTATTTTTTACTAGGGATCATGTCCTTAAAAGTTTAAAAAACATTGTCATAAGTCTCATGTCAGCAATTTCAAAAACTGCTTAACATTAGCACCATTAACATTAACTGCTGATACTTGTAGAACTTGTTTAAATTAATAAACTGGAAATTTGGGGGCTGGAGGAAGTTTTTTTCTGCCTATCTCTTGGAGGAGCACTCCGTCTCATTTTAAGATGCCAGTGTAACTCAAACAGAGATGTTACAAGAAAAAATATTGCAGACAGATATCCCTCATGAATGTAGATGGCACAGTGCTTTATCAAATATTAGCAAATTGAATACAGCAATATATAGACAGGATAATACATTTTGACCAATTGGAGTCTATCCTAGGAATGCAAATCAGGGGTTGGATTAATATCCAAAAACCATTTTAATTTATTATCTTAATCGAATAAAGTAGAAAAACCATTTGATCATCCTTAACAGGTACAGAAAAGCATAAACATTTGACAAAATTAAACTCCTATTTATATCTATATAAAAAAATTCTCAGCAAACTAGGAAAGAACTTCCTTACTGAGAAGGGGTGTATTTGAAAAACCTACAGATAAGATGCCTAACACTGGGAACAAAACATGGCTGTCTCCTCTCAACCACTTGTACTTAACGTTGTACTTGGGGTCTTGGCCAGACGCTAGTCTGAAGTAAGGCCAGAAAAAGAAAGAAAAGGCATAAAGATTGGCAAGAAGTAAAACTATTTGTTTGCACATGACATGATCACCTATGTAAAAATGGTTAAAAATTTTAAAACCTCACAATATTAAATGTTGACAATGGAATGGAGCAACTAGTACTCTCAGACATTGCTGTTGGATATGTAGAATGGTACAACCACTTCAGAAAACAGTTTGACAGGTTTTTTTTATAACATTAAACATACATACACCCATCAGTTCTGATCCTAGGTATTTACCCAAGGGAAAAGAAAATGTGTATCCACAGAAAGACTTGTACCTGAATGCTCATGGCAGCTTTATTTATAATGGACCAAAATTGGAAATTACCTAAATGTCTATCAACAGCTGAATGGATAAACAAGTCGTGATATGTCCATACAATGGAACACTACTCAACAAAAAAGAGGACCAAACTACTGATACATGCAAAGCTTAGATAAATCTCAAAATGTTATGCTGAACAAAAGAATCCTTATGCAAAAGAGTATATATTGCATAATTCCATTTATATGACATCCTAGATCAGGGAAAACTCGGGGGACAAAAAGCTCTTCAGTGCCTGCTTGGGACCAAGAGTGACATATTGACTCCAGGGACGCACAAGAGAACTTTTCTGATATTTTAAAGTACTGTTCCACATCTTGACCTTGGTGGTAGTTACTAGAGTTTTTACATTTGTGAGTTATACCTCAATAAAGTTGATTTAAAAAAAAGAGAGAGAGAGAGATTTAGACATTTTAAAACAAGTAAATGAAATCACTATTAGGGAAAAAAATCTTAAGATTAAAAAATTACTTTGGGAAGATGAAAAAGTTTTAGAGATGGATGATGGTTGTAGAATGATGTGAGTATACTTAAAGCCACAGAATTGTATGCTTAAAAATGGTTAAAGTGGTAAGTTAATTTTATGTAATGTGTTTTTAACACATTTTTTAAAAACGTTAAAAAAAAGAAAGCTGTGTAAACAAACAAAGAATCTTTCAAGAATTAGAAAAATACATGAGTTTTTATTATCTTAAGATGGTATGTGCTTTGTGCTTCTCAAAAATGACTTTTAAAGAATTAAGGCAGGCTCTAAAATATTGCAACAGACTTATGTAATTTCTTTGGTCAAAGATTAAAATGCTTAATCTAATTATAAACAATAAATGTGTTTAGTATGTTAGCCGGTATTTATGAAACACAGCAAAACAAAGATCAGGATTCTGGCCTTGAAGTGTTTATGTTTTGAGTGTCAAATACGTGAGTATAGTAAACTAGCAGTATTACTTAGCCAGGTGTCATTTACTCTAATTCAGAGTATCCCAACAGTCATATTTCTAGAACAATCATATTTCTAGAACAATCATCTTTCTAGAAGGAAATGTCTCTTTTAAACTGCTCTGCCCTTTTGGTTTCTAATTAGTGATTGTCCCCTGAGATTTTTAAAGCTAAAAGTGTTTTATACTCAGTTTGCCCTTTATTTGCAATTTTTATATCAACCTAAGTGTAAAACTAGATAAATTTGATTGTAATTAGTTTCACTGTTAGTGTTCTTCATTTGCCTATTTTCATCAAAATAAACCTTACTGTAGTTTCTGGTGAGATTGGTGTGAATTTCTCTAGCCCGAAAGGAAGATCTGGGGATGATATCCCTTGGGAATATGACTGCTTTCTTGCTTGGTGATTTGCTTCCACTTCCTAGGTTTTGGGAATAATAGGCAGTTAAAAGCTCTGCATGCCAAAAGCAGAGGACCCTTGGGAATTTTTTCATCATGAACTTTACTTTTTCTTTTTTATTATTATTATTTTTTTCCGGTACGCGGGCCTCTCACTGTTGTGGCCTCTCCCGTTGCGGAGCACAGGCTCCGGACGCGCAGGCTCAGCGGCCATGGCTCACGGACCCAGCCGCTCCACGGTATGTGGGACCTTCCCGGACCGGGGCACGAACCCGTATCCCCTGCATCGGTAGGCGGACTCTCAACCACTGCGCCACCAGGGAAGCCCATGAACTTTAAATTAAGGGAGTTTATGATTGGCTAGATTATAATACAGGGAGTGAATGTCTTTGCAGTAAAATCTGTAGAGCTTGAAATACAAAAGAATGGAAGCTTCTACATGAAGATGTTTTGAGCGGGAAAACACATTTTCTCTTTACGGTTCATTCTGCTCTAGGGAAACACCACCAAGCGAGTCAAACACAGAATGTGATTGCATCAGACAAAGCAGAAATTCCGGTTGCCCATGAACATGAGCACAGCCATGGCCACACACAGCTGCATGCCTACATCGGTGTTTCCCTCGTACTGGGCTTTGTTTTCATGTTGCTGGTGGACCAGATTGGCAGCTCCCATGTGCATTCTACTGATGGTAAGTAGCTCCAAGGTTTTCTGGGCAGTGCAAAACACTTGCATTTTAGGTGATCACAAATGATTGAATAATTCAATATGTATCAGTGGTCTTATTTAGTGCTAAAACTTTCTCAGGTTCTGGTGAACATTTCATTTGTTTGAGAAGGCTAGTGGGTTGTGACATGTGGCACAAGGGAGTGTTTATTGGATTATTACCCTGGTTATTTTAAAGTTCATTGGATGGAGGTCTAGGGCAGAAGTTCTTAACCCTTTTTGTGCCATGGAGCCTTTCAGCAGTCTAAAGCCTGCGGACCTTTTATTGAAATAATGTTTTAAAATGCATAAAGCACAGTATAGGATTACAGAGAAAATCAATTTAATATAGTTACTAAAACATTAAAACAAATTTGTGATATAGTAATGCATGTCTTCTTTATCGGCACATTAAATAATGAGATAATATACTTAAATCATAAGCAAGTTAGAGGTAAATTTAATTGTTTAGGACATCAGTATAACAGCTGTTGTTGAGTAGCTTGACTAAGAACATTAAATTCTGAGATGGGCTTTGACAAGGCAACAGAGTGTCAAGTTGAACATCCAGTTGATTTGGGTTTTTGTTTTGATGGTTACTAGTGTAGAAGAGCCTGATTCACAAAGATATTTTATTACAGATATACTTGAACACATTTGTAGCTTGCTTTCCAGAGAAAGATAAGCTTCTTTCAAGGACAACTAGAATTCTCCAAGACTTCTAAAGTTAATTCCAGTCATAGTAACTTTTTTGTCTTGAGATCAATGAATTCATCTTTGGTTAGATCAATATCTTTGATATGGTTTATATTAAATAAAAAAGGATTCTGATCCATGATACAACTTTGATGCCATCGTGATATAACTAAACTTTTTTGATATAAATACATTTGAAAGGGTTATAATGGACATAAGGGTTTACAGATATTTCTTTTCAAATACACTGACAGAGAATTTTGCAGATAGGAACTGCTAGAAAGCAGCATAGATATCTTGGTCACCAGCAAGAGGTCCCATGACTTCTCCTGTTTTGTGGCTGATGACTGTTAGGTGTAGAGTTGCCTGTTAGTTCCCAGCTCCGTCACATGAGCGTCTACAAACAGGAAGACTGTAATCGTGCAACGTGGCAGCACTTCTATAAGCCCTTAATTTAAAGTAGTGATGAAAGAGAGTGATAAATGTTTAAGTTTACTTCATTTTGTTCTACAGCGTAAATACGTTAAACTCACTTACGCAGTTAAAATTTTCCTTTATATAGTTTGCAGTGTAAAGGACATTGTAAGGGCCTTACCAAGTACTGAGTTTTAAATATAGTGAAATCTGTATCTATAAAAAAATAATAATAAATAAATAAAGTAGTGATGAGTGAAAGTGATAATATGATGATATCTTATAACTATAAAATAATATGAAATTATCTGATTTCTATTGGTAAAGGTAGTGCTACTATTACTTGTGCTTTATTGTCTATATTTATAATTAAAGGAAATGCTAAAGTTCAGTTAGAGGTTAGTACAAGTAAAAATACATTTTTTTTTAAGTTAAGGTCACAGACACCCCCTGCATTCTCCCTGTGTTCTCCTATTAGACCCCAGGTTAACAATCCCTGGTCTACCAAAAAAATCTGTAGAAAAGCAGGCAAAAGACATGAACAAATAGTTCATAAAAAGATATAAAAATGGTCTTTAAACATATGAAAAGATGTTCCTTGCACTTAAAATAAGACTGCAAATCAAAATTCCACTGAGATGCCATTTCTCACCTGTCAGATAGGCAAAAATTCAAAACCTTGACAGTATACTCTGTTGGCAAAGCTGTGATGAAACAGACACTCATCTATTGCTGTGGGTGTGCATAGTGGTACAGCCCCTGTAGTGGAGAATTTACCCTTTAACCCCAAAATCCCACTTCTAGGAATTGGCTCCAATATGAAAATACATATGCACAAGACTAATCAGTGCAGCATTGTTTATCATTATAAAAACACTTCAATGTCCAGTCATGCAGATTGGTTGAGTGTAGTGTGGTGTGTCCATGTAATGGAGTTCTATGTAGCCATGAAATAGAATAAGGAATCAGGTCTCTGTGAACCAATATGGAGAGATTTCCAGGAAATACTGTTAAGTGGAAAAAAAAAAAGCAAAAATAAATGATTATACATCATATATTATGTTTTGTGTAAAAAAGAAGGGGAAACAAGTATACGTGTATATATTTGCTTATCTTTACAAAAAAGAAACATAAGAAGGATCAGCTAGAAAACAAAGTTGATTACTTGTAGGAGTGAGGGCATGGGTGGGATAAGGTAGAAGGGTTTGGGGAGGGCATGACACTTCCCCGGGCATGCCTTTTTGATATAGTTTTGACTTTGGGAAATATGTTAATATTTTCCATGTTCAAAATATAAAATGAAATCAGCAAAGGATGGGGGAGCTAACTGAAACAGATGAACTATACTTCAAATGAATAACAGTTACGTTGAAGGGGATGTAGAAAAAACTAATTCAAGTAACTTATGAATGTAGTATTTGACTATATACCTTTAGTGGTGAGTAGAGTTGGGGAAGAAGCGTAAACGGTACTGAACTCTTTTTTAGTAGGCTTTGCTTTTTGTAATGGTGTGGGCAAAACAGTTCTGAAACTAGTTTAGATATGTTACAAGATTGAGCAAATGAGTAAATGCGTTGCTGTTGGTGGAACCAGAGTCCTCACTGAGGAAGAAGGGACATGCAAATAGGGAATGAGGGAAAGCAAGAAAGAAACCCTACAGGGATGGGTTCGAATTGGAGCTATTGGAATCATGATTTCTAAAACTTGTATGTGTATGTGTACATATACATGTGTGTCTATGTATACATGTATGTATGTCTTAGTTCTGTGTGCAGAGAGGGCCTAGAAGTAAAGACACCCCACTAGCAATGAGCATATCAGGACTCTTCAGAGAAATGGCTGATTCTAGGACAGGACAGGGTAAGGATAAAATGAGCTTGGAACATCTAGTGCTCAAAGAAGATGGAAACATGTCACAGGATATAGGAACCAGCTTGAAGGGGCTTCCCTTGGCCAGATCTCAGACAGTTTGTGCACCAAGATAACTAAGAACAGCAATAAAGCGTAAATCATTGAAAAAATGGGAATCAATGGACACATCCACATGGGAGAAAGATAAAAGGAGAAGGGAGGGCATTTGCTTCCAGCAGAATGCTAAATGCCAGTTGGTAAATGTGGAAGCAGTTGGAGTTGGACAGTCATCTTTGCAACCTTCATAGTAAAAATTGGCTCAGGCCAGAATCATCAATGAATGTTAAATCTAGGGGGTATATTTTGATTTGCTTATTAGTTGCAAGGGGAAAAAAAAGTAACTAAATGAAGAAATCGAACAATACCTTGATCAGATGATCAAAATTAATGTCACTGGTATTCTGCTTTCAGTGTGGGCAGAATGTTCCTTCCAGACCAGCCTCTGTACAGATAACTGTCAACTTTGGACAGAATTTTGAAAACCACTATCTGAAGACATTGGAGAGTGAGTGACCTAAGGGAGGCAAATTCTGGAAGGGAGTCTACACTTGGAACCTATTTTTACTACTTTTAGTTCCTATTTTTACTGCTTTTAGCAGTCAGTGCCTGTGGGGTAACTAACTGATAGAAGACACAGTCTTTCTGGCCTAAGGAACTGGAGGACAGAGTTCAACGTACCCAGCCCCTGGAAAGTGAGGGGAGAATCTTAGAAAGGAGAGAGACAGAGAAACTCAGCCCCAAATTCTATGTATAAACTGCCCAAGTCTCTGGCTAAGCCCTGAACCATGCTTTCTTGGGCAGACTCTAGACGGCTCAGCTAAACATAAAAGAACTAAACTGTGATTTAGGCAGCTGCCCAGAAGACAGTTTGCAGTTTGAGCCAAATCAAGTTATATAAAGCAAAGCAAAAAAGTCAACACTCTTTGGAGGGATATAATAGAATCCATAGTATCCACAAGATAACATTTACAATATCCAATATATAATCCAGAATTCACACCACCAGTGAGCAGCAGATGTACATCCTGTGCCTCCAGATGTGATAGCCTGAGGAGCATCACCTATGTAGTATTCCATCCAAGAATGCATCATCTAAGGACACATCAGACAAATCCAAAAGGAAGGACCGCTCTGTTAAAAAACAAAGGCGCAGGGAAGGAAATGTATTCTTCAGAGATATCAATGTCACAAAAGTCAAAGGCAGAGAAAGTGTCTCAGATTAAAGGAGACTAAAGAGATACAACTAGGTGCAACATATGATCTTAGGCTGGATCCTTCCTGGAAAAGGAAGACTGCCCTGAAAGACGTTCTTGGGCAATTGACAAATTAGAATATGCAAGAGAGATTAGAAAAAAATATCAATGTTAAATTTGCTGAAGTTGATAACTTTACTGTGATTATGTAAGAAAATATCATTTATCATCAGAAATACACACTGAAGTATCTAGGTATAAAGAGTTACGATGTGTGCAGTTTACTCTTAAATGGTACAGAGAAAAAGATATACACAAATATGTATATTTGTGTAGTGTAGATAGAGAACAAGAGAGCGTAAGCCCAAATGATAAAGCAAATGGGGCAAAATGTTGGACAATTAGTCATTCTGAGAAAAGGGTATATGGTTGCTTTTTGAACTATTCTTGCAACTTTTTTTTTTTTTTAACTAACCAAGTCTTATTTTGGGAAATTGATTTTGGAGTAAAAGGTTTTACTTATGTGCTTTATTCCAAACAGCAAATGAGAAGCACCCTGTGTTGGATGGAATCTGACTCCAGCTACATTACATAGTTGTCCACAGTGGCCTTTATGACATTTTTCTTGCAATTCTTGTCAGTTTAAATTTAAAATGCATTTATAGGTGCATTAGTGTCCTGCAACCCCATACAAAGAATTAAATGTAGTATGTGTTTATTTTTCCTCCTGTTTTATCTCAGAAGTCACTGTTTTTGCTGGTTTTCATGTATCTGATGACCTCACTTTACCTATTACCTGCAGGTTTTTATGTATTATTATCAGTAAAAGTTAATTCGTTTATTAAATTTATTCTGAAGCAGTCTTTTCCTATAGATTTATAGAAATTGTGTTTTAATTTTAAAACCTCTAATTTTTTTTAAGATGCTACTTATAATTAGACCACAAGACTGTGTAAAGAAAAGCCAAAACAAGCTTGTCACACAGTGTAATATGATCGTTCTTCCCAGTTTGGGGTGATATTGAAATATATGTTGTCTCAGAGTGATTAGGGGCTTTAGCTTCCCTTCTTGCAGCGTTTTAATTAGAAGATAAATTTTATTAGTAAAAAGATAAAGATACTTTACTTCTGCATGCTTTTTCCATTGTAAACCATTCCTTCAGTGGGCTAGACCCCTCAAAAGATTAAATTCCTTGCAATTTACCTGACTAATGTCCATCTGTCATTTCACCTGGCATTTTGATGTCCATGTCTTTGAACTTTACATTGTTTGGACATTATTTACTTGTTTATATATTTCTTATAATACCTGTAATACAGATAAATACTTTTTAAAATCTCCAACAAGGATTTATTAAGCAACTGTTGGGTGACCAGTGATATGCTACATTCTATAAGACAAATTAAAAAATGGAAAGAAGTATAAAATTTAATTCTGTATAGTTCACAGTCAGTTGGGAGGGACATATTTAAGTGAAAACAGTTTTGTATATCTAAGGTGGAATATAGAAGAAACCTTGAAGTAGCATGTAGAGACTCTGCATAGCACTGTACATTTCTAGGCAAGGGGAGAGTTGTTCTAAGCTGGAATTAATCTTTGATTCTTTCTCAGAGTAAGCGGTCCTAGAATTAAGACTTTGAACAACGTCTTGGTTTTGGATTGATGAACTGGGCAATTTAGTACATGCCAAGAATTAGGGGTGAGGAGATTTGGGGAAAGGAGAATGAGGCAGTTTTGTTAGAGGGTGTTACAGAAACTGGTTTAACTGGACTGGACAGTAAGAAATAAGAGGATACCAGTTGAGGACTTCCCTGGTGGTGCGGTGGTTAAGAATCTGCCTGCCAATGCAGGGGACACGGGTTTGAGCCCTGGTCTGGGAAGATCCCACGTGCCGGGGAGCAACGAAGCCCGTACACCACAGCTACTGAGCCTGCGCTCTAGAGCCCGTGAGCCACAACTACTGAGCCTGCGAGCCACAACTACTGAAACCCGTGTGCCTAGAGCCTGTGCTCTGCAACAAAGAGAAGCCACCACAGTGAGAAGCCCGCACACCGCAATGAAGAGTAGTCCCCGCTCTCGCAACTAGAGAAAGCCTGTGAGCAGCAACAAAGACCCAATGCAGCCAAAAATAAATAAATTTATTTTTTTAAAAAAAGATGATATTAGTTGATAGAGGGCTCAAGACCTACTTAATAGAGTAGTTTGGACTGAATTTGAAAAGCAGCAGATTCTTAACTGACCCATCACAAGGGTGGTGGTTCAGAAAGATGACTCTGACAAGGATGTGTAAGATGAATTGGGTTAGGGAGAAATGAGAGTAAGGGGAGACAACCAGATGGGAGCCTACTGCTAATTTAGGTTTGAGTTGATGAAAATTTAGGTTAGGATGGTGGCGATAAAATGGAGAAAGGCAAATGTAAACGACATTTTGATGTTAGAATACAGATAAAGTTGCAGGAGGCTGGGGAGAGTGAGGGGGTAGGCAATGACAATGAGATTGGTCTAGAGAGAAGTGGTCAGACGCCACAGAGCACTTTCCTTGGAGAGGTGAAGCGTTAAGAGGTGTGAGGCTGTTTGGGGTGACATCTTGTCTGTTCAGGGAAGGCTGGGTCAAATGAAGAGTTTTCCCCTGCCCACCTCTTCAGGACAGGGGAGACTTCCAAGTGTTTGAAGCAGAAGAAAAAAGGCAATAGTGAGGAAAATAATACTCTGCTACTTTAAGAGCTTTCAAAGACTTCTTCCACCCACAGGTGAATGTTATAATAGTTTCTGTTTCACGTTGCTTCATGGCTGACTTGCTTATTTTTACTTCAGATCCAGAAACAGCAAGGCCTAGCAATTCCAAAATCACCACCACGCTGGGTCTGGTCGTCCACGCTGCAGGTAGGGTCAGATTGCAGTGGAACCCCTTTCTTTTCTGTCACACAGGGACCATCCACATGAAATACTCTAGGGCTGGCCTTTTGGGGAGAGGGCTGCTTAATGAAGCCCTCCAACAGAAGCATGAGCCCTGGCGTACTCAGTGTTGGGGTTGCAATAAGAATGGTTCTGTATTTCTTAATGGATGAAAATAATTTGTGGCACGTGAAAAATACATGAAATTCAAATTTCAGTGTCCATAGTAAAGTTGTATTGGAACACAGCCATGGCCACTTGTTTACGTATTATGGCTGCTTTCACTCAGTGGTAGAGTTGAGTAGTTGCAAGAGACCGAATGGCTCACGAAGGCTAAAATACTTCCTATCTATCCGTTTAACAAAAAGTTTGCTGACCTCTGCCGTAGGACCTCATCTGCATAAGAGCCTGCTCACTTTTGTACTCAGTAGCCCTGGTGCTGGGTATCTACCCAAGCGCCAGGTGAGGCAGAGGTAGGCTGTAGAGTGTCGAAGTCTCAGCATTGCTGACAGGGCATGCCTTAGAATCATAACCAAAACTAGTCCCAGTAGTAGGGCTCTGTAAATGACAAAAGCATGTGAAAGGTGACACACTCTTATCTGGACTTTCTAGTAAAACATGCTTTTCTAACAAAAAAATTCATCCATTTCAACCACTATTTACTCATTACGTATAAATCATCTATGCCAAGTCGCGGTGTCTTTATTTTGGTTTTTCATCTGCAAGATGCAGAGATGCTTCCTTTGAAATTCTTTGATATTTCTGTTATTACAGTTTGATTGATTAATCAGTAGATTTTTGAGCATCATACTTTTCTAACAACAGCAACAATAACTAATTGAATATTGAATAGCACCTATGCTAAGCTCTTCACATATGTTACCTCATGAAAACCCTAGGAATATATACTTTATTGAACCCATTGTAGAAATGAGAAGGCTAAGGTTCAGAAAGGTTAAGTAACCGTCCCAGAGTCCAGTCCAGCTCTATCTGACTCTAAAGCCCACACAGTCACTCACCACACTATTATAGTTGTTATTTATAGTTATAGTGTTCTATGTTTCACTTTTTCCAAATTCAGCTGACGGTGTTGCTTTGGGAGCAGCAGCTTCTACTTCACAGACTAGTGTCCAGTTAATTGTGTTTGTGGCAATAATGCTACATAAGGTAAGCAAAATTTTGGTGTAAGATTTGTATTGACTGCATTTATAATTAAAATTTCTCTTTGGTCATTATGTTTTTCTGGAATGGAAAGTTTTTTTAGTTATTTTCGTAATTGCTGTTCATTTTAGAGAATTGAATAAATCTGTTCATAGCTGCGTCTTTTGCTACCATTTTCTTAACCTTATACTTGAAGGGGTTTTATTTTTTATGGTCATATACACAAACTGTTAAGTCCTCGACAGATTTCTACATTTCATAGTAATTTTTGTTCATAAATATTCTTCCTTTCTTTATACACTTTTCTTAACTATTGCACAGACACACACACACACGCACACACACACACAAATGAGATATTTTCTAGCTTAGAACATTAATTCCTAAAAGGCAAAGCCCAGACTTACTATTATGCCTAGTTTTCTTGTATGAGAATTCAGTCAAATGATATGTACTTCATAATGTAGAAGCAATCCAAACTTCCAGAGTAATAAGGGATAGTTTTTCTTTTCCAGGCACCAGCTGCTTTTGGGCTGGTTTCCTTCTTAATGCATGCAGGCCTCGAGCGGAATCGAATCAGAAAGCACTTACTGGTCTTTGCACTGGCAGCACCAGTTATGTCCATGGTGACATACTTAGGACTAAGTAAGGTAAGTCTGACTCATTCCTAGCTTATCTAGACAAGTATCTAATTCTTTGTGATCTACTAGAAGGTATAGTCTCTTACATTGAATTTTTCAGTTAAATTACCCCCTCAAACTAAAGATAAAATTCGAATTAAAAACCTGTACAAAGTGTACATCTTAATTCCAAGTCAATCCTCTTCATAAATTTGGAGCATTTTCTTATTCATTTAATTCGAAAACTTCTTCCCCATCAGTTCCAAAAATACTTGCACAAATATATGATCTTTAAAATAATACAACTTCAACCTTATCAGACATGCTAATTTTATTTGACAGATACATAATAAGTCACAACAGAATGTATGTAATGTTTCAGTAGGCACAGGAAGTGTGAGGGACAAGCTTGCAGCAGCTTTGAGAGCAGTAAGGGATGAGCAGAGATCTCTGTATTCAGCTAAGACTCAGATTCTTCTACTCCCAGCTCTCATATCACTGCATGTTGAGTACCCAGGTCTTCGTCATTGCACTCAGTGTAGCTCCAGACCTGAAGTGGCATGTGTCGCTTGTCACCTCAGAGCCCGGGCATTCTGCTCTGTTGCTCCAGTTGGACCTTTCCATGCTTTATAATTTTGTCCGCTAGGGCTGCAGTTCTTAGCAGCAGCCTTACCCATTTTACTTAAATATCAATTGGCAGGCAACAGGAGGAAAATCTTAGAACCAAACCAACTCAGGGCTAGTTCCTGGAAACCACTTTCCCCCACTGTCTCTGAAGGTCACTGATTCTTCCGAGCGTCATTCAATTCGTATTTGATATAGTAAAATTTGTATTGAAAGGAACATACGAGAAATGAGATGCTTAAAGAATGGTTAAGTTCCTGTTAATCAAGGGTTAGTTGATCTGGATTGCTAACACCTGATTGTGAGCTTTATCTTCTTTTAGTCAGTGAGCAATACATAGTTCCCTTTTAAATATTACCCTATTGGGACTTCCCTGGTGGTCCAGTGAGTAAGACTCCACGCTGGCAAGGCAGGGGGCCCGGGGTCAATCCCTGGTCGGGGGACTAGGTCCTGCATGCATGCCACGACTAAAAGATCTCGCATGCTGCAACTAAGACCCAGTGCAGCCTAAATAAATAAATATTACCCTATTTATTACTGCATTGATCAATATAAGTTTTTAGAACTTTTGAGAGGAAGGTATGATAATTTTGGAGGCATGGAGTTACATATTACATTTATGTCATGTTCTTAAATTTTCAATTAATTGTCTTAGTAGGTCCACTTTTTTCATTAAAAAAATTGAAATGAATTGTATAAAGATTAGCTTATGAGATATTTCTAGGCTCTGTGAGGGCAGGTACTGTGTCTCGATTCCCACTGTACCTCAGGCACTGGCCTAGAGCCTGGTGCATATGGCATATTTGTTAATATTAGTAGAATAAATGAATGAATGTATGAACTTTGATATCTGCATTAATGCTGTTGATTCCATCTTAATAATATAGGCCAAATCTGTTCAACCAGACTTGAAGTTTGTTTGAAAAAGTAATTGTGTACATCACCAATAGTCTTAAACCCTTATCTGGAAGCTTCCCATAAATAACAAGATCGTTCTGATCTCAGGATGTCCCTGGAGCCCCAGATAACACGAGTTATGAATATTGGGTATTTTTTTTATTGGGACTTCTTCCTGCCTCTGGATTTTACTTGACTTAATTTTTCTTCTCTCTTTATCTTACTTCACAGAGCAGTAAAGAAGCCCTTTCAGAGGTCAATGCCACTGGAGTGGCCATGCTTTTCTCTGCTGGGACATTTCTTTATGTTGCCACGGTGCATGTCCTCCCTGAGGTGGGCGGAATGGGGCACAGCCACAAACCCGACCCCGCTGGAGGGAGAGGCCTCAGCCGCCTGGAGGTAGCAGCCCTGGTTCTGGGCTGCCTCATCCCGCTCGCCCTGTCAGTAGGACACCAGCACTGACTGTTGAGGGTCCAGCCTCAGGCCATGGCCATTTTCCATCCAGTGAGAACAGCCAGCACGTGACAGCCGCTCACTTCTCAGTCTCTTGTCTCGCCTTGCCCATCTCCACCCGTAACCCTAAAGATTCTGGAGGGAGGTGAGATGAAAACCTGGAGTAATGGAAAGCTTTTCGAGTAGAAACAACACACTGCGAAGGATACAGACATTCCGTTGTGTTGTCTTTTCAAGGGCCCTTGGCATTTTGAGTTTTGTTGTTTCCCTTAACCCTATTCTCAGGGAAGATGGAATTTAGTTTTAAGGAAAAGTGAAGACCTTCATACTCACAATGAAATAATTATGAAAGTACAGTGTTCTGTAATTAAGCTAAATCTCTTTCTTAGTTTAGAGGCTCTGCCACTTTAATCCATTGATTTTTAACATGGTTCTCGCCGTGTAAGACTGGTGCTTTAGCATCTATGCCACATCTATGCCTTGAATGAAGGTCATAATGCCCACTGTCTTAGATGCTAAAGATAAGTCGTTCATTTGGGGCTAGAGTCAGGAAAAGGACGGCAAGACACATTGAAAGCTGACTTTATACTTGAGAGAGAGATCCACTGAAGAGGGTATGTCTGGAGAGTCTTTTAAACACCTTCTGCACTTGTCTCTTTAAAGAGAGCCTGCCATTCCATCAAATGGAGCAACAGAGGTGGACTAGCTTTTAAAGAGGTAACTAGTGTTTTATAAAACATTTCTTTTCAAGTTCTCCTTTGTGTAGAGTAGCTGCCTGTACAGCACATTCTTTAGAGAGGAGCCAGGTTCTAGTAGGTAGACTTTCCTTAGGCATAGGCTTTCCTTCAGGAACAGTCAGATCCCAAAGTATCTTTGGAAATAAAGGGGTGTTAAATTTTAAGTGAATTCGGATAGTTACTGACATCTTTGTAGTAACCTTTTTAAAAGTAAGGTTACCAAAACCTATGTTGTCCTTTTTTTGTCTCTAAGTATTTATCTTAGCAGACCAGCAGTCCCTCTGGCACAATACTTGGTGCCCCTTGGGGACTGCTAGGTCAGCATCACATAAGCACCTGTAGCAGTGAAGAAAGTCAAGATGTACCATAAATGGGAAGTGTTTGCCTGTTGATTTAAAGCTTATTAAAACCATGTCTTTTGTCTCTTCATCTTGTCCATGCTTTTCTCCTAACTTCTCCCTCCAGCCCTTCCTCCCTACAATTTGCTGCTTACTGCTGGTGGTGATGTTAATATTTGTGAGTTGAGTTCTCTCATCAGGACAACCACTTCTTGAACTGTGATGATGAAGATAGTCTCGTGTCCGTTCTTTATTCCTTTCAGTGAAGTTACCTTTGTGTCAAATGCAGCTTTATTAAGCCCTTAAAATATCACTTCCTCATATGTGAGATGACACAATCACTAATATTCTGGTAATTTAAACAATTGAGATAGTAAAAGTGTTAAGCAAACTAGGATAATTTTTCCATATTTGCCAAAATCCCTGTAAACCTTGTGTTATCAAATAAGTATGTAATATATTGTTAATTTATTTTGATTTTCTGTACCATTTCAAAACACGTTACAGAAAGGGGGAACCAAGACTATTTTCATCAGGGCATTGGATTTAGGACTTTGTAGAACATTTTATATGACACGTAAGCCAGTATGCCCAGGATATCTTTATTTCCTTCCTAGATTTGTTACTGGTTCAGCGGCTGGGGGAAAAAGAACTTGAGAGCCCTCTGCTGGCTGTAGACCAAAGTAGCATAAACAGGATCTGGTTCTGGATAGTGGCTGGCAGCCATTGTGTACAACATTAAAACCAACAGAAGGTACGGTATGAAAGTCTAAGTGACTTTCCTGATAACAGCTCTGACTTAGGAGAGTCATAGGGTTTCATCTGGTCCTTCAAAATAACATGGTTGCCTTGATTCTCCCTGGAAATTTACTTAGTTAAGTAAATAGCTCATTTTAGTGTCTGGTTCGGTTTGGATAGTGGCACTTTCTATCATGTTGTGTGCAATGATCAGAAATTTGTTCTGCTGGCCAACGCCTCTTTCAGCAGTGCCTTGCCATCACACTTAAAAGTTTGGCTAGAATATCTTGCTGAGTAGGGCCTTGAACTCTGGCAAGGATCAGACCATCTAACGTCCAAATTTGCCTTCCCCTCTGGACCCCACATTAACAAGCAAACCTTTCACGGCCTCTCAGCTCTCAAGAGCTATGGGCTTTCCCAGATTTTAAAGCTGCTGCCTCGGAACCACTTATTTCCCTCCTGGTCAGCAGGCAGAAATAGCCATACTGATCTTACAGGGCTCAAATGCATCTCCAGGCAGCAAGGAACCGGGCAGTGTGGCAGAGGCCTCCTTCACCGGGGGAAGAACTTGCTCATGGTGGGCAGTGTCCCAGGAGAGGTCACACCGATGGTCACTTATTGGCACATTTCAGTTCCATTTTCCTCTTGTTTAAAACTGCCTCCTTCGATGTGGATGCCTTAATGCTCTCACACATTTGAAAACCTTGGCAATACTTAAGTTGCTGCCGTGATTACAGATGGAATTATTGGCTACCAAAGAGATGCAATTGATGATGAAAAGCATGGTCCTTCCTTCCTCATAACCAAAGTTAATCTGAATTGCAATTTGACTCCCTTTCCTTGGTAGGGATAGACTTTCTTCAGATCTCAAGTGCTCTCTTAAATGGCAAATTAATTTGAAAAACACTACTGATGCATTCCCATCACTTGTTCGCCGGTGAATTGCTTGTCAGTTCCCATATCCCCAAAGTAGCGATGTTCCAGGTCTGATGGCTTTCCTGTGCATGCTATTGCCAGATTTCATTTTTTAGGCAAAGGTTCTGCACTGGAGTATAGAGAGTTGGAAACAGTACCACCTACAGAGGCTATGTGTTCTCTCTTCCCCTCATCACCTTTTTATTTCCCTATTCAAAACAGCCAAGTCTGTCCCTGTCTTTTGAATCATTAGAAAAATGAGAGAGGTGGCTGTTTTGAGTGGTCAGTTCTTTGTAGAAAGGAGAAAATGTAATTGTGTTTTTTACCGGCCTATTTCTAAGTGTCACTGCCTGGTTTTTCTCTTTTTCAAGGATTAGAACTCGGAGGACATGCCAGCCTCTCAGACACATGGTAGCTAGGTACTGAACATGGGAACTGTATGTATGTCAACAGCACAAGCCCCCAAAGAACATTCCTGTCTATGGGGCCCCCGAGCCCCTTGGGAGACTGAGAGTAATGACCAGATTCATCCAAAACTGCTGTAGGGCAAGACGAGAACTCTCTCTAGGTGTTCCACAGGGGTACCTTCCTTACATTACAAAACTTCTGCTCAATACAGAATGGTCCACATAACCCCAAGAGCACTGTTGGAGATGCTATGAAATTAAAGCCAGTGATGTAGCTCCTTTGTACCTGAGACATCTAGATTCACCTGAGGAGACCTGAGGGAAATGTATGACTTGCATGAAAGGGCTAGACAACCATTAGGAATTTTCTAGATATGCCCAGCCTAACACAAGGAGATTGGCTTTGATCTGTTTTCTCATAGCATCTTCTACCAAGTTGGAAGTCTCGTGGGACAGCACTGCAGTTCCCCTGGTTCAGTAGCCTGAACAGTGATTTTAAATATCCCCTTTTCTGGATCCTTTGTAAACATGAAATCATTCCATGGATGGCTGCCTTATAATTTTGTCTCTTTCCACTTTAATTGTGAATGGTTTAAAGAAATGTTTTTGCTGTTTTCTGATTTATTTTATGATATTAAATTTTTATTAGTGCATACCTTATGTGAGTGGTTCATTACTTACCCTCTCGGCAGTTTTCTTTTTCTGTTTGCTGACCAGACTGGACCCACATTCGAACATCAGAAAAGGTAATGAAAAGTTTTGAGGGGCAGTGGAAAGATGTGTCTGTATGTACATCCTTTAGGGAAGGAGGGAGGGAAAGGAGGAGGGGAGATTAAGCACTCAATACACCATCTGCCCCAAAAGATAGCGATTTATTGACAGTTTTTTTCCATGGCCATTGTTGTTAGCAAATATTATTTATGAAGGTAGCCATCTAATCCCAGAAAAGAGAAGCAGGCCAATAGATCCCAGTCACAGTGGGTGCATTTCAAAGGGCACAGTTACTAATATGAGTATGTAGACGCTATGAACAACTGACTCTGGAAATAGAGATTTCAATAGAAGTGCAATTTGTGAATTTTATAAGTGTTTTCTCCCTCTGTAGACTTTAGTACTAGATCTCATTTTTTAACTGATATACCGATAAACGCTGTGTATAGCAATGTTTCATTTAAATGCATAGCTTATGCTTATTCATTAGATTTCATTATTACTGGTCTACTTTGTGCTGACTTTCTGTATGTATCACGTGTGCTACAGCTCATTACAAAGATTGTGCCCAGAGTGTTACATGTTGCCTGAAAACCTTTCCTCATAAATGAGAAAATAGGCCAAAAGGACATGGTATTTATGATTCCTGCCATCTCTTATGGAAGCTTTGAGATGAAGTGTCTCATCCCTCTTTTGCCTTAAGCAGTGGTTGTGAAATCTTTGGAAGCCACAGCATTATTAAGTAACAGCCCTTTCATCCTACTGTCCTGAGATCAAAGTGTATATAGATATATGTATATATATATACATATTTATACATATGTGTCTATATACAGTTTTAGCCAAAATAGCCAACAGTCCTTATTCTGTTTAATTTCTAATTCTTACAAGCTAGAGCTGCATCCTGCAGTGTAGTTTTTACGAGGTAGAAAATGAGCCTGCTTTGTGTCCCACTCTGGTCGCCCCATGTCGAGAATGCCCCTCCTCCAGCTCCCTCACCTCCTCCAGGTCTTGGTCCAGAGTCTCCTTCAATTAGGCCTCCCGTGACGGCTGTATTTAAAACTGTAATCTGCTCACCCCCGCCCCAGTGTTCTTTACCCTGCTATTTCTTTTTCTGTAGCATTGATCACCTTTTAATCTGCTTTAGAATATACGTCTTTGCTTTGTTCCTCTTCCCTGCTGAAATATAAGCTCCGGGGAGCTAGGTTCTCAAAAAATATGTTGTTAAATGAATTGGTCTGCCCTGAGGGGGCAGTTTTCCTGATCTGTGCTCTCCCCTCCTTTTCCCCCACCAGCTTCTGCCCTGATTCGTGGCAGAATCAGCTGCTGGCCTTATGTGTAGCTCCGCCTTTGTCTCACACTGAAGCCAGGGCTGCTTGGGAGTTAGCACAGGGGCGGGGAGTCAGGGCAGGGGACCGAGCATATAGGTGGGCAGTTAACTGGGTTCAGGCTACTAATCCAGTACTAACTAATGTTAGTAAGGTACCATGTGACCGATTTAGGGATCAGAAAACCTGGTTCTCCTTTCTGGCTTACCTACTGATTTCTGTTGCAATGATAGCCGCTGCCCATTTCTGTAAATTTTGGATAAGGACGTGAGTGAAAGCATGTGTCCCAATCTGGTTGCCTCATTCATAAAGGGATCCTGACAAATTCTAGAGCCGTCAGAGGAGGGAGCCCAGTGGAGAGGGGATGGGAAGCCAGGGCCTTGGAGGCAGAATAGAAGGGACTGGATTGTTTACTTATGTGTGGAATGCTCTTGGGGACAAGAATTTGATAACCATCACCAGATACTTCAAGGGCTGTCAGGTGCAGGAGGGTATAGATACCATATTCTCCGGTGGGTGGAACAGGAAGTAGACTGAGCCCCCCCACCTCCCCTCCACTAACCCACCTCTTCATTCAGCAGGGTTAACAGCCCTTCCTATGGACCAGGCACTCCTCAGAGCTGAGTGTACAGAATGCAATAAGGGTTAGTTCCGTCCTTAAAGAGCTCATGCTTCAGTGAGGCATTCGAACAAGGAAACGGTTGACAATGCTGGGAGCCAAGGCAATGCTGGGCGCTCAGAGAACACCTGGGGGCGAGGAACCCAGGGTGGGCTTCAGGGAGAACATCGGAGGGAGATAGCACCTGCGCTGAACTCAGCGGCTGAGAAGAATGAGCTAGTGAAGGTGGGAAAGAGAGGACCCACGAGGGCAGAGGCCTGGTGGCACTAGAAGATGGACTCTGCCTAGGAGGTGCCACGGCTGGAGGACAGGGGAGGTGAGAGTGGTGTGCAAGACATGCTGGCTCCCTAGGCGACTTTGAAGCTTCCAGATTTGAAATCCTACAGGTAATTGGGCCCAGCCAGGGTCTTTGTAATTCCTGCCTCCACTGCCACTCCCGGGTGCAGTCCAGCTGGCCTCAGCTCCTGTCACAACACGATGACTTGTGGAGGTAGAAGTCTGCACTCTGGTGGCTCTGCTGGCGCCTCAAGGTGGGGCTTGGTGACTTTCCCTCCCTCATCCCTGCTTGTCTTCCCCACTTCCTGGCTGGGGCCCAAGGACCCCCTCGTTCCACTTCTGAACATCGGTGTTAGTTCTATTCAGAGGGCCTGACCCGGCCTGGGAGGGGTGCCCCATCTTCCTTCTCTCTTCGCTTCTCCCTCCCCGACTCTCTGGTTGACTTAAGGGGACTTGCCCTGGATCAGGAAGTGTCCTGCCTACCATCTTCCTTTGTTACCACTGTCTCACCAGAGCCTCCACCCTCCACCTCTTGTTTCCTCCACCCTTCCAGCCCCTGTGTGAAATGGGTCTTCCCCTGCGCTGACGGCGGGGTGGGAAGGGGAATGTGAGTAGAACCTGTGTTACCTTCTCCTCTCCTGTCTCTGCCTTTCCCCTGCTCAGTACTTTGAGAACTCAGAAAAGAACATGCTATTGGACCTAGAAGAAAGAGTCCAAGGATGACGTGATGCTGAGAGTTGAAAGGGCCCCTTTTGATATATGAAGGGGCCCTTCATAAATATCATATATGATATATATGAAGTCACAAACGTTTCAAAGTAACTTGCCAAAGGTCTTTTCATTGAGTCAAGATGGAGCTACCACTGGTACCCAAGGCCCTGGCACCTGGTCCCATGAACCGCTGGCTCTGTTCTAGAGGAGGAACCAGCATCCTGGCTCTCCCTCAGACATTCTGGGAGTGTGTGAGATTGTGACAACAAATGGCTATGGGCTTTTTGGTCAGATTGAGCACCGCCCCCCCGTCCCCTAATAAAATATTATATTCAATACTTGTTCTTAGAAGCCACATTAATGTTTACATTTGAATCCACACATCACCCACGAGGGGGAGCCCTTTGTACCTTCAGTGTTTCTGAGCAGCGTGCTGTCCTCGGCAATGCCCTTGGGTACCAAGAGTCCGCGTCAGTGCAGTGAAAAGGCTGGCAGGGCAGGAGATCCTTGGCCACCCCCAGAAATACATCACATTGGCAACCTTGAGTGTGAGCAGTTGTTTGGCAGAGAGGGTAGAAGCCTAGCAAGAGGCTGACCCTGCTGACGAGAACAGAACTGTATAGTTTAGTGCAACGGCCTCTCGGTCTCAAGACGTTTAGAATGGGGGTTTGCCCGGGGCCCACACATGCTCTCCTTTGGCTCCCCCATCCCCTTCGTCCTTCGCCTGCTGGCTTGGACCTTACCCGTGGTGCCGTCTACCCCCTCCCTTCCCCCTCAGTTTCCCCTGCGGGCAGCCAAGCCCTGCCCCTTAGTATAGGCATCTGAGACCTACCCCTGGTCATAGGAAATGCAGTCAAAGTGGAATACAATTCGATTAAAAGAGGTGAGTGTTTCAATCCTCAGAAGGGGTGGCATCAGAAAGGGCTTCACGAAAGGAGAGTCATTTGAGCTGAATCTTGCAGTAGGATTTGGGGAAGTTAAAAACATTCTAGACTGAGAGAACAAGTGAAAGGAAGACGTGAAAGAGCATGGTAGCTCCTCAGAATATTAGAACTGGTGTGGCTGGAGCAGAGAATGTGGGATAAGGTGACAAGGGGTGACCCTGAACAATAAGTTGGGACCAGATTGTGGAGGGTATTAGTCAAAGGTCGGGAGCTGGCAGCTGAAGTTGAAGGAATGGAGACCCATTCAAGGGTTTTAAACAGGAGGCTCATATGATCACCTTTGAGTCTTGAGAAGATCATGTGAGTGAGGGTGACAAGCTGAGATTCCTTCGGGGATCCTGCTGTAGGTGGGGAGTCATTTGAAAAGGCTTTTCAGTGGTACAAGTGGAAGAGGACTGACTACATGAAGCAAGCTGGGAAGCCCAGAGAAGTCCAGTGATTGTCCTCAGTTCACGCAGCTAATGGCAGAACCTAGAATTAAACCCACTTTAATGCTAAAAGCAGGCGACAAGCCTGCCATCTAAAGATTGTTTCATGGCCATTCTCAGCCACCCCACAGATTCTGTTTTGTAGATGAGGGTCAGCTGAGGGCCTGAGAAGTCAGTCTCCACTCAGGTGGCAAATTGAAACAAGAAACTGTGGCGTCTGAACAGGGGCCAAGTGAAGACAAATCAGTTCGGTAAGCATTTGCTGAGCGCCTACTACACGCCCTGGACCCTCTCTGCAGGGAGCTCACAGTCTGGAAGGGACATACACAGAGAGAAAAACTCCAAACAAGGCAGACAGACACGTGCTAGGATGGAAGGATGGGCAAAGGTCCACAGGAACCAAGAGGAGAGTGTAGTTTCAGCTGAATTGGTTCCATACCCTGTGGAATCCAGCACAGGAGCCTGAATGATGGAATTAGGGTTGGAGGAGGAAAAGAGCTTCTATGGAAGAGATTTGATACTATAGCAAGGCCTGGCCTGGAGCCCAGATCTTTTCTGTTTCTTCTGCTTCTTGGCCCTATAGGCATACTTGTGCTGGGCCCAGCCATCAGACTGACACCAGGACAGCTCAGGGAACCTGGAGTAGAAGTGTTCCTGGGTCCTTCACTTGGCATCAGCCTGGCCTGCTTGCCTGAGGGTGGGGTCAGGGTCAGAGAGGGCTGGGAGCTGAGGAGATGTCACTGTGGGAAGAGCTACTTTTGTCCAAGTTGCTGGGAGCTTTTGAGGCCCAATCAGGATGTGACTCCAGGGAGACCCTTGTCACTGTTTCCTGTCTGAGAATGTCTTCCTGCCCATCCCTGGCTGGAGTGGGTTAAGTAAGACTCTGTGTCTGGCTCGCTCTGGCTGAAGTGTAAGATCAGAGAGCTGGATCCCTGTCAGTACTCACACATTTAACTACCATGGGCTGGTCGTATACAACAGCCATGCTAATACCTGTTTCATGGAACAATGGTGACCATCACATGAGCCTGCAGATTATGGATAAAAGCAACATTATGAAAATGTATGTTCTTTTTCACAGTAAAGGAAACAATCAACAAAATGGAAAAAAAAAAGAAAAACAAAACTATGGAATGGGAGAAACGATTTGCAAACCATTTATCTGATGAAAGGTTAACATCCAAAATATGTAAGGAACTCATACAACTCAATAGCAAAAAGGCAACCTGATTAAAAAATGGGCAAGGGACCTGAATAGACATATTTCTAAAGAAGAAATACAAATGGCCAACAGGTACATGAAAAGGTGTTCAGCATCACTAATCATCAGGGAAATGCAAATCAAAACCACAATGAGACAGCACTTCACACCTGTTAGGATGGCTATTCTCATTAAGACAAGAGATGAGTATGTGTGAGGATGTAGAGAAAAGGGAACCCTTGTACACTGTTGGTGGGAATGTAAATTGGTACAGTCACTATGGAATACAGTATGGAGGTTCCTCAAAAAATTAAAAATAGAACTGCCATATGATCCAGCAATTCCACTTCTGGAATATATATCCAAAGGAAATGAAATCAGTGTATTAAAGAGCTATCTGCATTCCCATGTTCATTGCAGCATTATTTACGATAGCCAAGATATGGAAACAACTGAAAGTGTCTGTTGATGGCTGAATGGAAAAAGAACATTTCATACACACATACACACACACACATTGGAATATTATTTTACCATAAAAAAGAAGGAAATTCTGCCATTTGCAGCAACGTGGATGAACCTGGAGGACATTATGCTAAGTGAAATAAGTCAGACACAGAAAGACAAATACTGTATGATTTCACTTATCTGTGGAATCTAAAAAAGTCAAATTCATAGAAACAGACAGTAGAACAGTGGTTGCCAGGGGCTGGAAGGTGGGAGAAATGGGGAGATGTTGGTCAAAGGGTAGAAACTTTCAGTTATAAGATGAATAAGTCCTGGAGATATAATGTACACTTAATAATACTGTATTGTATACTTGAAATTTGCCAACAGAGTAGATCTTTTTTTAAAAATTTATTTTACTGATGTATAGTTGATTTACAATGTTGTGTTAATTTCTGCTGTACAGCAAAGTGATTCAGTTATACATATATGTACATTCTTTTTCATATTCTTTTCCATTATGGTTTATCACAGGATATTGGATATAGTTCCCTGCGCTATACAGTTGGACCTTGTTGTTTACACATCCTACATATAATAGTTTGCATCTGCTAATCCCAAACTCCCAGTCCATCCCTCTCTCATCCCCCTCCCCCTTGGCAACCATAAGTCTGTTCTCTTATGTCTGTGAGTCTGTTTCCAACAGAGTAGATCTTAAGTGCAACAGGGGGAGAAATGAATCCTTAAAAATTCAACTTGGACTTTCAGTTATAAGATGAATAAGTCCTGGAGATCTAATGTACATTTAATAATACTGTATTGTATACTTGAAATTTGCCAACAGAGTGGATCTTTTTAAAAAAATTTATTGATGTATAGTTGATTTACAATGTTGTGTTGGTTTTTGCTGTACAGCAAAGTGATTCAGTTATACATATATATACATTCTTTTTCATATTCTTTTCCATTATGGTTTATCAAAGAATATTGAATATAGTTCTCTGTGCTATACAGTAGGATCTTGTTGTTTATCCATTCTATATATAATAGTTTGCATCTGCTAATCCCAAACTCCCAGTCCACCCCTCTCTCAACCCCCCTCCCCCTTGGCAACCATAAATCTCTTCTCTATGTCTGTGAGTCTGTTTCCAACAGAGTAGATCTTAAGTGTTCTCACCACACACACAAAAAAACAGTAACTCTGTGAGGTGATGGATGTATTAACTAACTTGATTGTGGTAAGCATTTCCCAATGCATATGTATATTAAACTATCATATTGTACATCTTTAAAAAAATCACATTGTATACTAAATATATGCAATTTTTATTTGTCAATCGTATCTCAGGAAAGCTGGCGAAAAAATAAAAACTATCAGAAAATGTGTGTTCATTATTAGGAGTCTATACCCAAACACAGCTGAGAGGCTGGAATTTTACAGTGTAAGAGGAGTTTTCTCTTCAATTCTGCGGGAACTTGGAGCCTTAGGTGAGTTGGCAATTGAGAGAAATTACTAGAAAAAAGGGGAGAGACTGAAAGAAAGGTCCAGCACTTTCCCAGACTGCACCTCACTCGGCAGTGTACTGCGGTGTGACAGGTACGGGCTTAGGATTCAGACCAAATCAAGACCAAATCAAGTAGCTCTATCCTGCCTTTCCCTCATTCAACACGTATCTGAGGGTCTATCATGTTCCAGGAAATGACTAGCTGGGTGACCTTAGGTAGACAACTTTTTTGAACTTCATTATTTTCATCTGTAAAACGAAAAGTAACACACACCTCATCGGGGCTGTTTCAAAAAGGAAATGAAATAGATAAGATGTAAATCATATATTCAGAACATCATCTCTGTATTTGAGCCTGTAGTGCACTAGGTCCCTGAGTTTCCACCCCGACTTACTTCCCAATAAGATTGGGCAGCCCTGGCCCACACTTGGGCTGGGGCAGTGGATTGGCACCCAGCTTGTTTTGTCTTCTGCAGAACTATCTGCCAGGCATTCAGCACTCCCACCAGCTGGAGCAGAGAATGGAAGCAGAAACAGTGTCTCCCAAGGCTGACTTAGCATGATCTGGACTGGTTAGTTGAGGGAAGCAGAAGCCACTTAAGTACCTAGTGGACCATCAGACTCATGCTTTTTGTCTCAGGGCAGTCTTTCCACCTCTCCTTAACTACCAGTAGCTAAGGTCTGCTCAGATGTCCTGTCTGCAGAGGGAATGGGCAAAGATTGCTTTCTCTTTGCTGCTGAAGGAACTTGTGCTCTATTTCTTCCACGGAAGAAAGAGAATGAAGATGGTTCCTTCCCGGGAACCATCTGGGCTCACCCAGCCCTTCTTCTTGGGAAGGACTCCCTTAAAAATGATTCCAGGCATCCTGCCTTTCTCCCACCTATGGCTCATCCCCAGTCCTTTATCACAAGCAGCTAAAACTGGTACTGACCTGATTAAGCAGAAGAGGAATTAATTTATTAAAAGGACATTGGCAGGGCTAAAGAACCAGGGCTGACCTGGGGTGAAGCTTCCAGGAATGCTACCCAGAACCATGTGGCAGAAGCAGCCTGATGGGGAGGCTGTGGATGCTGCCATGTGTGTGCTGCCAGGAGCCCACCTGCCTGTGACTGTCCGTGCAGCCAGTCAAATGCGGCTGGCTGCTTTGGGCACGCAACCTTACCGCCACAGCTGACCCCCAAAGCAAGTCAGATGCCTCCGGTACTTACCCTTGAGAAACTGGTGGCGGTGCATTCTCTTTCCTCGTGTTTGTCACCTGCAACTTAGTCCTGTCCTGGTGCCCCAACCAGTGAACTGCACACCACAAGCTTGTGACCCAAGTTTTCTAGCTTCCATCTGGAAAAAAACAAAACTCCTAAAGTGGGAAGTTTTCCAAGCATGAAAACATGTGTCAAAAATAACCTCCCAAAGTGTGAAATGTCCACTTTGTATGCTCTCCATGGGCTCTCATCATCTTCTTAGTCCTGCCTCTTCCCACCTGGTGGACCCAGGCCCTGGACCCTGTGTTAAAGCTGTGCCTGAGATGTTCTGCAGGGAAACATGAGCCATGAGGGGCACAGGGGAATTCAGTTGGGCCCCTTTGGACAGTGAGAAACAAGAGGATGTTGCCTGGGCTTGGGAACCCAAGACTTGGTTAGGGGAAGGGTGCCAGGGTGTGGAAGCCCTTTATTAAGCCCCTTCTTAACTAGACTCATAACGTGTTAGGCCTGGAAAGGCCTTGGAGGAGCATCTAGTGAGGATCACAAATTCAAATGCCTGAAAGGAGAAACCAGGCAGGTAATAATGAGCAAAGCAGGCTTAATAAAGGACTACAGGGGATGGTTGCTCTGTAGAGAATGCCATTTTAGACATTAAAATTTTAAACGTTTAAAAAGGCGTGCCAATGTTGATAAGAGTCTGAAAGTGGTTTGCCTGGGTCGGAGTGAGGATGGGAAGTTGGCTAGCAGGAGCATGAGGGAACTTTCTGGGGCGATGGAAATGTTCTGTATCTTGCTTTGGGTGGTGGTGACTTGGTGTATACATTCATCAAATTAACTTCATCAAATAAATACCTGAGATCTGTGCGTTTTGTCATATTTTAATTATACCTCAATTTTGTACTTTTGCTTGGGCAAATTAATAACGTCTATCTATAAAGTGATTTGGCACTCAGGCTACCTATTTGCAAACTTCTACTCCAATCTGACTTCTTTATCTTACAGCCGAGGCATCAGAGCCCCGGAGGGGGTAAGTGGTTTTCCCAAGTGCGCGGAAGAATCCCGACTGTCCAGAAATGGCCAGCAACTCTGCGGCCAAGAGTAGGATGACTGCAGCGTGATCCAGCCGGCTGCCTCTCCGAGCAGACTCACTTCTCTGCCTTTGGAGCGGTGCCTGCACGCAGCGATGCTAACAGGGCCTCTCCGCGGGTGGTCCCCAGGGGCAGGACAGACGTCTGCACCCGCCGGAAAGTGAGACGGTCATCTAGAGGCGCCGAGAGGAGCGGAAGTGGATTGAGCGCCAGGCCCCTGGGAGCACGGGCCAGGCGTGCAGATAAATCACGGACAGTAGCTGCACTGACCGTTCGGGATTGGCACTGAGTGCCAAATGCCGACGCAGGCAGCCAAGTTCTAGGAAAAGAAATCCGATCCGGGCGCGGCAGCGGTGGTACAAAGTGAGACCCAGCAGAGCAGGCGGGGAGGGGCTGACAGCCCCGATGGAACCTCCTCTCGGGGCGGGCGCTCGGGCACTGGCTGAAGTCTTACCTGGCCCCCGCCCTGCCCGAGAAGGTACAGGCGTCTCCGCTCTACAGGAGAGAAAACTGAGGCTCACCGCAGCTTCATGGAGTCATGTAAGGACTGAGGTGGGATTCCAAGCCCGATCATCTGCTCTCCCCAACCCAGAGCGAGTAGGGATCTGCAGCAGTGACTCCAAGCCCGTCACAAAGCAGACGTGTTCCCGGTTTCGATGTGGGCGCTGCAACCGAGAGGGAACCCGGGGAAGAAATGGGCACGCGGGGTGGGGGTGGGGAAGTGCTGAGGCCTCTTCTCGGGGCCGGGCGACCCGCCGGGACCTTCCGGACGCACGGAGCCCGGCCCTCCCGCCGGCGCCCGCACTGATTGGCGCTCGCGGCCGGCCTCCAGCCAGCTCACCTGCCCCTCCCAGCCAATCGGGGCCACCAGAATTGGGGCTGTCTCAGGGAGGGGGGCGGGAGATGCTGCTGGCTGGAGGCTGAGCCTCCCTCCCCGCCGAGTTCCCGCCTGGCCCGGCGCAGCCCGGAGCCCAAGCCGCAGGCTGCGCGCCCCTCGCCAGTTGCCGCGGCGCTCCGGGCCCCGCGCGCTTTAAGGCAGCAGCTCTCGGTCGGGGCCGCCCCGCGTCTCCGCCGGCTGCGACGCGCCCCGACGGCGCCCGGAGGCGCCCGCCGACGCCTCCGCCCCGCAGCCTCCCGCCGCGCCCGCCCTCGCCCGGAGCCCCGCGTCCGTGCCGGCCCCGGGGCGCGGGTGGGCCCGGCTGGGGCAGCCCCGCTGAAGCAGGATGTTCACGTCCAAGTCCAATTCGGTGTCGCCCTCGCCGTCTCTGGAGCAGGCTGACTCGGACGCGCTGGACATCAGCACCAAAGTGCAGCTCTACGGTGTGCTGTGGAAGCGGCCCTTCGGGAGGCCGTCGGCCAAGTGGTCCCGACGGTGAGTGCCCCTGCCGCGCCCGGTGAGGAACGCCGGGGGGAGGGAGCCAGGGCCTAAGGACCCCCTACCAAACCCTTCATTGCCGTCCTACCCCTGCCTTCCTTTGTGACCTTGGCCTCGCCCCATTTCACTCTACGCTGGCTCCTCCTGGAAGATGTGGATCCCAGCCTGGGCTGGGTCATCTCTGCCCGAGGCTGGTCGAGCTGGGGTGGGACCGCTGAGTTCTCTGCGGAATGGATTTAAGTCGGGTTGGGGAGAGTGGGCGTGGGCCGAAGAGATCGTGGCCGTGGTAGGAGCCCAGCTGGGTCAGACTGGGCCGTACTCTGCTGCGGAGGAAGAAGCCCCGTCTCCAGCCAAAGATAGCCTCCTGGGAGCCCCGCTGCGGTTCCATCATCTTCACAGCTACCCTGCTCCAGGCTTCTAGAAGTGCGCTTAAGGTGGGACATGGGTGTCCTACATCCCACCCCCCACTTCCACCTACCCCCAACTGGTACATCCATACACTAAGAGGGCTTCTGAAAGGCACCGGCCAGGAGAAGGAAGAAGGGCCTAGAAGGGTCTGGGCCCACCCCTGGAGGAGTGATGCTGTGAACCCCTCCAACTGTCCCTTGAAATGCATATATTTCAAGAGAGATGGGGCAGAGACTGAGGAAAGTGGGGGAAAGGATGGACTGGTCCTGTTAGAAGGATGGAGCCCTTGGAAGGAGTGGTTGGGAAGGTCAGAGCGGCCCGGGTCTTTCAGCCTCAGCTTCCTGGTCCCAACTCAGAGGCCACACTCCCCAGACATCAGTAGCTACTTTCCACTCAGAAATGAGCCTGGAAGGTATTGGAGGAAGGGGGAGTTCACAGCCCTGAATTTGCAGGAAGCTCCCAAAATGCTGGTTTCAGGAGCAATGGGACACCTTCTGGACAGCTTTCACCTTCAAGCCCATCTCAGTTCTGAGGTTTGCTATGGAAGGGCCTAGTGAACTCAGACCCTGATCGGCCCCTCCCTGGAGGCATGATCCTGCCCAGGAAACTAGGATTGTGTCTAGATGCCCCTCCCCAACCCACACTATGAGTCTGCCCCTGAGCGGGGAGTGGGGGGGGGCCTTCATATGTTCCCAGGAACACAGTTCACGGAGACATGGTAGTGGTTGGTTCTGATGTTCTGTTCTGATGAATAATTTAATATGTCTGCAAGACCACAGAACAAACAGAGCTGCAGATGGTGTTTCACATTTTACATACCTGGTTTCGCCTACTTTTGTGAGTTCTGCTGGATTTCACTCTAGGATTTAATGGGATGTAGGCTCCTTGAGTTCCTCCAGAGTTCAGCTTATCTCTGATCCCCTGAATGGAGGCCTGGGGTAGCGTGGAGAGCATCTTGTGAGGGGTTTCCGGGGCTGTGCTGTCTGAGCTGCAGTTCCCAAGCGCCAGGAGCAAGCTTGTCTCTACCAGGGCACCCGAGTGGTGGTGGGAAGGCTGCTTATAAATTTAAGAACCGTTAGCAGAGTGCCCCATCACCACTTCTACCTCAGCTGCTCCAGGAGCCCACACTCCTCCACTGGGTCTGGTTGCTGTCCTTGGCATTACCTCCAGACATCCAAGGTGTCTCTTTCCAGGCATTTTCACCTGATTGCATCCCTAGTAAATGCTAGGGGTCTGCAACCCTCAGGTTCTGTCCCCTAGCCCCCCTCACCCACAGATGTGGGGACCTGGCCCCTGCAGCTACAGTTGATTCCAGGACTGGGAGGTGTTGGGGACAAAAGCTCCAGCTAAAAGCACAGTGATGGAGCCAAGGGGGCCTTGGAGAGCTTTAGTGCCCTGTCCCCACCCCAAGAATCTCCACCAGTAACCCCTACAGCCACTCAGAAACCGTCCAATCCCAGTCAGAACAGCGTACATGCCCTGCAAAGTCAAGCCCTCTAGCCCCCTTCCAAGGAGACTGTCACTTCTGTTCCCTTCCTTTATGGGAATTCTGGAGTTGCCACTGTGAAAAGACTCCCCTTCCCCTGAGACTCAGGAAAGAACTAACATTTCCCCTGCCCACTCTAGGCCTCTGTCCATGTTCACAGTTCTGGGAACACACCAGACACACACACACACACACACACACACACACACACACACACACACACACACGATTTAGCCTTGGATCAGCAACAGCCAGCCAGAGAGGGTCTGGGACCGGGGAGGCATGATGCTAAGCTTAGCTCCCTTTCAATGCCCAGCAGGGGCCCCTGGGTCCCAGTTCCCCAGTTGTGAAGTGGAGTCTGTAGTCTGTGGACTCCAGCTAATTAGCAGCCACAGGAAGGCCTGAGAAGGGGCAGCTCAGGCCCGTCACTGCAGAGCCTTGCCATTAGGGCGATCGATGCCCTGGGAGGGGGACAGCTAAGAGGAGGGGCCCTGGAAAGGCTCCCGAGCCACATAAATAACGAATGGGCAGGATGGGAGCGGCTCTGGCCAGCTGGGTTCTCTAAAACCTCTTCCGCTCAGGGTCTGTTTCAGGGCTGTGCCTCCAGCTCCTGGTGCCCCAGCAGTCCTGCCCTTCCTGGGGTGGGAAGGCGCCTTTGAGCTGAAGGGTCAGCTTTTTTCCCATGAACAACAAAAAGAGAAAGGAATCAAAAACATTCCTAAGCAGAGATAAGAGGATCTGGAAGAGGTGTCTAGAGGGCAAGGTGGATGACTCTGTCCTTCCCCTAACCTGTGAGCAGTGGAGATGCCGGTGCTCAGAGACAAGGAGGAAGGGAGTAGAGCATCTCTGCCTTGGCTGGTGTCAGCCCCCTGGTAGGGCTGGTCCAGCAGACAGGCCAGCTGTCTCTCAGGGCTTCATACTTTCCCCGGCATTCCAGTCCCTCTACCAAATCCCTCCCAGCACCTCCCAAGGCTGGAGCCCCTGATGAGGCGGGCCCAGCCCATTCCTTCCTGCAGCAGGAGCGTCTACACTCTCGTCCCTCCTCCCCCAGCCCCCCAGGTGTAAGGTGACCAGTGGGCCCTGAGCCCAGCCCAGCAGCAGCTCACTCTTATGGAACATAGGTGGGTCCTGCCTCAGGGAGCTGAGACTCACGGTGTCCACTAAGGGCCAGGGAAACCATGGAGACAGTGGCCTAATTTCCCAAATCTCAGGCCACAACCTGCACAGGTGTGGAGAGAGGATCTGTGCAGTTGGTGGTCATCATACTAAAAAGACTTGGGGAGACTTTCTTCACACAGATATTTGGGTCCGGGAGTTTCATCTTTGGCTCTGAGCACCGCTTCCTAAAGGTGACACTGCGATACTGAGCTGTCCCAAAGGGCTGAGGGGAAGAGCTAGCATATCACCTCCATGCACTAGGCTCTGCCTCACACTAGTGACACTGGGATTTGGTCTCACTTTCTGGCTCATGTAGCGTTTCTCACAGCTGACTGGGAGGTGTCCCCCCAGCACAGCTGCAGCATTTCTGCTTGTGCTATCCCAGCGGGAGGGTGCCTGCAGGCCCCTCTTTTTATAATCAACTTGTGTTCTCCGAACTTCTTTTAGAAGGACAGCACTTGGTGGTAGGCAGTGGCTAGGTGGCAGCTGAGGGACCTCCCCAGATCCTTCCGTCCATAGCACCCTGCCCCTTCTCAGGTGGTGGCATCGAGGTAACACTGAGTCCGTAGCTTAAGGAGATGGGTACACTCTCCGGATCGCAGCACAGCTGTAAGGTGAAATTAACACCCATTATTTCAGGCTTCACTGCGGTCCTGTGATGATTCACCTGCACCAAAGTTAAATGAGTTGGTTGTGCAAACAAGACACACTTCTCCCTCTCCCCGCACTCCCAAGGAGCTGGCATTAGAGGCTGTTGATGGCCTCTTTGAAAATGGGGGCCAGAACTCAAGCAAGAACCCTTTCAGGCGATTCAACTTCCTTATGTCCAAGACTTGGAAATATAAAGCCGTTTCTCTGGAGAGCAGCTGTGGCCGTGGTGGCAGGTGAACCCGTGCTTAGAGGCAGGACCTCTAAGGACCACCGGCTGCCGGTGACCAGCCGCATGACTCAGGCCGAGGCGTGGCTGTGTCACATCTCACTGGCTGGCAGTGTCTCATCCACAGAATGGAAATGGATCAAATTGTGGCTTTTAAACTCTGTTCCATGGTGATTCTACAAGTGCCTCGACTCCACCACAGGGGGGTAGGGAGAGAAGGCGGGGCTCCAAGGCCCCCTCCCACTTCACCCAGTGCCTCTGCACTGTTATCTGCTTGACCTAGTAAGCTCGTCTTTACTGTGTTGTTTGAAGAATCCTGCTCACGTTTTTTGGAACCCCTTGGATTTGATGATCTCTGCATAAACCTTAACTTGTCATCAACCAGGTATCAATACTTCACAGGCAGGATTTCTCCTGTCCTGTCATCTCAGACCTAGAGCCAGGCAAGTGGCAGAGGCCAAGATGAGCCTCCCCTGAGCATACAAGGCCACCCGGAAAGAATGAAAAGGGACACGCACTGAGGGCTGTGTCATTTCTACCTTCCTTCTGCCACTTCTGAAAGGGACACTTCCGATAAGCTGTCCTTCCCTGGCTCTAGGGTTTACCTGACTTCAAACCCCACACCCCCGTTCTCAGTGCCTGAGGGGCTCAGGGATGGGGGAACCTGTGTGCTGGTTCTGTTCTGGACGTTTGTGCCCAGGGAAGAAGGGGCAGCCAGGCTGCGTATCCCGCCTTCCCGTGAAATGTAACCCATGGGCAGCTCGCATGTCCGCTGGGCTCTGGCTGCCCTCTTGAGAGTGAGACGTCTGGCCCAAGGTCTCATCCCACAGGAAGACTTGAGGAAGTGTAAAGCCTGCACAGTGTTTCTGCTAATCCCCGGGGGGCTCTAAACTCTTGTTTCCTTGTTTGTGGATGAATTGGCGGCCCAGTGTAGATGCTTCTTGTTGCACTAGCAGATATGGACCCTGGCTCGTTCCTCCGTCTTTGCGCCCATCCCCCTCTCCACACAGATGCACCAGCCTCCACACAAGGTCTTTGGGGGTCTAGTAGACTGTGCTGAGGGGAAGGTTTGGCAAAGAGCAGGGTGGAGGAGGCATTTAAATCCCAGAGGTGCAAGCACCTAGTTGAGGGTCAGCTCCCTAGTTTCTCGAGCTTTCCAGGCACCGCATCTCGCTACCATCAGAGCTGGGATTGTTCACTGCCATCTCTTGACCCTGTAGGACCGGGGCTCTTGCATCTCCTCTGCCTTCTCCCATCCCTCCTCCTCCCCACCGCCCTCCAGGATTTCCCCCAACTCCAAGTTTCTCTCACTCTGTGATGCAAAGCCCTTTCCAGCCCGTTCACCCACACTTGGCTTTTGCATCTCCAAACATTAAGGAGCTCGGCAGAGTAGATGGACCTTTCTTTGCCAGGACCCACCCAGCCTAGAAGGTACCTGTGGGTCTAAGTAACATTTTTTCCCTCACTTCCAGCTGGATCGACTGTGAGGCCTATGTTAGCTATCAAGCTCTGCTGGAGCCCTTGTCACCTTCAGAGCACTGTGGAGGATAGCTTAGGAAGGATAGCTTAGGAAGTTTCCCTAGTTCAGCTTGGATTGCACCTGTGTCCACCCTGTCACCTAAGCTAGTGTCCTGGCCCTCATGTCGTCCCAGACTCTGCTCTCCCCACTCTTGTCTATTCAACAAGCCCTGCTGATTCTTATCAGCAATAACCAATAACTCTGTTATAACCAATAACTCTAATCTGCACCTTTGCCCGGGTGTGGAGCCCTCAAAGCCCCCGTCTCCATGTCTACAACTGCAATTTGACCTCACAAGTGCCCTGTTTGAAACCCACTGGCAGATCCCTTCACCTGCAAGAAGCAGCCCCACATTCTCACAAGGACCACACGCCCCACCCTGGTCTGGTCCCCACTTCTCTCTTTGACCTTGACTCACCCCCTACTCTCCCTCCCCCCACACCACTGCCCACCCCTTTGACACTTACCTGCCAGTAATGCCAGACATATTCCGATAACCTCGAACACACTATTCGTTGCATCTGCTGTTCCTTCTGTCTGGAATGCATCTCCCCTTTCCTCTTCCTCTCAGTTTCCTAGATACTCCTATTCATTCTTCCAAACCCTGCTCAGTTGTCACCTCCTCTCACTTGCCACTCCCTTGGCTGGACACCCAAACCATTTGTTCCTCACTGGTCTGTACTCTTCCGGTGTCTCATACAAACTTACAATGTCACAGGGTACCCTGGTGCTTTGTAATGATCCCAGCTCCCCACTTACCAGCTGTGTAACCTGGGGCATGTTACTTAACCTCTCTGTTCTCCACTTAACCTCATCTAGCTCACATGAGGAGTGAGTAGTTAACAAACATCCTGATGTTACTAAAACAGTGCCTGGCACAAACGAGGAGCTTGATAAGCATTGAGTAGTTCTCAAATTATATTGATTTATACAACTCTCGCTCCTGCATTTGCTCCCTGAGGGCAGGAAATCATCAAGCCCCAGGGCCCAGGCTGTACCAGGTGATTCATTCACACTCTCTGACCTGAGCCGGCCAGGAGCTTACAGTCACTTTGCAGAGAGAAGCTCTAAGAAGGCAAACAACAATGCCCGGTCTGAAGCGATGAGGAGAGACAAGTGCAGTGATGAGGGGGCCAGGCATCAGAGAGCACAGCAGTTGAGAACCTGAGCTCTGTCAGCATGTTACCCAACCAGGTTTGTTTGCCCGAAGCACAGCAAGCCAAGCACTGAGCCACCCAGGTTTACAGCAGAGAAAAGTTTTATTCACAAGGCAGCCAAGTGAGGAGACGGGGAGAATAAATCTCAAATTCGTCTCCCTGAAGGCGAGGAGCTTGGGGTATTTATGGTATAAACAAGCAGGGTGGTCTGAGGCGTGGGGAGAGGTGATTGGAGGGAAGGAGGTGAGGAAATTGGTGTTCTGCGCAGGCGTATCTGAGTTACAGACTTCTTCATGGGACACATGCAAATTCCAGGTGAGTTTGGTACGAACCTTGGGGGAATTTGGGGCTGTGACGTCAGAAGGTCACCTATGGGACAAGCAAGTCTATTCTGTGCAGACTCAGATCCGCCGGGTTGGGTCCCTCCGGTTTCAGCAGGTTTCGTTGTGTTACAAGCAGAGGGGTTTTAAAGAAGCCGTTCCCTTATCTGCAGTTCTGTAAGACAAGCTCAAGAGTTTCTGTTAGTCACCAGTTTCTGTTATGGGTTTTTAACCCTATGGAGCACAGTTTCAGTCCTCCCTTATCTTTTGATCCAATTCCTCAGTCTTGAGGGAAGAGGCCTACTTTCTGCTGTTAAGGGGCGAAGGCCTACAGAGGATTTGAGGAATGGAATTGTTTTGCATTTGATTGCAAATATGGGACCAAGGCTTTGAGTCTAGGTCTTTTTTTTTTTTTTTTTTGGTGGGGGTGGGGTGGGTCGGTGGTCTGGGTCGTTATGTTGAATGATCATCATATGGATTAGAACTTGGGGCTTAAGGATGTGTGGCAAAGAGCAAGTACAGAGTTTTAGCAAGAAGGAGTATAAGTCCTAGCAAGCACACAAAAAATGACGGTTTAAGTAATCCCTCAAATATAGACCTTATTCCTGATGGGATCCATAAGAAGATATTTCCCAAGAGATCGAATCCAGGTTCTCGTGATGACCCTTGTTGGAGCCAAGTTGTCTAATTTTCTCTCAGTAGGTTTTAACTTCCAATGCGGTATTAATATATACATAACAGGAGCTACCGGCCACTACACATATGCCCCTTTCTCTGCTGCAAACCTCGGCCTCTCAGCATCTGGCTTGCTGCGCGTCAAGGCAAACGAACCTGGTTCAGTAACAGGCAGACAGGGCTGAGTTCCCAGTTTGCCCTTTGTTGGTTGCTGAATCTTTCTGTGCCTCAGTTTCCTCACCAGTGAAATGGAAAAACAAACACCCCCATCTCTTAGAATTGTTATGAGAGATTTAAATGGGATAATGTCAATAAAACACTTAGAAAAATGAGTGTCTTGGTACCTCATAAATGCTCCTTAATCTGGAGGTGAAAATACTTAAATTCTTTAAAACCAGAGAGAAGAGGCAGCCAGGGTAGACACTGACCCCCCAGACACAGACTCACGCACACTCTCTGGGCTTCACCACAGCACAGTGGGCTGGACAGGGAGGCCCGGAGGGCTAGGGCTGGAGACAAAGCTTCTCCCAGGACTGAAGTTGGCCTGGATAGAAGGGTGGGCCTTGGACAGGAGGGAGGGGCAAATGCAGGAAAGTGCTGTGTGTTTGGAGGACAGGGAGCTGGCCAGCTGGGCTGGAGCCAAGAGCTCCCGCCAGTAGGAGCTTTTGTGAGCACAAATGGGAAAGGAGGTCAGGGGAGGCTGCGGCAGACATTGAACCTAATAATAATAAATAAAATAGTAGTAATAAAAGTAAACACTTAAGGAATATTTACCATGTGTCTCACAATGTTTGAAGTCTTTATGTGAACAAACTCATTTCATTATCCCGACAACCCTAAGAGATGTACGTAGTATTATTATCCTCAAGTAACTCTGGGGGACCTGAGACCTAGAGAGATCAGGGGTCTTGCCCTGGTCACACTGCTGCTAAGTGGCAGAGCTCTGATCCTTGGCTACCCCAGCCTTAACACCTACTGCCTTTGGCCCATCTGTTTCCTGCCCAGGTGCTGGCACGAAGACCAGAGTAGCTCCCAAGACAGTGTGGTGTGGGTGCAGAAGCAGGGGCTGTTGTCTTTGGGTTCCAGTCCCAGCTCCACCTCTGCCCTGGCTGTGTGACCTTGCATGTGTTACTTCACCTCTAAGCCTCAGTTTCCTCATCTGTAAAATGGGAACAAAAAGCCCCACCTTCCAGGATTGTTACATGGATCAAATACCGATACGTACGTTCTGCATGGAAGCCAGTACATGAGAACGGCTAAGTAATCGGTGACTATCTCCGGCCCTTGCTCAGCCAGCCCAACTCTGCAGAGCCCAGAAGGAGGCGGCCCCTGGCTTGCAGTCAGAATGAGAGGCCTGGGAGTAAGGGGACTTCGGAGAAAGGGGCCGGAAGAGGAAGTGTCCTTCTGTGCAGGGGCACTCAGGCCCTGGGCCCCCACCTGCTGAGGTGAAGCTGAGAGTCATCAGCTGGAGCAGCGGGCAGGCACCGAGGCGGGGTTATAAGCAAAGCCAGCCCTTTGGGTCCTCGAAGTGTGCTTGCCAAATACGCCCTTTCTTGGGCCATCCTCTTCCTTGCCAGCCAGGGAGTCGCCCTCCTCCTCCAGGTCCGTGCCGGCTCCCCTCCCTGTGACCCTCACCCCTACCCAAACCAAACCGAGAGCAGCTGCAACAGGGCCAGTCTTGGCATGCATGGCGCATGGGCCCTTCACAACCCTGCAGCCGTGGGGGCCCTGAGGCCTGCTGAAGTCTGGCTGGCGTGGAACAAAGGCTACCCTGGACATCCGTCTTCCCCTGCCTCTCTGTGCCCTCCTTCAGAGGACGAGGGGAGGAGGGCCGTGATATCTGGGGACACATCCTGTGTGGCAGACAAGTGCGGAGGACTTTATGGGCCTTTATCCACCAGATCCTTTCTTGCCCCTCTTGCGGCCACTAATGGATCCCTGTGCCTCCCACCACCCCCGACACTCCCCACCAACAATCTGTTCTCAGCCCAGCAGCCAGGCTGAACCTTTTGCAGTGTGAGTCAGATCATGTTACCCCTCTCAAAACCCTCAGTGGCTGTCCCTCTTAGAGGAAAAACCAGCCCCTAACAACTAGCAGTCTTTCAGCAGGTTGTGTCACCTTTCTGCTTCATTTCCGCCCATAGAAATGCAGACACCTGCCTCATAGGATAATAGCGAGTATTAAATGAATTAACAGAGGTAACTGCTTGGAATAAGGCATGGCTTGGGATAAGTGCTAAGTAAACATTAGCTTTATCATTAATGTTATTACAGTAGCCAACAGGCTCTTACACAATCTGCTTTCTACCTGGCTCCCTCTTGCAGCCTCAGTTCCTTCCAGAGCCACGCACACTTCCAACCCCAGGGCCTTTGCACCTGCAGTTCCTCTGCCTGGAACACTAACCTCTCCGCAAATATTACCTTCAGGCTCTTCCTGACCATTCTGTTTAATATCAAAACCTCCCTGACTCACCCCTCACCCCGTCATTTATCCTGTTTTATTTTCCTCCATAGCATTTATCGACATCTAGTACATGGCATTTCTTTCTTACTTATTTACCATCTACCTTCCCACTACACCCACTCACTCAAGTATAAGCTCTATGGGGACAGATATTTGCATGTCTCTTGTCCACAACTCTATCCCCAACACCCAGAACATTGCCTGACATAGGTGGGAGTGCAGCGATTCTTTGCTGAATCAATGAATGTATCTTCATAGCTGCCCCAAGAGACAGATATTTGCACCCTCATTTTATAGAGGAGCTTTTTTATTTTATTTTATTTTTTAAATAGAGGAGCTTTGAAGGAAAGACTCAGTGAGGCTGGGAGCTTGCTTGAGGCTGTGGCTTGAGGGATGGAGATTGTTTGCCTCCAGAGTCCCGTTCTCTCCCTGCCCGTGTGTCTAGTGACCTTCTGCCTGCCACTCGCACACATCCCTGACACAGTGCTTTGCTCTGAGTGAGGAGGGTGCTCCAGAAGTATCAGGAAGGTACGAAGGTATTTATCTTAGTCAGCTCAGGCAATTACCACAGACTGAGTAAACAGTCAAACGGTTAAACCCTTCTGCTAAACAACAGAAATTTATTTTCTCGCTGTTCTTGGAGGCTGGAAGTCTGAGATCAGGTGCTGACATAGGCAGGTTCTGGTAAGGACCCTCTTCCTGGCTTGCAGACGGCTGCCTTCTCACTTTGTTCTCAAGTGGCAGGGTGGGAGAGCAAATGCTTCCTCCTGGAAGGCCATAGTCAGGTTGGATTATGGCCCTACTTCTTGCCCTCATTTAACCTTAATTACCACCCAAAGACCCTATCTCCAGATATAGTCACATTGGGGGTTAGGGCTTCAACATATGAATCTGGGGGAACACAGTTCAGTCCATAGCAGTATTTCAGAAGCCATTGAAAAGGGAGGAGAAGGGTCCCCAGGAGGTGGCTGCCTCCCATTTTCCTGTGGGTAATGGGACCATGGGAATGCATCACTCAGCCCCGTCCCGGGTCTTCTGTGAACTGGCAGATTGGGGAGCACAATCTCACTTGATCCTCACAATAACCAGACGAGGTCGGTGTTATCACCCTCATCCTACAGGTGAATACACTGACGCTCAGAGACGTGAGCTTACTTGCCCAAGGCCCCACAGCTGAGAAGTGGCAGGTCTGTGTTCTTAACTACTCTGTGAATTTCCCTTGCAACTCTCTGGGGACATCTCTCTCGTCCCACAGGACTGAGGGACCATGGCCCGCCCTCTAGGAGCCCAGTGTCCCCTCCAGACAAGATGAGCACACGGGGCGTGGCTGTGGAGCTAAGTGCCAAGTGCATGGCCAGTCAGCAAGTGCAGGAGGAGCTCCGACGGCAGTGTGGGCTGGGCTGGCCACCAGGGGTGAGGCAGGTTCAACCAGTGGGCACTCCTGGGAGAGCTGCACAGTCTCCTTCGCAGGATCGTGCAAAACATAGTAAGGCGGTAGGCAGTGAGCTCAGGGTTCGCCGCCTGGAGCGGAGAGGCTGAAGGACGGAAGTGGTAGGAAGGCCAAGAAGGTGGGCAGGGGTCAGGTGCTGGGGGGCCCAGGAGGTGCCTGCAGTTCTGCAGAGGGTGGTATTCGTGTGTTCCTCCTCCACTGGGGGAAGAGTTGGCATTAGCAAGATATCACCTCTGAGGTCCACAGCTCCCCTCAGTATCTGGCTGGGCAGAGAGGGTCGGTGCAAATAAAGAACGTGGTTGGGGTGAGGCGCACAGCAGAGGACAGAGCTGAACTCCTTTCCTAGGGGAGGTGAGACGGCAGCTGTCAGCCATGCCAGCGACCCTCCCGCTGTAGCTGTGGCCTCAGGAAGGGTCCCAGGGCTGGTGGCACCTTCAGAGATTCGCCCTCAACTTTTCAAGCCCCTCCCAAGAGGGTGTGTCCAACCAGGGATGTGCTGATAAATATTTAACAACTGGCTCTCTTGCGAGGGGGGTGGGGTGCAGCACTGCTTTGTAGCATTTGATGATTTTCATGGTGTAAATACTCACAGTATGACTGATACCAGCTACCAACACGGTGTCACTGAACACAGAGCCAGGGAGAGTCGCGCTGTTGGCTGTCATGAGCCCATCTGAGCGCTGTTTCTGGCTCCCCCAAGTCCCATGGCTCCAACAGTGACATTAGCAGGGGCCCTGGGAGGAAGGAGCCAGCCACTCCCAGAGCCTCGGGGCTCTCAGTTCCAATTGGATCTTCCCCTGGAGGGCACCTGGTGTCTTATCCTAGTCAGCTGCAAGCACTAGGCCCGTGAGAGTCCCCAGGGTGGGTCCAGTGCTCCTCCTGTGGGCGTCAAAGTCGGGAAGCACCAAGGGCCCAGAGATCCTACGTTAGACCCAAATCCCAGAAGGAGGCTGTGGAGCAGCTGAGCCCAAAGGCAATGCAGGTGTCACATGTAGGCGGCAGGCCCGGCCTCACCAGCCTGGTACCCACATCCCATTTAATTGCCAGGCTTCAGGACCACTTGTCTAAAGACCCACCTTGGGATCCTGTGTCTTCTTGCCCTCCTCTGCCTCTCCTGGGGTAGAGACCCTAAGGGGCCAAGATGATGGCTCACGGGGCTGAAGGTACCTGAGGGGAAGGACCGCAGGTACCCCCTGTGTGGCGGCTCAGGGGGCTGGAGGAGCCAGTTGTGGAAGCCACTGAAGGCCACTTGTGCCCACTTCCACTGGTGCAAGGGTTGGGCTGCCTGGTGGTGGGTGACTGACCAGCTGAGGGCTTTGCCCGGATCTGGCACATGAGTTGGTGAGGGTGAGTCTGAGCTGGTGTCCCGAAGGGCTCCCCACGTGAGCGTGGGCCCCTCAAGGTCACTCTTGTCGTCCCGAGAAACCTCACCCCTTCTCTCCTGGTTGCCCCTCCTTCCCCACCACCTGCTATAGGTTTTTCATCATCAAAGAGAGCTTTCTTCTTTACTATTCGGAGAGTGAAAAAAAGAGCTTTGAAACCAACAAATACTTCAATATACATCCTAAGGTGAGGGGGCCTCTCCCCAGGGCCACAGCGGGGGAGGGCCCGGTGGGGACAACGGGGGCTGGTATCCTCTGAGGGTAGGGTACCATCTGTTGTCCTGCTCTGGTCTAACAGGGCGTCTGGAAAACAAGTCCTTCTGGGGGCACAAGCCACCCTGGCCCCCTCCTGGCCTGGGTCCCCGCCCTCCAGTGCCCCCTCTGGGAATGTTCTGGTCTGGCTTCCTCTCAGGCCCTGGGCAACACCTGGCTATGGCTGAGGGCTCCCAGAGGCCTTGAGTGACCTGGGCTGGGCGGGGGTCGGGGGTGGGCGCCTCTTCTGATTCTTTCTCAGGGTGTCATCCCTCTGGGGGGCTGCCTGGTGGAGGCTAAGGAAGAGCCCAGCATGCCCTACGCCATGAAAATCTCCCACCAGGATTTCCACGTGAGTAAGGCTCTCCCCTTGGCCTGGGCTCAGCAGGGGCAGAGCAGCTTCTCTGGGACCCCAGGCTCCCTAGGGGCAACCCCTCCCGTGGGCTGGCCTGGGAAGAGTGTCAGTGACTTGGGGATGTCGGGTGGGAGAGCAGAACAGGGCCTGCAGAGGCCTGGCCGTGGCCTCCGTGGTCCTCAAGGTGGCCTCCTCTCAGGCACAACCATGGCTCCTCTTCCTGGCAGGGGAACATCTTGCTGGCTGCCGAGTCGGAGTTTGAGCAGACCCAGTGGCTGGAGATGCTGCAGGAGTCTGGGAAGGTGTAAGTGCGCACGGGCAGGAGGGGTCAGCCTGAGGGTCCAGAAGGGGAAAGGGTGTGGTCTGTGCTGGCCCTGATCTCCCTGCCTCTCTGCTGGGATCCCGGTGGGCACTGAGCACCCTAGGAGAGGGCAGGGTGGGGAGGACAGGGCTGTGGGAGCTGGTTATCGTGGGGAGAGGAGACAGACCGGGTTTCGAGCATCTTTGGGGGGGGTCTCCTAAGTGAGCTTTGAGCAAAGTGAGTTTGCTTGTCTAGCGTCACAGGTGGCAGACGTGGGCACCGTTTGTCTCCAACTCTCAGGAGCAAATCCAGCATCGCTAGGAGGACTTGGCTGCCTGCTGACACCCTCCTCGTCTCCCCAGGCCCCTAATTAACTCTCGCTCAGACCAGAGCTGCTGCTTTGGGCATCAGAGTCCAGATCACAGAAACCTCCAGCCCAGCACTATCCATCTGCGCACAAACCCCTGTCCCAGCACCTGCCTATTCATGCTGGGTCATGCTTTTAGTTCCACAAATAATGCTGAGTGCCCGTCCCGTGCCAGGCCTTGTGCCAGGTGGTGGCCATTCAGTGGTGTAGAAAGCAGCCCAGGAAGCAATCTCTTCCCTGCTCCCAAAGTTCTGTTGGCCCAGCCCACGGTGGCCCACTTTGCAGCCTGGGCCAGCCTCCGGGGACTGTAACTGATCGATGCTGGTGGCGTGCCCAGAGCCGCGGGTGCCGAGGTGAATGCGAGCTGGGATTCTGGAGGAGAAAGGATGGCGAGTACACACCATGCACATTCTCTTTCTCCTCCACCCTTCTGTTTTAACGATTTTGTGTTTCTTCCTCTTCTCTCCTGTCCCATCTGCCCTCCCTCCCCAGGACTTGGAAGAATGCCCAGCTGGGAGAAGCCATGATCAAAAGCCTAGAGGCCCAGGGGCTGCAGCTGGCCAAGGAGAAGCAGGAGTATTTAGGTTGGCTGAGGGATGGGCTGGAAACTGAGGCTCCCTGACGGTAGCATTTCAGGGCCGGGGGCTGCAGCCCAGGGCTTGATGCAGGACTGAGAGAGCGTGTCTTGGGTGGGGCTTAGCAGGCTATGAAGAGCCAGAGACTGGCTCGGAGCCTGGAGGGCTCTATGGCGTGATACATGTCCTCTGGGCCAGCATGACAGGAGGCAGGAGAGCCTGGTGGTCAGGAGCCTGGCCTCTGGACCCAGCTTTGTCATTTATCCATCAGCTGTGTGTATCTTTATGCAGCTCAGCCTAAGTTTCAGTTTCCTCATCCTTAAAATGGAGACATTTTTGTTCCTAGCTTTTAGAGGTGATATGAGGATCAGGTTAAATAAGAAAATGCCTGGAAGCACTTGTGTCAGGCATGCAGTAAGGGTCCCACAAATGGAATTGATGTTATCCTGCCCAGGGCCCCAAAGGTCTGGACTTGGTCCCAGTTCTGACCCCCAGCCCACTTTAAGGCGCTAGGCCCCTGTGTTCCTGACTGGCTGGTAGGCATGCTCTGTTTGAGAAAGAAGAAGGTGAGCCTGGGAGGTCGGTCCTTTGCCTGGGACCCTCTCTCCTGCTTAGACAAGTGGGGCCCCAGCACTGTTTCCCCTCTGCCCGCTCCAGACACCCTCTGCCCCCAGGACCTGCCCTGCCTCACTAGCCAGACACCAGCACAGAGGTTAACAGCACCCCGGGAGTGCAGAGACCCACTTGAGCTTCCAAAGATGAGCTGTCATTGTCTTACGAATGCACAAAGCAGGGACAGTGCCGAGACAGGAGTGTAGCAGCCCAGGCCAGCATGGAGCTTCCATGCCCGGGAGCTGCCCCACCCCCTCTGTCTGGCCTGGGCACGGCAGTGCCGACCTCTTCCTTGGGAGGAGCTGGGGGTGATAGAGGTGATCGCAGGCACTGACCCCTCAGGACTGGATCTGGAGTGAGCTTTTCGTGACAGTGTGTGTGCTTGCTTTGGCAGACAAACTGATGGAAGAGACTGAAGAACTCTGCCTTCAGAGGGAGCAGAGAGAGGTAGGGGCACATCGAGACTGCTCCCCGCCGCCTCCCGCTCTGTGGGCCCTTTCACAGCCACCGTGTACTGACTTGTGTTCCTGGCATTAGGGAGTGGTGTAGGGGAGATGGGCAGCCAGACAACTTGCTGGGAAATCAGACGAGCAGAGCAGGAAGGCCAGTGAGACGACAGTGCTTTTGGGACTTGCTGTTGCTTCTTGGCAAGAAGTGTATTTCTCCTTGCCAGTCCTGGGGGAGGAAAATAAAAAGGGTGGGTGATCACTTTCTAGAAAAAGAGCCATTCAAAAATTTTATAAGCTGTGTCGGGAGGTAATGAGCTGCTTGTCACTGGTGATATTCACAGGAGGCTGCGGTGGCCTTTCTCATCCATAGCGGGGCTTCTGGCACCATAAAGGTGATTGGGTTGGATGATATCAGAGGTTCCTTCATCCTCTAAATGTCAACATACACGTTCTAAGGAGGCCAAGCATTGGCTGGGGGCAGGCTGTGGCGTGAAGGAGACCCTTGCCTCATTTGAAGATGGGGGCTGCTGAAGTCCATGCCGTTTGGGATCTCCATGCAGCACTGGGCCTTGCCTGTTCTGAGAAATCACGACCACCCCTGAAGGGCAGGGTAGGGTAGTGGTTAGCGGTGCTGACTTGGAGTCAGGCTGCCTGTGTCTGGATTGGACCTTCACTGCTTCTGGCTGTGTGACCTTGGGCAAGTTACCTAACCTCTCTGAACATTAATAGTCTCATGTGAAAAATGGGGATAATAATAGAACCCATCTTATCAGGGATGTTTTGAGGATTCAGTGAGGTGTTACATAGAAAGTGCTTAGCACATAGTACGTGCTTAATGAACATCTATGTTAGTGTTCCGATCATTAATTAGCCCATCCTGCACTTGAACTGCCTGAGCCCCAAGCCCCAGGGTGGCATACCCTGAGGTGCCTGCAGAGGGAGGGCCTGATTTGGTCCACTTCTCTTTGCCTGGTGCCTGTTCCTTGTCTCTCCCAGGCAAGTCCAGGGCTGGGCCCATCAGCCTGGACTCAGTGCCTACCTCTCTGACTTGACTCTTGCAAACTCCTCACCCTTTCCAACCACCCATCACTGGGCTCGGAAACGGGCCGGACAGTCAAGAAGCATCATGGCCCTGTAGCACCCCAAACACTCCTGGGGCCTGGCAGAGCACCTGGCCCAGGATGGGTGCATGATAAATGTTGTGGAATGACTCGATGAATGAATATTTTTGATTCTTATAATTTTACATTACATCTTGATTTTAATCCAGTAGGACAATCCACCCTCATTTTTCTTCTTCCAAAAATTTATCAAATATTCTTGCCCAATTTTTCTTCCAGCTGGACTTCAGTATCATTTTGTCAATTACAAAACAAACAAAAAACCCAAACCCAAACAAACAGAAAAGAAAATCTATTGAGGATTTGTGTTAGGATTGCATGGATCTGAGGACTGGCATCATGGCGGCATTGAGCCTTCTCCCCCAGCAGTGTGTGGGCCTCTGGGTCCAGGCTGTTGTCATCTGGGTTCTTCCCACATTAGAATTTTGGCATTTTCTTCATACAGTTCTGTACATTGTGAAAAGTGAGACTTCTGGTGGATTGTCAGCAACTTAAAAGCAGGTAATTTAGGAAGCCAGAGGATGGGATGGAGTGACAGACACAGCCGCTGGCAGAGAGAGACAGACTTATCCATCAGAGAGACTAAATCTGGGACAGCAGTCAGCCCGAGGAAAATTTAGACACTCTATCTAGGTCTTTAGCCAGGAAATGAGGCCAGCAGGGACCCGCTGCTCACAGACATTGCTTAAAGCTATAGCACGCTGAAGGAAGGAGACCTGCCAGCTGTGAACTTCCTGGGTTTTGGGTACAAAATGTGAGCAAGACTCACTTGGGTCCAGCTTGGGTCCACCTTGGTGAAGGCTGCTCCGGGCTGGCAGGAGGGAGAGGATGTGCTCAGGTTCTCATTCCAGTGTCAGCTGTGTGCTCTAGATTGGGAATAGAACTCACTGAGTCATTCTGTCAAGGGTTTTCCTTCCTTAACTTGTTCGTCTATATTATGGATCCACCTGCCCCCTTCACCTTTCCCATCTCCACTCCAGGTCACAGAGATGGTCTGGGAGTACCTTGCTTGGGCCACTTAGAAAGGCATTTGGTACAATGGCCCAGTGAGAAGTTGAAGATTCTCTGGTCTCCAAGAGGCAGTCTGGTTTAAAAGGAGACTCAGGGTCTGGTACCAGTCTATCACTGACTGTGTGACCTTGGACAAATTCGGCTCTGTGATGCTCCGGTAAGAGCGATGGCTGTGCCTGGCTAGCTCCCAGGTTGCTGAGGGGCTCAGTGAAATGGAAGCCAGGGAGTGCTTTGTGGACCGGTAAGGGCTGTGCAGATACGCACTGTGTGATGGTGCAGCTCTGACATCCTCCACTTGGCAGAAAGGGCGGGGAACTCTTGGGGTACCAGCTGAGAGTTCAAAGGGAGCCATCCTGGGCTCTTCTGCCCTGGGGTCAGAAGACAATGCCATTCCTTGGGTGCAGGTCCCTCAGATGTCCCTGGCTCCCTTTATCATCACTCTTATCCCCTGGAGGAGGGCAGCCTGCCTACCTTCCCTTTTCTGGTTGAACTGTGAGAGCACAGCCTTGCATGTGGGCTGGCACATGGGAAATCAGAAATGCCCAGGGCCAGTCAGGCAGGGTTCCTGCCATGCGGGGTGCTCCCAGTCCGAACTTAGACTCTTGGAGCTGGAAAGGACGACCCCTTTCAAGGTGAGGCTCTCTGCCGACCTCCCTGATGGATGCTGATCCTGATTCTGGCATTGGCAGCTCACTACCTCCGGAGGTATCCTTTGCATTATTATTATTTTTTTGTGTGTGTGGTATGCGGGCCTCCCTCTGTTGTGGCCTCTCCCCTTGCGGAGCACAGGCTCCGGACGCGCAGGCCCAGCGGCCATGGCTCACGGGCCCAGCCGCTCCGCGGCATGTGGGATCTTCCCGGACCGGGGCACGAACCCGGTTCCCCTGCATCGGCAGGCGGACGCGCAACCACTGCGCCACCAGGGAAGCCCTCCTTTGCATTATTGCTCCACTATTTGGAAGCTCTTCCTTCCATGGAGCTGGAATTTGCCGTCTAGTGCCTTCTTTCCAACCTCATACTTTGGCAACTTAAGTCAGGTGCAAGAGTCAGAAGCACAAGCATGATGTGGTGGAGAAAGTCTTCAGCTGCAGGGGGTCTTAGCTGACCTCAGTCATGGCAGCGGTGCCTCAAACACTCATGCCGTCTTGGGCTGCATGAACAGAAAATTCTGGCTGCTTCAGCTTTACAGGTTGTGTGTTCCACTCCAATCAGCATTCTTAGGCTCCACCTGGACATCAGCTTCATTTAAGAATCATCCAGATGAAATGGAAGGTGGAAAGGAAGGGAGCAACCAGGAAGGAGATTTTCTTTCTTTTTCCTCTTTAATATAGAACTTTAACCCCTAATGGTAGAAATCGTGCTCTTTGTAGAAAATTTGGAAAACATGAAGAAGAAAACATATTTTATCCTTAACCCCACAACTGATCGGTAATTACTGTCAACTTTTTAAAAAACATTTATTTTATTTATTTAGTTTTGGCTGTGTTGGGTCTTCGTTGCTGCACACGGGCTTTCTCTAGTCGCGTCGAGCGGGGGCTGCTCTTCGTTGCGGTGCGCAGGCTTCTCACTGTGGTGGCTTCTCTTGTTGCGGAGCACGGGCTCTAGGCCTGCGGGCTTCAGCAGTTGTGGCTCGCGGGCTCCAGAACGCAGGCTCAGTAGTTGTGGCTCGCGGGCTCTAGAGCGCAGGCTCAGTAGTTGTGGCGCACAGGCTTAGTTGCTCCGCAGCGTGTGGGATCTTCCTGGACCAGGGCTCGAACCCGTGTCCCCTGCATTGACAGGTGGATTCCTAACCACTGTGCCACCAGGAAAGCCCCTACTGTCAACTTTTTGGTGTTTTTCCTTGGTCTTTTTTCCTATATAATATTCTTATATATATCTTAAACATAATAGGATCATATCAGATATTCAGTTTTATGGCCTTTTTCATACCTTTCATTTTACCTTCATTAACACTGTACCTTCAGCAGTTTTCCATGTCATTGAACATTCTTTGAAAACATTAGTTTTAGTGACCCCAGGGTCACTAATCGGACTCTTCCCTTTCCTTCGGGTTTTATTCCTTCTCTGATTCTCCTCAAAGCCAAGGGCAACTTCTCCCTACAGGCAGCCCCACTCCCTGGTGGGGTTTCCATCATCCTTGAGAACAAAGCCCCTGGGTGAAGAATGAGGGTGTAATTTGGATCTAGAAGATGAGAGAGAAAGTGGATCTAGAAATAATATCCTCCCACAGCGTAAAATGTGGAAGAACAAAACGGTTGTCGCAAAATGCTTCTAACCACCCTTCGCTTGAAGTGCACCCCTCAATACCACCTGCCACTGAACCCCAGGAAAACAGAACCCCTGGGGGGCACCTGCTTGATGGGAAAACACTTGATCTCGCCGGCAATCCTGAAGGGACTGGTCTGGTTCCCTGGGCCAGCTTGTCCTGGGCTTTCTGGCTATACTGTTCCCTTGGGGGTGAGTCCAGGGGAGGCCGCAGCCACCTGTACTCATTGTTTCCCGGATGCCTTGAGGAAAAAGGCTTTACTCTCTGATTTTGGGATTGGGAATAGCTTTCCTTTGCCACTTCTAACAGATGCCACTCCAGGGATCTTTAATGGAAATATACACACACACGTTTCCCTCCAGGGCTTGGGGGCCAGCCAACACGCCTTAGGGTGTGAGTGACTGGAGTTGCCCAGTGGAGCAGACATCTAGAATTATCATCACATCCTGTCGCAGGAAATAATGTTGGGATCATTTCTAAACCCTAGCTCAGCATGCTAAGTGTGTCCTTGTTTTGTTTTATTTTTTATTTATTTATTTTTGCAATTTTTTTTTTTTTGTAGTATGGTTGATTTACAATGTTGTGTTAGTTTCAGGTGTACAGCAAAGTGATTCATTACTATACAGGGATCTTTAATGGAAATATACACACACACGTTTCCCTCCAGGGCTTGGGGGCCAGCCAACACGCCTTAGGGTGTGAGTGACTGGAGTTGCCCAGTGGAGCAGACATCTAGAATTATCATCACATCCTGTCGCAGGAAATAATGTTGGGATCATTTCTAAACCCTAGCTCAGCATGCTAAGTGTGTCCTTGTTTTGTTTTATTTTTTATTTATTTATTTTTGCAATTTTTTTTTTTTTGTAGTATGGTTGATTTACAATGTTGTGTTAGTTTCAGGTGTACAGCAAAGTGATTCATTTCTATACACACACACACACACACACACACACACACACACACCTATGTAAATATATTCTAAGTGTGTTTTAAGTGAGCCCAGTTCATCACAGATCTTGGTTTCGTTGAGACTATGTGTCACTGAATGGGACCAGGGCTCCTCAGGGCTTAATTCCAAGTCTGGTGCAGACTGTGCTGAACCCCAGAGGGTCCCCTGGGTTAGAGTGGGGCTTCCTGACCTCAGGAGCCCTTTGCTGCCTGTGACTCTTTTCTTCCTCTCTGATTCTCTTTAGGAGCTTGAGCGCCTGAACCAGGTGCTGGAGGCCGAGAAGCAGCAGTTTGAGGAGGTGGTACAGGAGCTGAAGATGGAACAGGAGCAGATCAAGAGGTGGTGGTGGTGCCTGGGGGCGTGGGGGCGGGGGGAAGGTGCACCCAGGCTAGGACGCGTAGGACCCATGGTTCCCATTAGGCTGGAGAGGCCTCCCCCCAGGAGATCCTCACTGCTTGATGACTTGGTTTGGATCTGTCCTCCCAATGCTCCAGGCCTTGGGGTGTGCCCAGAAAAAGCTGCAGACCCCACACCAATGGCCACTTCTGCACCCTGGAGCACAAGGCATGGGCAGGTGCAATCAGAAATCCCCACGAGCAACGACCCCCTCCTGCCTCGGTCAAACCTCCCTTACCCGGGGAAGACAGGTCAGGAGGTGCCGTTGGCCAAAATCCCCAACATTCCCTGACTTTCCTGCACAGTCTCTTCACATTCTGGCTGATGATGTCTGTCCCTTGGGACCTTTAGTCTGTGTATGGTTTGCAAACCCAGTTGCATATTATAATCATCTAAGAGGATTAGAATCTGCTAAAGGTAGGACCCAGAAATCTATACAGTAAGTCCCCTACACATGAACGAGTTCCATTCCAAGAGCTTGTTCCTAAGTCCAATTTGTTTGTAAGTCCAACAGATTTAGTCTAGGTACCCAACTGACCCAATCGGCTGTATAGTACTGTACTGTAATAGGTTTATAATACTTTTCACACAAATAATATATAAAAAAACAAACAACACAAAAAATAAAGAAAACATTTTTTTTTTTTTTGGTACGCGGGCCTCTCACTGCTGTGGCCTCTCCCGTTGCGGAGCACAGGCTCCGGACGTGCAGGCTCAGCGGCCATGGCTCACGGGCCCAGCCGCTCCGCAGCATGTGGGATCTTCCCGGACCGGGGCACAAACCCGTGTCCCCTGCATCGGCAGGCGGACTCTCAACCACTGCGCCACCAGGGAAGCCCAAGAAAACATTTTTAATCTTACAGTGCAGTACCTTGAAAAGTACAGTAGTACAGTACAACCGTTGGCATACAGGGGCTGGCATAGAGTGAACAGGCTAGAAGAATTACTGACTGGAGGAGGCAGAGGAGGTGGGAGATGGTAGAGCTGATGGATCGTCAGCGATAGGAGACAAGCTGCAATTTCACTCACACCTGACGTTGATGGCACAGGTTCTGGTTCCTTGCTGGATTCATTTCTATCTACCCTCTTGAAAAAACGATCCAGTGATGTGTGGGTAGTAGCTCTTTCCTGGGCTTGAGATAAAGATACTGTACTCTGTACTCTATACAGTACTGGACAGTAAAGTACACAAAAGCACAACCATTTGTAGAGGATGCACGCACGTGACAATGTACGCCAGACACGTAAACTAACTTACGTGATTGGACATGCGAATGCATGTTCCCATCTTTGAAAGTTTGCAACTTGAAGGTTCGTATGTAGGGGACTTACTGTACTTTAAAATGTTCTCCAGGTCATTACTTTTTCTTTTCCTTTTTTTTTTTTCCTGCGTTGGTTATTCGTTGCTGCTCACGGGCTTTCTCTAGTTGCGGCGAGCGGAGGCTACTCTTCATTGCGGTGCGCGGGCTTCTCATCGCGGTGGCTTCTCTTGTTGAGGAACACGGGCTTAGTTGCTCCGTGGCATGTGGGGTCTTCCCGGACCGGGGATCAAACCCGTGTCCCCTGCATTGACAGGCGGATTCTTAACCACTGAGCCACGAGGCAAGTCCCTCCAGGTCATTCTGTGTAGCCTATCCATGAATTTGGAGACAACTGCTCTGGGTACTGTTGATGGTGCCGGCTGCTGTCACCATCACCATCATCATCGCCATCATCATCATCACCAGCACCATCACCACGACTGATTATCAGTGATAGTCCAGAAAGAGTGTTCTTGAAACAACCTTATAAAAGAAAGTCATTAGGGATTCCCTGGTGGCGCAGCGGTTGAGAGTCCGCCTGCCGATTCAGGGCACGCGGGTTCGTGCCCCGGTCCTGGAGGATCCCACATGCCGCGGAGCGGCTGGGCCCGTGAGCCGTGGCCGCTGAGCCTGCGCGTCCGGAGCCTGTGCTCCGCAACGGGAGAGGCCACAACAGTGAGAGGCCCGCGTACCGCAAAAAAAAAAATGATAATAAAAAGTCATTAGACATGTGTTTTGGGGAGGGAGAAGCTCAGAGACTCTCATCAACTAATAGCCAAGCACCTGCTCACTTCCAGAATTGTGCCAGACCCTGGAATGGAAGATAAGCCCTCTCCCTTGAGGATCTGGTTGGGAAAACCAGACTCACACCCAGGAAACATCAACAATGCTTACAATAATGTACAAACAGGTGCTCAAGGGCATAGCACACACCCCCTGTCTTATAGGAATTAAGATATATGTGCGATCCTTGTGGGCTTCAGCAGAGGTTAGATTGAGCTGGGCCTTGAAGGGTGGTAGGAGTTGGAAAATGGGTGGGAGAAGGATAAGGCATCACAAGCAGGAGGAAGGGAAACCGGATGTAAAGGCCCAAGGGGACCCAGGCTTGTTAAGACAGCAGCAAGGAGTTTGTCACCCCAGAGAAGGGCCTCAGCCATGTCCCATGTCAGAGTGAGCAGATTGTAGCAAGGGCTGTCCAGGGAGGACAGGGTGAGGCCTTTGTTTCTCCAGTACTCCTCTTTGCCCTTGGGGTGGCCCTGGATTTATTTTGACAGATTCATGTACACCTAGAGCAAGTGACTTCAGCCCCACTTGGCCGAGATCTCCTCCGTTCAGCCCTGGGCTCCTGCAGCTGCCGGCAGCACCCAGCCATGTGAGGGGCTGGCCTTCCAAAGAGCCCTCTGAGCTGTATAGGGAAGCCGTATAGGCTTCTGTGACGCAGAAGCCACAAAGGGGCCTGGCAGGGGTGGGCACTGCCATACCCAGCCCTCTGTCCCTGCAGGGAGCTAGAACTGACTGCAAGATGCCTCAAGGGTGTGGAACAAGAGAAAAAGGAGCTGAGGCACCTCACGGAGTCCTTACAGCAGATGCTGGAGGTGAGGGGCCGCTGGTGGGCTGGCTGCCTGGAGGGAGCCATGGTTGGTTGGGCCACGTGACACAGTTTTTTCCAACAGTGTTGCCCCAGAGAGTTATCTGCAAGGGAAACGGGGCACGAAGGGGAGCTGATCTAAAGGGTTTCTTCTCTGTGCACCATTGGGAACTCCAGCTGACACTTGAGGCTCAAAGCAGGGCCCAGAAGGGCAAATTCAAGTTTGCCCTGGCTATGACCGTGGCCTTAGGAAATCCACCTTCTTCAGTGCTTATATGTTTATACTCGATGGAGGATCGATTAGGGTGGGCTGCACGGCCACCCACAACTTCCTTCTTGTGGCTCATTCACTTAGCTGTTCCCCGGTGAAACTGAGCATGAGGGAGAATCACCTCCATTTGATACAGAAGCAGCGAGGGAGGGGGAGGAGGTGGCATGTGTCAAGGACAAGGTGCCAACTCTTTAGCAGGACGTCCAGGTGCACACTCTGGCCCCAGCCTCTGCTACCCTCCTGTCCCCTCCCCCTCTGCTGCCCCTCCACACCCCGCACAATGACATCCCCACATCTACTTCAAACCACTGAACACTTGTGCCCCGAGGAAGCCGCGACCCTCCAACCTCCACACCTTTGCCCACACCGCTCCTTCTCCCCAGAATGTGCTCTCACCTCTTCTCTGCCTAGGGAACACTTTCATCCTTCTTAGGCTCAGCTCAAATATCACCGTAGTCAAGCTTCCCTGACTCATCTAAGGAGGGATTTGCTCTGACCTCTGGGTCCCCACGGCACTTTGTACATCTGTTAATGCACTTGACACATGAGGTTGTGTTTTCCAAACAGTGAGCTTCACTAGGTTGCATCTCAAGTTCTCTCCAAGCCCAGCACCTCGAGTGAGCCTGGCATGTCGTGGGAGATCCGTGTTGGTTACCAGATTCATGAACTGCCTTGCAGATTGCAAGGTTTCTATTCCCCCTTGACTGACTGCGGCTTTGTGGTGCCTTTATTTGTTTATCTTTCCCTGTCTCACCACAGGAGGTCGTTCTCATGGGTAGTTTCAACTCCAGAATCTCTGAGTAGTGCAAGATCCCAGTCTGATAAGTGGGGGGAATGTCTAAGTCTGCTCTTGGGCTGGTTCCTGTTGGGTGTTCTTCACACAAGCCCAGCACACTCCCTCACTTGTTCCTGGAGGAACAAGGACCCCAGAAGCTCATGATGCCCTTGAGCCTTGGGTCCCCATTGTAGTAGGTGCCCCGTCCACGTCTACTGCCACGAGCTGGGCTCCTCCCTGACTTCCTCAATGGAGGAGTAGCCTTGCCTCAGTGGGAGGAAGGAGATCCTCGCTGGCCTTTTACCTCAGGGAAGAATGAAGACATTTCAGGTGTCCCTCAGAGGACTGAGTGAGGAGGGCCTCACTTCCCGGAATTGAAATCCAGGTGAGGGCAGCCTTGGCAGAGAACCTGACTTAGGCTCTTTCTCTTCTTCCCCTCCCTCCATGCCAGGAACTCTCCATAGAGAAGAAGAAAACCCTGGAAATGCTGGAGGAGAATGAGAACCAGCTGCAGACACTGGCCAATCAGAGCGAGCAGCCCCCTCCCAGTGGGGGTCTCCATAGCAACCTGAGGCATATAGAGGAGAAGATGCAGCAGCTCTTAGAGGAGAAGCTCCTGGCGGAGAAGCGGTGAGGGAGCCCTAAACCCCTGAGTCCATAGAGGTAACTCTCCGTGAACTGGACACCTGGGCTCTTGGGTTCTAGTTGTCCTCGATCAAATGGGTCACTCACTTCCTTTTGGCTAGGACTCAGTTTCCCCACCAGGCAAATGGGAAGCAATCCTTCACTATCCTAAGCTGACTTGATAATTGTCTCTTGCAATGGTGTGACCCATACAGACAGTCATTAGGCCTGTCTAACAGAGCTTTGTGATAGGTTGGGCAGGTCCTCTCAGCCCCTTTTCACAGATGAGGAAACTGAGCCTTGGAGGGGTTGGAGGACCTCCCCGAGCTCACAGAACTAGCGAGATGTGGACCCAGGACTCCCCTCACTGACCACATTACCCCCATCACCACCTGGGAGACAGGACCCAGCCAGTTCTGGGGCTCACGAAGCAGGGTCTCAGGCCTTCTCCAGCCAGGTCCCTACGAGGGGCCGCCCTCCCACTGGAAGCCCCGTTGGTGAGTGGGCCCTGAGTGAGCGCCTCTCCCCGGGGCAGGATGAAGGAGAACGAGGAGCGCTCGCGGGCCCTGGAGGAGGAGCGGGAGTTCTATTCCAGCCAGTCCCAGGCGCTGCAGAACTCGCTGCAGGAGCTGACAGCGGAGAAGCAGCAGGCCGAGCGCGAGCTCAAGGTGCTGGGCCACCGGGAGCGTGTGGTGCTCAGGGCCCTCGCCTCACCTGGAGACACTTCCCTCACATCCCTGCCCTCACCGGGCAACTTCCTGAATGAGCCCTGCCAATCTGACCGGCCAGGTGCGGGCAGTGCAGCCACCACGAGGGGAAGCCCTGAGCCTGACCTGCGGTGGGGCGTCATTGGAGACACCTGTCCCGTGCAGGGGCTGAGTCCCGGCCATCGGGTGGAGGGCGTAAGACAAAAGGCAGGATGCGGTAACTTGCATCCCAGTCAGGAGGCGAGAAAGCCCGCTGAGCCAGGGGTGATCAGGGAAGGCTTCCAAGGGATGGTAGCTGCCCCACCAGGACCCGTTTCCCTCTCCTCGCCTCTCCCCTCAGGCTGAGGTGAAGGTCCGCGTGGACCTGGAGAGGCGCCTGCGGGAGGCAGAGGGGGCCTTGCGGAGCCTGGAGCAAGGGCTCAACTCCAAGGTGCGGAACAAGGAGAAGGAGGAGAGGATGCGGGCTGACGTGAGCCACCTGAAGAGTAAGCCCTGCCCCCGCTGCCGGCCCAGCCCTCGAGCTCTGCCCAGCCGTCCAGGCCCTGCGGAGCCCGGCCTGGGGCCGGAGCACCACTCTGGGGCCTGGTGTGCACTAGGTGACCCATAGGTGTTGATGGGCGTCTCCTGGGCGTGGCTGCCTTTGGCTCTTGGATCCGGGTGGGGGGAAAGCCTGAAGTTCCGCCCCCTTTGGCAGGTGACTCAGGTCTCCAAAGGGATGGGGGTCAGCGTATTTCCCTCTCGACCCCACCAGGATCCTGGGCAGGGGAGGGGCGGGCAGGAGGGGAGGGTGCAGTGGAACTGCGGCCGCAGGGTTCTTTGAAGAGTGCATCCGGAATGCGGAGCTGGAGGCCAAGATGCCGGTCATCATGAAGAATTCCGTGTACATCCACAAGGCGGCCACTCGCCGCATCAAGAGCTGCCGCTTCCACCGGCGCCGGTCCAGCACCTCCTGGAATGACGGTGGGTGCGGCTGTCCCCGAGCCCTGGCGGGTGGGACGGTGCCGGGCTGTCCTTGACCAGGCAGGAAGAGGGCAGGACGGGGAGGGAGAGGGGCTGGCCCAGCCCTGAGTGTGGCCCGAGCCCGGCTCCCCCAGTCTTGGGCTTCTCCCAGGGCCGTGGGAGCCCATGGACCGGGAGGGGCTGGAGGATGGGGTGTGAAGGAGGGGGGCCTGGGGTTGGGGACAGGGCTGTGCCCCAGTGGAGGGACGGCTGTTCACGGCCGGCCCGTGGGGCCACCGTATCCCCAGTGAAGCCGTCCCAGTCCTTCATGACCTCCCAGCTGGAAGCCAACAACATGGAGGAGCTGAGGGAGGTGGCCAAGCGGCTCAGCCGGGACCAGCGCTTCCGCGAATCCATCTACCACATCATGGCGACCCAGCCTGGAGCCCCCTCTGCGCTCCCCCCCGCGGGAAAGTGATGGCCGCCCCTCCCCGCCGCCCAGGTCCTTCCTCACTGGGGGCAGGAGGGAGTGGGCGGGGGAGGCCTGACTCTACAGGGCTCCTCTCTGCCAACGCTCCATGTGGGGGCCAGCCTCACCCGCAAAGGACAGGGGCGCCACCTCCCTCACCCTCACCCCAGACCCTACCCTTGGGTCAGGTCAGGCCAAAGCTGGGTGCCGCCTGGTTGTCATGGTAAAGCAAGGATGGGGCCTGGCGGCACGGAGAGACTTTTCTGGCCGGGGAGTGGGCTGGGCAGGGCCCACCACCTTCTGCCGTGCCCGCCATACTTCTCTGTGACTCTGCCGCCCTCCCCACCTTGACCCTTGCTTCCCAGGGCTTCCCAACCCTCTTTGCTTCTGAGACCCACAGGCGTCCCTCGGTCAAGGCCCCTCTGACCACACCGCGGAAGAAAGGGAGCGGGCACAGCCGCTCTGGGCCAGTGGCCTACCACCCTCGC
>NC_041224.1:150245071-150260512 GCF_002837175.3 Physeter macrocephalus
TTCTTCTCTGTGCACCATTGGGAACTCCAGCTGACACTTGAGGCTCAAAGCAGGGCCCAGAAGGGCAAATTCAAGTTTGCCCTGGCTATGACCGTGGCCTTAGGAAATCCACCTTCTTCAGTGCTTATATGTTTATACTCGATGGAGGATCGATTAGGGTGGGCTGCACGGCCACCCACAACTTCCTTCTTGTGGCTCATTCACTTAGCTGTTCCCCGGTGAAACTGAGCATGAGGGAGAATCACCTCCATTTGATACAGAAGCAGCGAGGGAGGGGGAGGAGGTGGCATGTGTCAAGGACAAGGTGCCAACTCTTTAGCAGGACGTCCAGGTGCACACTCTGGCCCCAGCCTCTGCTACCCTCCTGTCCCCTCCCCCTCTGCTGCCCCTCCACACCCCGCACAATGACATCCCCACATCTACTTCAAACCACTGAACACTTGTGCCCCGAGGAAGCCGCGACCCTCCAACCTCCACACCTTTGCCCACACCGCTCCTTCTCCCCAGAATGTGCTCTCACCTCTTCTCTGCCTAGGGAACACTTTCATCCTTCTTAGGCTCAGCTCAAATATCACCGTAGTCAAGCTTCCCTGACTCATCTAAGGAGGGATTTGCTCTGACCTCTGGGTCCCCACGGCACTTTGTACATCTGTTAATGCACTTGACACATGAGGTTGTGTTTTCCAAACAGTGAGCTTCACTAGGTTGCATCTCAAGTTCTCTCCAAGCCCAGCACCTCGAGTGAGCCTGGCATGTCGTGGGAGATCCGTGTTGGTTACCAGATTCATGAACTGCCTTGCAGATTGCAAGGTTTCTATTCCCCCTTGACTGACTGCGGCTTTGTGGTGCCTTTATTTGTTTATCTTTCCCTGTCTCACCACAGGAGGTCGTTCTCATGGGTAGTTTCAACTCCAGAATCTCTGAGTAGTGCAAGATCCCAGTCTGATAAGTGGGGGGAATGTCTAAGTCTGCTCTTGGGCTGGTTCCTGTTGGGTGTTCTTCACACAAGCCCAGCACACTCCCTCACTTGTTCCTGGAGGAACAAGGACCCCAGAAGCTCATGATGCCCTTGAGCCTTGGGTCCCCATTGTAGTAGGTGCCCCGTCCACGTCTACTGCCACGAGCTGGGCTCCTCCCTGACTTCCTCAATGGAGGAGTAGCCTTGCCTCAGTGGGAGGAAGGAGATCCTCGCTGGCCTTTTACCTCAGGGAAGAATGAAGACATTTCAGGTGTCCCTCAGAGGACTGAGTGAGGAGGGCCTCACTTCCCGGAATTGAAATCCAGGTGAGGGCAGCCTTGGCAGAGAACCTGACTTAGGCTCTTTCTCTTCTTCCCCTCCCTCCATGCCAGGAACTCTCCATAGAGAAGAAGAAAACCCTGGAAATGCTGGAGGAGAATGAGAACCAGCTGCAGACACTGGCCAATCAGAGCGAGCAGCCCCCTCCCAGTGGGGGTCTCCATAGCAACCTGAGGCATATAGAGGAGAAGATGCAGCAGCTCTTAGAGGAGAAGCTCCTGGCGGAGAAGCGGTGAGGGAGCCCTAAACCCCTGAGTCCATAGAGGTAACTCTCCGTGAACTGGACACCTGGGCTCTTGGGTTCTAGTTGTCCTCGATCAAATGGGTCACTCACTTCCTTTTGGCTAGGACTCAGTTTCCCCACCAGGCAAATGGGAAGCAATCCTTCACTATCCTAAGCTGACTTGATAATTGTCTCTTGCAATGGTGTGACCCATACAGACAGTCATTAGGCCTGTCTAACAGAGCTTTGTGATAGGTTGGGCAGGTCCTCTCAGCCCCTTTTCACAGATGAGGAAACTGAGCCTTGGAGGGGTTGGAGGACCTCCCCGAGCTCACAGAACTAGCGAGATGTGGACCCAGGACTCCCCTCACTGACCACATTACCCCCATCACCACCTGGGAGACAGGACCCAGCCAGTTCTGGGGCTCACGAAGCAGGGTCTCAGGCCTTCTCCAGCCAGGTCCCTACGAGGGGCCGCCCTCCCACTGGAAGCCCCGTTGGTGAGTGGGCCCTGAGTGAGCGCCTCTCCCCGGGGCAGGATGAAGGAGAACGAGGAGCGCTCGCGGGCCCTGGAGGAGGAGCGGGAGTTCTATTCCAGCCAGTCCCAGGCGCTGCAGAACTCGCTGCAGGAGCTGACAGCGGAGAAGCAGCAGGCCGAGCGCGAGCTCAAGGTGCTGGGCCACCGGGAGCGTGTGGTGCTCAGGGCCCTCGCCTCACCTGGAGGCTTACTTCCCTCACCTGGAGACACTTCCCTTACATCCCTGCCCTCACCGGGCAACTTCCTGAATGAGCCCTGCCAATCTGACCGGCCAGGTGCGGGCAGTGCAGCCACCACGAGGGGAAGCCCTGAGCCTGACCTGCGGTGGGGCGTCATTGGAGACACCTGTCCCGTGCAGGGGCTGAGTCCCGGCCATCGGGTGGAGGGCGTAAGACAAAAGGCAGGATGCGGTAACTTGCATCCCAGTCAGGAGGCGAGAAAGCCCGCTGAGCCAGGGGTGATCAGGGAAGGCTTCCAAGGGATGGTAGCTGCCCCACCAGGACCCGTTTCCCTCTCCTCGCCTCTCCCCTCAGGCTGAGGTGAAGGTCCGCGTGGACCTGGAGAGGCGCCTGCGGGAGGCAGAGGGGGCCTTGCGGAGCCTGGAGCAAGGGCTCAACTCCAAGGTGCGGAACAAGGAGAAGGAGGAGAGGATGCGGGCTGACGTGAGCCACCTGAAGAGTAAGCCCTGCCCCCGCTGCCGGCCCAGCCCTCGAGCTCTGCCCAGCCGTCCAGGCCCTGCGGAGCCCGGCCTGGGGCCGGAGCACCACTCTGGGGCCTGGTGTGCACTAGGTGACCCATAGGTGTTGATGGGCGTCTCCTGGGCGTGGCTGCCTTTGGCTCTTGGATCCGGGTGGGGGGAAAGCCTGAAGTTCCGCCCCCTTTGGCAGGTGACTCAGGTCTCCAAAGGGATGGGGGTCAGCGTATTTCCCTCTCGACCCCACCAGGATCCTGGGCAGGGGAGGGGCGGGCAGGAGGGGAGGGTGCAGTGGAACTGCGGCCGCAGGGTTCTTTGAAGAGTGCATCCGGAATGCGGAGCTGGAGGCCAAGATGCCGGTCATCATGAAGAATTCCGTGTACATCCACAAGGCGGCCACTCGCCGCATCAAGAGCTGCCGCTTCCACCGGCGCCGGTCCAGCACCTCCTGGAATGACGGTGGGTGCGGCTGTCCCCGAGCCCTGGCGGGTGGGACGGTGCCGGGCTGTCGGTGACCAGGCAGGAAGAGGGCAGGACGGGGAGGGAGAGGGGCTGGCCCAGCCCTGAGTGTGGCCCGAGCCCGGCTCCCCCAGTCTTGGGCTTCTCCCAGGGCCGTGGGAGCCCATGGACCGGGAGGGGCTGGAGGATGGGGTGTGAAGGAGGGGGGCCTGGGGTTGGGGACAGGGCTGTGCCCCAGTGGAGGGACGGCTGTTCACGGCCGGCCCGTGGGGCCACCGTATCCCCAGTGAAGCCGTCCCAGTCCTTCATGACCTCCCAGCTGGAAGCCAACAACATGGAGGAGCTGAGGGAGGTGGCCAAGCGGCTCAGCCGGGACCAGCGCTTCCGCGAATCCATCTACCACATCATGGCGACCCAGCCTGGAGCCCCCTCTGCGCTCCCCCCCGCGGGAAAGTGATGGCCGCCCCTCCCCGCCGCCCAGGTCCTTCCTCACTGGGGGCAGGAGGGAGTGGGCGGGGGAGGCCTGACTCTACAGGGCTCCTCTCTGCCAACGCTCCATGTGGGGGCCAGCCTCACCCGCAAAGGACAGGGGCGCCACCTCCCTCACCCTCACCCCAGACCCTACCCTTGGGTCAGGTCAGGCCAAAGCTGGGTGCCGCCTGGTTGTCATGGTAAAGCAAGGATGGGGCCTGGCGGCACGGAGAGACTTTTCTGGCCGGGGAGTGGGCTGGGCAGGGCCCACCACCTTCTGCCGTGCCCGCCATACTTCTCTGTGACTCTGCCGCCCTCCCCACCTTGACCCTTGCTTCCCAGGGCTTCCCAACCCTCTTTGCTTCTGAGACCCACAGGCGTCCCTCGGTCAAGGCCCCTCTGACCACACCGCGGAAGAAAGGGAGCGGGCACAGCCGCTCTGGGCCAGTGGCCTACCACCCTCGCCAGACACAACGTTCCTGGGGCCGGGCCCTGGCTGTGGGGCCACCCGCGCCCTGCCCTCCTCAGGGGGACTCGCCCACCTGCAGCCTCCGTGCCCTCCGGGGAAGACCTGACATTCCTCCTGTGCATGCACCGAGGGCCCTGGCGGGAGGGAGCTGTGGCCCGCAGCGAAACCGAGGTCTCTCCCAGAGGACGGGCAGCAAGTCAGGGAGAGGAAGAAGGCGGCTGGGCTCCTCCATTATCGACTCCTGGCCGGGCAGGGAGGCTGCTCCCTCCGGCCTCCGTGGCCCTGCTGGGCTGCGGGACCCCAGAGACCTCCCTCCAAGCTGCCCCTCCTTGGGTCACCTTGCTGCCTCCTCTCCTGCAGATGCTTTACCCAGTGAAACAATGTGACCACGAGCCCTGGAAGATGGGGGGGCCATTGGTTGGCCCAGGGTCATCAGAGGCAAAGCCGAAACATCTGTTCGCAGCTTTTGTGGGAGACACTGCCCTACAGGGTGCTAAGGACTGTGTGTCCCTCACCCATGGACAGACTGTCTGTCTGGCTCCTCTCCCTGCAGACCTTCCCTCCGAAACTGCCTGAGTCTGTTGGTCTCTCCAGAAAAGGGGTCTCCCTGGGGTCAGGGTGCTCAGGGACATGGGTAGTGCTAAAGGTGCTGATCCTCTGCTGCTTGGACAATGGAGCCCAGTCTGAGAGGTGGACAGATGGCTGCAGGGCAGGAGCCTGCAGCCTGTTCTGTGGGAAAAGGAATGTTACTGACTCAAAACACGGGCGTGTCTACGGCTGGGCCAGCCAAGGCCAGGCAGGCTGCCCTGCTCTGCGGTCAGGACTGCCTGGTGAAATGAACCTCATCAGTCCCTTCTCAGTGGGGCGCGGACTTGCACGGCCTCAGCCAGTCTCTTACGAGCCTAGGTGGGAGTAGGGGTGGAGGTGCTTCAGAATCAATGCATCTGAAAGGCATGAGTCTAAATGTAAAAGCTTTAAATGTGCAGAAACCTGCATAAACCTGGAACTCATTGATCTAACATGTATGTGGGATGGACTTTAAAATGAGGAAGCTTTAGAAACCAAGATTACTATTTTATTTTCTGTTTTTAAAGAATTAAATTAATAATGGTTTGTTCTTGGAGAGAGATCTTTCCGAAATTTTCAAACGCACTTCCCGGCCTGGGCAAGCTATTAACCAGAGAGGAAAGTGCTTTCTCACGCACATTCACCAATCTCTAATTTCTGTCCTCCTATCTCACCCTGTACTTTCCACGCCTCAGGCAAGTCTGTGTTATCTTCAACCAACTGATCAATCCATAAGTATTTATTTGTTAAAAACTTACTCTGTACCTAGCACTGTAAATAGAAAAAGAGTAACATCTCTATGTGAAAATATGTAGGGGTGAAAATTAGTTACTGGAACTATATGGATCTGATTTTTTACAAAAACAAAAGCCTATTCCTCGGCCGATTAAAAGTGTTTCCCGCAGCGTCGCTTGCACTGTGGTCATTGCTAGAGAGATGTTTCCCCCTGCAGGCTGAATGTGGAATTATGGAATTCCCTGCTTGTGCTCCTTTGCACACACGTTTCCCTCCCTATGAGGAAGTACTCTCCATTGCTGCACCTCCAGGGAGTGGCTTCTTAATAATTAACTGAAAAATCTGTGTTCCCGCCCTGAGGTCCTGGCTGTCCCCTTGTAACAAGGACTACCAGCCAGATTTTCTTCTGATTTGAGCACGGACCAAAAGGGACAGAGCTGACTGCGCCCATGGGAATAGCCTCAGGCAGGCAAAAGGTACCTAGTTTGATGGCTTGCTAGTTTTGGTGTCCCTATTGGAAACTGACAGTTCTACCTGCTCTGATGAGGAGAGGTTTATGCTTTTGTTTTGTAATCATGTAAGGGAGGGAGAGAAATGGTGATGACTGGGTTCTCCTCCTATTTGATCTGTTCCTTCACTGGGTAGTGGATGATTATTATTGTAGCCCTTTATATGTTGCTTCCCAGCATAATTATTAATGCCTCCCCCTCTTGCTATCACAAGGGTCCCAGTTTGGATGGTATTTCCATGGTCATCTTAGCTTTAGTGCTTTTCCCCAGTGAAATGTTAATGGGTGAGGCAAGAGATCTGTAAAGTGTAAAACACTTGTGTTCTGATCTACTCCCCAGCTCCCAGCCCCTGGGAAGGATCCACTGCCTGTACTTGTCTCTGGAGGGATGTGATTCTTGACCCCATCCATCCTATCTCACCCAGCCCAGCATGACCTGGGCAGCCTGTGGGTGCTTGGGTACCATCCACGTGAGATTTGGAGCCCACAATGAATGATGAAGGTGAAACTGAAACTTGCTCGAGCCCAGGGTGGGTCAGATTTGGTCTAATTGGAAGGTAGTTATTAAACCCACTAAACAAAGGAGCCCTCGGATAAAGGCCAGCAGTCCCTGGGGACCCTTGTGCTTCTGCATTAAGCCAGGATGAAGCCACTCAGACCCCCCAGGATGCAGCAAGGGCTCTCCAAGATCAGAAACCCTATGGCTTTGACTCTTGGGGGGAAAGATGCTGACTTCTCTTATCTCATCCCACACCTGGGAGCAGAGGTGAAGGGGTGTCCTTTGCAAGGCTTTGGGAGAGGGTACAGTGGTATCCTTTTGTTCTTGCCACTTAGAAATAGAGGTCTGGAGTGGTCCCAGACATCCAAAGCAACTGGGAGAAACTGGTTGTTCAAACACCCACGTGGCTGTGGATGGGTGCGGTGCAGCGCCCCAGGTTTGGTCCTCCTGACTCTTTGCACATCCCATCTCCCCTTCTCTTCCCTAGACTTGGGCTTCCACTCATTGCTACCAACTCCTCTGGCCCAGAAATGAGCTTCCCTCTCCATCCCGCTGGGTTAAAGTTGTTCAGGGGAAGTTCGAGAAGCACTCCAAGCCCAGAAATCCTGGGGCCGGGAGGGTCTTAATAAACTCCATCCCCTTGTGATGAATTCTACCTGCAACTGCCACCAAATGTTTCAATGCAGTCCAGCATTCAGTGTGTCCTTTGGCTTTCCCTCTGTGTGACCCTTGACAATCAGACAGCGAAGTTGCTGTGCGTCAGGGCTGCTCAAAGGCCAGTGCTCGGCCACGGGGGCTCCAGGAGCTGTCCGGGCAGTTGCAGAGCCAGCCAGTGAGTCTGGGGCTCAGGTTCTCTGCCTTGCTTGTCCTGGAGGATCTGACACCCTACCTCTGGGCCGAGAGTCCTGCTATGAACAGACTCAACCTTCCCTGTTATCCTGGCAAAAACTAGGACCGATGGGCCTTGGACTGACACTGACCACAGGAGACCCTTTCCTCTTGCAGGGCAGTGACCCCATCACAAGGCGCTGAGGGGAGGAACTTGTCCCACACTCTGCCTGCCGCTCCGCAGGGCGTGGGGCTGTTTAGCTTTGTCTCACTGCTTCCTGTTCTGGAGCTTTTGATAAGCCATTGTTTTAAATGTTTTTTGTACTTATATATTTTTATTAGATAGGACATAAATCTCACGAGGCTGCTCAGAGCCCTAGCAGTTTTGAAGTTCTATGATCTGAGAACTTGCAGCCATGGAATCAACAAAGACATGGCTGCCACCGACAGCACTGACCAGGAAGATACGGTTCTCAGGGATGATGTTCCAGCTTAGGTTGAACTTGGAGCCATGCTGTTATCAGAAGGGATGAGAAGAGGAAAGTTTAGGGTTGAGATGAGAACAGGAAGGATAACTGATTTATCACCCCAAGGAGAAGGTCACTTGGAAGGCTGCCCTGGGAAAGGGAAGATGTCCGTTTTCATGTTCACCCTGGCATCTGAGATCACCTATCAGCATCACTTCTTCCCATCTTCCTTCAACAAATATTTATTATGATTCTATTGCATGAAGTCAAGCACCTACTATGTGCTTATTATCCCTATCACTTACTGTTTTTTTTTATTGTGGTAAAATATACATAACATAAAAGTTTCCATTTTGGGGACTTCCCTAGTGGCGCAGTGGTTAAGAATCCACCTCCCAGTGCAGGGGACACGGGCTCGATCCCTGGTCTGGGAAGATCCCACACACCGTGGAGCAACTAAGCCTGTGCGCCACAACTACTGAGCCTGCACTCTAGAGCCCGCGAGCCACAACTACTGAAGCCTGCGCGCCTAGAGCCCGTGCTCCGCAACAAGAGAAGGCACTGCGATGAGAAGCCCGCATGCAGCAACGAAGACACGTGCAGCCAAAAATAAATAAATTAATTAAAAAACATATATATATATAAAAGTTACCATTTTAACCATTTTAAGTGTATAGTTCAATAGTGTTAAGTATATTCACATTGTTGTACAATGAATCTCCAGAACTCTTCATCTTGCAAAACTGAAACTCTACACCCCTTTTCTTTTGGGCTGTGCCATGCAGTATGTGGGAGCTTAGTTCCCTGACCAGGGATCGAACCTGTGCCCCTCACAGTGGAAGCCTGGAGTCTTAATCACTGGACCGCCAGGGAAGTCCTCTACACCCATTAAACAACTCTCCATTCCACACCCCCCCCCACCCCCGCCGGCCTCTGGCAACCACCATTCTACTTCCTGTTTCTATGAATGTGACGACTTTAGTCACCTCGTTTAAATCGAATCATACAATATTTGTCTTTTTTGTGATGGCTGATTTCACTGAGCATAATGTCCTCAAGATTCATCCATGTTGTAGCATGTGTAGGAATTTTCTTCCCTTTTAAGGCTGAATAATATCCTATCACTTACTTTTAAAAAGAAAAATGGGTAGACATCTTATTTTTCTTATAAATTGCTGTCCAGGGGTGAGGGCCCTGCCCTTCTTAAAGGGTAAGAGAGTCACAGCTGAGCGGAAGTTGGGTCCCTATGCTTCCCTTTTTCCAGGTTGCTCCTAGTGGTGGCTTTGTGTTAAGGGATGCTTTGGTGTTCACCTCCTCCTTCTCCCCAGCAGATGGCAGCATGCTCTGAGCTGGGCCAGCAAATTCCAGTGGGAAAGTGAACTGAGGCTCTCAAAGAAAAGGGAGGGCTGTGTGACAAGGCCCAGGTTCCGCATTATTGGCGTGAGTCTCCCAGCTGTTCTCCCCTTTAAGATATGAAACAAAAGTCTCTGCTACAGTCAACATGCATTCAGTCTATTGTGAACCATGCACTTTCACACTGATCTCTCTTTTTTGTCGTCACTACATTCCTCTCCTTGATTTACAGAAAAATGAACCCCAAGGTCACACAGCTTGTAAGTGGAGTTTCGGGTATTAGAGTTCATGGCCAGTGTTCCTTCTAGCATATGTAAATATTAATGTGGAATATTAGTATGTAAAATATTATGTGTAAAGATGTAAATTGTTACATGTAAATTATTTTCCTCCCTCCCTTCCTTCCTTCAACAAATACACTGAGCTCCTCTATGTTCTAGGCCCAGAGTCTCCACACAGATATTTTCTATCAAGGGTTCTTAAGGGATTGATTCAGGGGCTTGGTAACTGACAGTTTCCCTAGAATTCTTCCTTTCTGGAAGTCTGGCTAGTCCAGTATAGGAGGTCCTGAGGGTCAGAGCTTCTCATCCTAAGGGCTTTGCAAAGCAGCAAGGCCTTTTCTTGCTGTCTCCAACCACTTCCAGGCTGGCAGTCTCCTGACTTTCACCTTCCTTTGCCCTTCCCCCTCCCCAGCCCAGTGTCCTCCAGAACAGAAGAATCCTCTCAGGGTGGGAGTAAGCAGCCAATGGGAAGGCCCTGGGCTGGGAATCTAGAGGCCCAAGTGTTCCTGTAAAGCCAGTGATTAATCCTGAGAGAGGGGCAAGCCATCTGACCTCCCCTTGATTAAATGAGGATGTGAAATTAGATGCTCTCAAAATCCTTCTTGTGGGAGAGGGATAGATTTAGAGTTTGGGATTGACATGTACACATTGCTATATTCAAAATAGATATCTGGGACTTCCCTGGTGGTGCAGTGGTTAAGAATCCGCCTGCCAATGCAGGGGACACGGGTTCAAGCCCTGGTCCGGGAAGATCCCATATGCCGTGGAGCAGCTAAGCCTGCGAGCTACAACTACTGAAGCCCACGTGCCTAAAGTCCGTGCTCCACAACAAGAGAAGCCACCGCAATGAGAAGCCCGTGCACCGCAACGAAGAGTAGCCCCCGCTCATGGCAGCTAGAGAAAGCAGGCGCGCAGTAACGAAGACCCAAAGCAGCCAAAAATAAATAAATAAATTTATTTTTAATTTAAAAAAGATAGCCAACAAGGACCTACTGCATAGCACAGGGAACTCTGCTCAATATTCTGTAATAACCTAAATGGGAAAAGAATTTGAAAAAGGAATAGATACTTGTATATGTATAACTGAATCACTTTGCTGTTCACCTGAAACTAACACGACATTGTTACTCAACTGTACTCCATTATAAAATAAAAAATTTTTTAAAACACCCTTCTTGAATTCTGGTGACCCCACTTCTCTGCTGGAGACTGCTTTAGGTGTGGGCCAGGCTGGACAAAGAGATGAGAAGTCTGCTGGGGGACAGGTTTTCTCACTTTCAAACAGAGTCATAGTGAAGATACAGTCCCTTTTCCTCCACTGGACATTTCATGTCTGGATATGACACCTAGAACTAAGGCAGCCAACTTGTGACCATGGGGGTAGCTGACCTGAGGCCCAAGCCAGCGTGCCTAGGGTAACTGAGCAGAAAGATGGCAAGGAGCCTTGGTCCCTGCTGAGCGGTCACTGAGTTAACTTATACTAGATCTGCCTATTTCAGGACTCCTTGTTATGTGAACTGATGTATCTTTCCCTATAGTTTAGGCCATTTTGCTTGGGTTTTCTCTTATTTGCAAAAAAAGAGCATAATCACCTTAGCTTTTTCAGACTTGTTGTGTGATCCCAAAGTCTGAAGACCTTTTCCTAAGAAAGTCAAGGCATTTTTTCAGTCAGACTGGGAACTAGAATTCATCTACTCATTCATTCAACAGATATTTATTGAGAGTCTACAATCATATTCTTTAAAATTCTATGACACACGCACCCCAACTCAAAAATCTCTGAAATTGGGATGTATCTTAAATTGATGGCAGCTTTTGATTGCTGCTGGCTGTACAGCAGTCTTGATGAGGGTATCATTGCCTCTGCGGGCATCGGAAGTCCCAGCATCAAAATGTGCTGAATGCACATCAATAATTTGGTGAAAAAAAAATCCCGAAATACTCATGGAAGTGCACGTAACAGATAAGAATCAGGTGGTTGCTGGGGAGCTGGTGAATCAGACTTGTCTGGCAGTGCTTGAGATAGAGCTGATCCACACAACTGTAAAACCGGCTTAAGAGCCCAGCACCTATGACACTTCGTTCTTTTACAGATTCTTTTGAGAAATGCTGCATCACTGACACTCTTTATGCTTCAGAAGATGGCATTGTGTGAAAAAAATGTGGTCATCGTCACTCTTAGTCAAAGAGAGAGGAGTCAGATTTGGGATGAGAAGTTCTAGAAATGCCTTAGCTCACTTATTTCACTTCTATTTCCCATTTTATTATGCACAAGAGTGATATCTGATGAAAACCTATGACTAACCAAATCTAAAAAAGCTCTTTCAATAAGTGTAAAATAAAAATTCTGGGGGGACTTCCCTGGTGGCGCAGTGGTTAAGACTCCACGCTCCCGACGCAGGGTGCCCGGGTTCGATCCCTGGTCAGGGAACTAGATCCCACATGCGTGCCGCAACTAAAAGTTTGCATGTCACAACTAAGACCCGGTGCAACCAAATAAATAAATTTAATTTTAAAAATTCCGAATGCAAGTATAGTGTCATAGCTTGACAACACCCTTTATTTCTTTTATTTATTTATTTATTTTTGGCTGCGTTGGGTCTTCGTTGCTGTGCGCGGGCGTTCTCTAGTTGCAGCAGTGAGTAGGGGCTACTCTTTGTTGCGGTGTGCGGGCTTCTCATTGCGGTGGCTTCTCTCATTGTGGAGCGCGGGCTCTAGGCGCGCGGGCTCGGTAGTTGTGGCGCGCGGGCTCGGTAGTTGTGGCGCACGGGCTTAGTTGCTCAGCAGGACGTGGGATCTTCCCGGACCAGGGATCAAATTCGTGTCCCCTGCATTAGCAGGTGGATTCTTACCCACTGCACCACCAGAGAAGTCTCCACCCTTTATTTCTTAGTGGTCCATAAAATAATGGTGTCCCCTATATCTAATGATGTCTTATGTTGGATGATATGTACTATGTGCCAAGCCCTGCCCTGGTGCTGGGGAGATGACAGGGAACAAGAGACAAAGCCTGGTTGTTTGTGCAGGTTGACCGTGGAGAGTCCTATATATGTCATTCAGGAAACTGCATAGCGGCCAATTTTTCGCTATCAACCCAAGGCTTCCAACGTTGCCCTGGTGTCATAGTCTCCAGCCATCCCTAACGCCTTTTCATTGGGCCTGGAAATGGCTCAGAGCACCTCTGTCCTCATTTAATTGGTTGAAACTATCACATGGCTACATTCCCCTGCAGGGGAGTCTGGGAAACGTAGCCTGGCTGAGCACCGGGAGAAAGGTGAATGTGTACGCTGATAAGCAGCCAGCAGTCAGTACCCCTCGCTGTAAGCGACATTGTGGAGGTCGGGGAGAGTCCCAGCAGCTCAGAGCCTCCCAAAAGGAAACAAAACAAAACACCAACCTGCTTATCCTACCACATTCTGTCTGGGGATGCTGGTCCTGAATATCAGACCCATTATCAAATAGGAAGGTGTTCATGTCTCAGAATATTAGCCCCATGGGTAACCAGCTATAAGCTGATGGGGTTAATGGAGGCTGTGGTGCTTATGCTAAACCATGGATCTCTACTTGAGCTATTTTGGGGCAGATGTTTTTCTGGAGTGTCTGTGAAGCCCCGTCACTTAGCACTGCCCATACCACCACTCTGCCTGCCCAGAGGGCTGGAGGGGAAAGTTTCGCTTTGCTCAGTGACCTATATGTTAGTGTCTCGGGACACAGGGCTCCAGCCTCCAGGATGCAGAACAGAGCAATGGAGTCCCGTGGCAGAGTTGAGGTTTCACCAATTATAAGTTGTGTGACTTGGGCAAATGACTTAACGTTTCTAGGTGCTGGATTCCTCAGTTGTCAATGTACATTCCTCACAAGTAACTGTAGCTGTAATGTCTGCCCTTACTACCTCAGAGGTTGTTCAGAGGATCCAGAGAGCTGAAGTAAGGGAGACCTTTGGGAACTATAAACCTTTGCAAACAGGTTCGCCTCGTGTTGAGGCGAGAGGGCCACCTCCGCACTTAGGAGGGACCGCGTGAACGCTCCTTGAGCGAATCGTGATGGCCTTGTTCATGCTCTCTGCCTCGGATTCAGCATTTCTACGTGGCTTGTTTGAAAGTCTCTCCCTGTCCTTCACACACACTCACACACACAGAGGAACTTGTTCCCTTTGGTATTCAGGGTAAAGCCTCTGGGTCAGGGCTGAGGAACTGAAGCCTAATGTTAGCGGGACATCCTTGGGAAGGTAAGGAAAGCTGCGGGCCGCGCTGTCCTCTCGCCCTGTGTGGCAACCGGATGCCTTCTTCCCTGGCAGCAGCCTGGCAGTGGCTGAGATGTCAGGAGCAGCCCACACGCCCAGTGCCGGGCCCACAGTTTTGTCACCCCGCTCAGGCCAGCTTGGCAGGGTTGGGCCCTTTCTGTCCCTCCACCTCTCTTCAGCATGAGCCATTTCTGTCATTTCCTGAATCCTGTGACATATTCCTGAGTTTCCGAGCCTTCCAAGACTTTTCTGTCTCCTCTTGTTCTGCTAACAGTTCTTAGAATGAAGGGAGGTTGGGAACAAGATGAATTGTCTCCATTGTAGAGCTATGCAAATTAAGGCACAGAGAGGGAGGGGATTTCTTCAAATGGGGCAAAGAGGTGGATGGGTGGCGACTGAGAAGAATTCACTTGGAAAGAGGGAGGGCCCATCTGGGACAATTCTGGTTCCCGTGACAGAACATATTGGCTTTGGAGGCTGGGAAGGACCCAATCAAAGCATGAGTGACAGGAACCAGGGCTTAGGGCCTAGAACTGGAGACTCTGCCACCGGGATGTTGGTTCTCTTTTCTGCTTATCTTTGCTTCTATTTGTGTGTTGACTTCGCTTTCCCACTGCAAACATCTGGGAGAGGGCATGGCCTCTGCCAGCCCCAGCTGGGCACCCTAGAGGAAGGGGAGCTCCTTTTTTGAGGTTCCCTGTACTCATCCCAAGGAATGAATTGGTCCTGCAATTCAGGTCATATGCCCACCTCTTGGCTGAATCATTGTTGTAGATGGGGAGAATTGGATCTGTGATTGGTCAGGAAATCCACCAGTACAGAGGTGAGTGGTAAGAATATGTGCACAGGACAGATGCAGAGGAGTGGGAGGGGTGTGTGTGTGTGTGTGTGTGTGTGTGTGTGTGTGTGTGTGTGTGAACTGTAGCCAGCGGGACTGTTGCATCACTGGGCGAGCATTGCTGAGGAGCTGAGGAGCAGGAGCTCCAATCAGGACTCCAATAGCTTCCTGAAGGCTGGGTCAGCAACGGTTGTCATGGCAACAGCCTGATGGGAGTGTTTTAAGGAAAAGACTGAGGCTGGAGTGTTTTGAATGGTATTTGCCTATAGATAAGTCCCTCTCTTGCTAAGAGCCAAAGAAAGACAGAGCCCAGCTATTTGGGTTGTCTCACTCTGAGTAGAGGGGGTTGGAGTGGGGTTTAGGTTTCCCTCCCTGAGGTTGCAAGGGAGGCTTGGCGGTAGCTCTGCCTGTTATCGGTTAACAAAGACTCATGTTCTGCACTCAGGGACTGCAGGGCAGTCCAGCTATTGCCCAAGTGATCTTTCTAGCAAGTAAATCCCATCAGGCTGCTTCTCTGCCTTAAGTCCTATAGTGGTCCCTGATTCCCGACAGAATAAAGCTCAAGTGCCTGAACCTGACATTCCTTGTCCTCATGACCTCGTCTTCCCTGGACTCTCTGCTTTGCTTTCACTCTCCTCTACTCACACTCCTTGCAAATCTGTATTCCCAGATGGCTTCATGCCTTGGTGCCTTTGCACATGCTGTGTGCTTGGACTGTCTTCCTGCTTCCACTGGAGAATGTTGGCTCCTTCTTTAAACAAAGTGGGTGACAGCTCCTCCCATCTGCATGACTCTCAGTCTAGGAGAGCACCAGCCAAGTGGCCGTGCTTGAGCCTTTTGAGCCTCATTTGTCCCTCTGGGTGCCAGAGGCCACGGCCACACCTACCCAGCACATCTGCACACGCGACCCCCCCCCCCCCCCCCCCCCCCCCCCCCCCCCCCCCCCCCCCCCCCCCCCCCCCCCCCGCGGT
>NC_041224.1:150260817-150269468 GCF_002837175.3 Physeter macrocephalus
TCGGCACACGCGACCCCCCTCCCTCCCCCCCACCCCCCCACCCCCGCCCCACGCCCCACCCCAGCCAGGTTGGGCTGCTTTCCCTTTAGAGACAAGCAAACCCAAGATAAATAAAAAACCCTCTCCTTGGTTCCTTGGTTTCTTTTGCACCTTCAAAAAAGGTGACTCATCCCTTCATTTGAGGAAGACTTGGTGAATATCCCTTATGCACTAGTGAAACAGGAGGGAAGGGGGCAGGGCACAACCTTTAAAAGAATGACTTAGCCTGAGGACATGCCATAAACTGGTTAGAACCAACTAGGCCCAAGATGGTGGATGCTCGACTTCCACTAGACCTTGAGCAAGCTAAATGACACACCCACAGGTGCCATGACAGTTCCAAGGCTGACTACTAAAGGTCAAAAAGTGGGCGATGGCCCAATTCTTGGAAATCCCCACCCCTTCCCCGAAATAGCTGGGATACTCCTCCCACTCATTAGCCTATGAAATTACCCGCCCCTATAAAAACTGACAACCCCACATCCAGGTGCTGCTCTCACCTTCTGAGATGGCCCACACTCTGTCTGTGGAGTGTGTTTCTCTCTAAATAAATCCACTTCTTACTTATCACTATGTCTCTCACTGAACTCTTTCTGTGATGAGACATCAAGAACCTGAGCTTCATTAAGTCCTGAGACCAGGTGTATAATCTCAGTTAAAAGACCATGGGTTGGGCTTCCCTGGTGGCGCAGTGGTTAAGAATCTGCCTGCCAGTGCAGGGGACAGGGGTTTGAGCCCTGGTCCCGGAAGATCCCACATGCTGTGGAACAACTAAGCCTGTGCGCCACAACTACTGATCCTGCACTCTAGAGCCCACGAGCCACGACTGCTGAAGCCCGCGTGCCACAACTACTGAAGGCTGTGCACCTAGAGCCTGTGCTCCGCAACAAGAGAAGCCACCGCAATGAGAAGCCCATGCACCACAACAAGAGTAGCCCCCGCTCGCCGCAACTAGAGAAAGGCCGCGCACAGCAACGAAGACCTAACACAGCCAAAAATAAATAAATAAATTTACATATACCAAAAAAAAATTCCTTAGAAGACCATGGGTTCAAGTCCCAATCTGGGTTTTGGCTGGGTCTGAGTCCCTGCCATGGGTTCAAGTCCCAGTCTGAGTTGCACAGTTTCGGTTTCACTAGGCACTGTTCCAGACACTTGGATACACTGGTAAATGAAACAGACAAAAATTCCTGCTGTCATGGAGCTTATGCTCTAGCAGCGGAGACAGACAGTAAACAGTAAATATAAGAAAAAAATAAATTATATAATTTATTAAAACGCACTAAGGGCTACGGTAAATAGGACAAGTAGAACAAGGTAAGGGAGTTTGGGAGCCCCAGGAAGGAAGGGTGGGCAGATTGCAATAGTAATGGAGAAACAGGATCAGTCTGCTAGGGCTGCCATAACAAAATGCCACAGATCAGGTGACTTAAACCACAGAAATTTATTTCTCACAGCTCCGGACCCTGGGAAGTCCATGATCAAGGTGCAGGCAAGTTAGGTTTCATTCTGAGGCCTCTTCTTTCTCCTTGTAGGTGGCCGCCATCTCTCTGTGTGCTTACATGACCTCTTTGTGTGTGCAAGGAAAGAGAGCTCTGGTGTCTCTTCCCCTTTTTAAAAGGACACCAGCCCTATTGGATTAAGGCCCCACCCTCGTCATGTCACTTAATCTTTATAGCCTCTTTTTTAGGCCTTATCTCTAAATACCATCACATTGGGGGTTAAGGCTTCAACATATGAACTCAGGGGCAGGGTGGGGGACACAATTCAGTCCAAAACAAGACTTACTGAGAAGGCGAAATTTGAAGATGGGATTGAAGGTGGTGAGGGAATTGGAATATCCTGGGGGAAGCATTCCAGGCAACAGAATGGCTATTGCAAAGAGCCTGGGGTGGGAATGTGCGCAGGTATTAGAGGAATCGCAAGGAGGCCAGTGTGGCCGGAGTGGGGTGAGAGCAAGGGGACAGTAGCAGTAGGAGGTGAAGTTAGAGGAGTGACAGGCCCAGATCATGCAGGGCCTTGTGGGCCACGTGAGAACTCTGGCTTTTCCTGGGAGAGAGATGGGAGCCATCTCAGGAGGTTGAGCTGAGGGGTGGCATGATCAGACTTACGTTTTAAATGACCACCTGGTACTGTATTGAGACTGGACCATGTAGAAACAGGAAGACCTGTTAGGACGCGCTTACAGAAATCCAGATAAGGAATGACAGTGGCTTGGACCAGGATGATGAGAATGGAGGCAGTGAGATTCTGTATCTATTTGGAAGGGAAAATCCACAGGATTTCCTAACGAATTGGATATGGAGTGGAAGAGGAAAAGGAGTCAAGGTGACGCCAAGATTTTGGCTTGGGCATTGGGAAGGATGGAGTCACCATTAGTTAAGATGTGGAAGGCTGCAGGTAGAGGAGGCTTAGGGGAAAGGAGCAGGTGTTCCCAAGTTAGATATATTGAATGTGAGATGACTGCTAGATATCCAAGTGGATGTATCAGGAAGGTAATTGGATATTTAAGCCTGGTGTTGGGAGAGAGGCTGGAATGGAGACCTAAATTGGGGAGTCACCCCATCCTGATGGTATTTAAAACTGTGAAACTAGGTGAGACCATCAAGGGAGTGAGTGAAGGTCAGGACAAAGGTTTGACCCTGGGGCACCCCAACAAGAGGAGGAACCTGCCAGAAAGACTGAGAACAAGGCTGATATGCTCAGAACCAGCGTTCCAGGAGAGGACAAAGGGGAGACAGAGAACTAGAGACCCAGGGACAGGTTTCCAATCTCACCAGTGTTAACCTCCTTACAAGGCTGCATCCCAGCCTCTCCTCTAAGATTATCTATTATGCCATGGCCTAGAGTTTTTCAAAGCTTGCAAATCTCCGACCTTAAAAAAAAAAAAGCATAAAAATCTGAGATGAGAGTTGAAAGTTTTTACTTGGATCATCCGCTGATTTCCAGCCTCCAGGAGAAGAAGGAACACCTGTGAGGGTCCCCTACCACCGTGCCCCATTTTGATCCACTCCATGAGGGGCGTTGCTGCAGCTGCCCCTCCCTGTGAGCCCCGTTGGCAGCCTCACCCAACCCCACTCCCTGGCTTCTCTCCTCCCCGTGGCTACTGCTGTGGCACCTGAGGACCTTATCTTCTCACCTACTCGGGCCAGATGAACGGCAGTCAGCCTTCCCGGCTACCCACAGCGCACACTGGTACAGGAGTGCGGCTCCAGCCAGAAAAACAACCCATGGGAAAATAGCCTCGCTCTTCCCCAAGACTCACACAGCGTTGGAGATGCTCGCGGCTCATTTTTCTCACTCGCAGCAGAGACAAAGCCTTGGAGGCTTCATGGGATCATTAATAACGAGAAAACTCCCAGAGATGCTCCACCTGCCCTCCCAGCACCGCAGGAAAGAGACCATTAGGTCCTCCGCAGGAAACTGGGAAAAAGCCGCTCTTTGCATAGACTGTAGAGGCAGAGCCCAGGAGTGGCCAGGTTGAGTCACCTTTTCAAAGGTGTGAAAGGAACCGAGGAGAGGGGTTTTTATTTATCTTGGGTCACCCCACCCAACCCTTACCTCTCCGTTTGCGGCACTGCCTGGTCCAGCCAGGTGCACCAGACAGCCTTCTCCAGTATTCCCTCGGGGCTCCCTGCAGAGGGTCCTTATCCTTCCTTCTACAGCTGAAAAGATCTTCTTACATTCCGTGAGATGCCACACCTCACCCCCAGATCCACTCTCAGAGCTCCAACGCAGAAAAAAAAAGAAACCAACACTCTTTCACTATTGAATTTTGTGCTATTCCCTCTGAAACTCTGCCTCTCCCCGCCCACCCCGTCCACCCACAAACAGGCTGGCGACACCAGCATAGAGCCTGGCACTCCCAGCGCTTGTAGAATTGATTCCTGCAGCACAAGTGAGAAGGTCCATTTGAAGAGGTGACCCCCAAACAGTAATTTACAACAATGTGGGGGGTAGAAGGGAGCCTCCTTCTGGGAGGGGGGAGGGTGTCAGCACATGGACTGGGGGCAGCAGAGTTTGAAAATACACCCAACATTCTAATAGAATTTAAACATCGTCATCGTCATTGTCATCATCCAGCATTTTGTCCTTCAAACCACAGATAGTAGTAAAGCTTGCTTGAATCTCTGTGGACTTTTGAGTTTAAAAATGTCGAGAATCAGGGCCTAAGATATTGTTCGCTAGTAAGTTCCTTGGCTGTGGGGATGAAGTCTCTCCTGAAAAATAGAGTTGGTCCTTCGGACAGTGACTGCAGTGCGGCCAATCACAGAAGGAACTGCTGCTCCCTGGGGCTGGCAGCCTGGGAGGGTGGGGCAGTTCTTGGGGGTTTGGCTCACCGCGAGTCTTACTAAGGAGGTCCATGTCCAATGTGCGAACAGCACCAGATAAGCTGTGATTTAACTTATTTTCTTGGCAGAATGGTTCATGGAGGACAGAAAAAAAAGAGGCAACGGACTGTCAGGAGAGTGAGGCTTCCCAAGATACCCAGCGAGAAAGAGACTGTGGATGAGAAGGGCGTAGGATGCAGTCACCATGCAACTGTGATGGTGTAATAGATGATGCCTCGTGAGGCTGCCCAGTACCCTCTGGTTTCACTCTTTTTATGAGGAAAATTTCCGGTCTCTCACTGGGTCCCTTACGTGGATTTATGCCTTCTCAGAAGGATGTGGGCTCTGTGCAAATGAGGGGCTGCTTTTCCATTGTAAACAATGCACTGACATCTGGACCAGGCTGACGTGAACCTCTTTCCCAGGGTGGATTAGTGTCTGAAAGGGTTTTGGAGCTACTGAGTAAGTAAAGGACCAGGTTGGGAGTCCTGGTGACTCCACCAAGGTGTGGAGGATGCCAGGAGCCCGATTGGAGGGAGGCCATGGGACTCAGATGCTAGAACAAGCATGCTAACTCATACAACCATCAATCTGCAGCAAAGAACCTGCACCAGGTTGTCTACCATTGCAGGGTGGTTCCTCAGGGTATTGCAGGAGTATGTTCTGTTCCCGACAAACATTTAGGCAACTTGCAGGCAGGGACTATATTTCATACACAGTGTGCGTACCTCAAAGGAACCTGCTGCAGCCAGAGTATGCTCATTGTCTACCTCCAGTCCAGCGAGGGCTTCCTGAAATGGGGACTGGCAGCCCCACAATGATAGCTAGTATTGTGAGGCTCCTCGTTGTTGATACCTTCACCTCCATTGCCTCAGCCCATGAAGAAACAGGGCTGGTGCTTTTACAATTTCCATTTTAAAGATGAAGAAACAGAGATCAGAGACTGCTGGCTTCAGGAGAAGCTTGAAATCTCACTCTTCCTAGCCCTGCCCACCCTCTCCTCCCATCCCCAAGGAACAGGATGATATCAGGGGTCATCCAGGGCCTGGGGAAGGAGGCATCACTCTAGGCCCACAAGATGGGGAAGGGTGCCTCCTTGGGCTCTTCTCCATGCCTGGGGACTTCCCTCCCTGAGTGAGCCTGAGGTGTGTGGATTGGACCTGCTCTGGATCTTGGACAGAAATTCTTGCTCACTTTTCCTTGGCATGCTTTTCCTGGGACTCACCTTTCCTTTCTATGGGAGTGTTAGGTAGTTTGGGGATACAGGAGAAAAAAATAGGCTTCTTAAGTGAGCCCTCAGCCTGCATTAGGGAGTCCCTCACATGGGGCAACCTGGTCCACCAGGGCAAATGAACTTCAGTAGTAAAGAGTTTGCATTTGTTTGACCTGTGATAGGATAGGATTAAAAAAAAAAATTCTATCCACTTCACTTCCTTGGAGTGGGAGGTGAATAGTAAAAAATGCATTTATTTAAAAAGCAAAAGAATTCCAAGATAGTAAGCTGAGACCCCACCTGTGATGAAAGTGGGAGGGTCTCTGGCCAGATACGGTCATCCCTAGCCGGATAAAGTTACCCTGATGACACCACACATTAGTGACCCGCCTGAGGTCCCACTGCCATGAAAAGTAGAACCGGGGCTGAAACTCAGCCAAGTCCCCGTCTCTTTCCTTCTATCTCCTCTAGTCTGCAGACAAAGCCAAGACAAAATAGGATGATGGGGGATGGTCCCACAGGCTCGGGCATTCCAGGGAGGAGCTCTGCATGCAGGTGCCGGGTTCCTACCTGGGTTCAAGTTTGGTTCCATGGTGGACAAGCTCCACACTCAACGGTTACCCTCCTGTAGCTGCTCTCGAGGCAGGTTGGCCTGGCACCACAGCCTGACCACAATTCTTCCCCCAGTGCCTGTTCCCCAACATGAGCTGAAGTCCTTGGGAGCTTCTAAGACTGCTTGAAGAAGGAACTTTGTTTTATATCTGACTTCCCTTCCCCCTTCACTCCCTCCCACCCTCCGTGTCCTCCTTCCTTTCATCCTTCCTTCCCTCCATCCTCCCTCCCATATCCATTCCCTCAAATCTAAGCAGATGCATCCCTGCAGCATCCTATCTACTGTCTCCTGTAGGTTAAGAAGCCTCAGAAACTGAATACTTCCCCTGAGTCGAGAGCCATGCTGAATTATTCATAGGCCAAATCTGTTGCAAATTTCAAAGTGATTTTTCTTCAAGGTTGTGATTGTGAGGCTACGGGTAAAAGGGTTAATGAACATGCCTAATAGTCATGGAGGTCAGAAAAGCCATCAGAAATCAGATAGTCCAGGGTGTCTGTCTCCTAAGGCCCTAGGACAAGCATAGTGAAGAGAAATGTCCTGTGTAGAGATTCACATAACCTTGGCCTTGGACTCCCTGAACTCTTCAATCAGCGGATTGATGGATTAAATGCACCAGCAGATAGCTGGGCCTCACCCAACCTCTACAGCTGTGTAGAATCCATCTCCCCCTCAGCTGGACCATTCAGAAGGGGATCAGGGTACCCAGAGTTTTCTGACAGAGACATTGGCTGGAGATGGTGAGCTCCCCTGCACTGAAAGTGTTTGAGCTGCCAGTGATGAACAACCACCAGGCATGCTGCAGGAGGGGCTCCTGCTTTGAGTGGGGTAGGACTAGACGTCTGTGAATGATCATGCAAAACTATCCTGTTGATCAGTTTGAGGAACAAGATCCTTATATCTGAGTGCCTTGAGATTCTAGAATTCAACTACTAGGGATAATTTGATCTCAAAGCAGAATCTAAACACTGATTCTCTTAGACTCAGACATGGTTGGCTTTATCAGATGTGCCTTCCTGGATTCACTTGCCAACTGTTGCCAGTCCCCTCCCTGCCTCCTAGTCTTCACTCATTCCTTGCAGCGCCTCACCACTGGCACCATTCAGCCAGTGACTCCTGGAGTCTCCCATAGCCTCCTCTACCTTCTAGGTGGCTTCACAGAGAGGCACTGTAGCCTCATGGAGAGACCAGCAGGTCTGGAGCCGGGTGGACCTAGATCAATACAGCTGTGTGACCTTGGGAAAATCACCCAACCTCTCTGACCTTCACTTTCCTCTTCTTTACAATTAAAATGGTAACACTTTTTATTTGTAGGATTGTGAGGTTTAAATGAAATCATGTCGATAATGTACTTAGTATAGTGTATGGCACATCCCTCCCCAAGTCCACTGTGCTCTCTTTTACCTCTTGCCCTTGACAAGGGCATACATGCATAGACCATTCTCTCTCCCACTGTGACAAAGACTTCTAATTGTCCACTAGTGTCCATTCTCCCCCTTTTCCCTCTTAGTTTTAGCTTGAGACATGGCAGCTTAGCCAGAGATTATATTCTCCAGCCTCTTTTGTAGCCAAAAAGTGACCATATGACTAAGTTCTGGCCAGTGAGATGGAAGCAAATGTGATGCATACAACTCCCACAAGAGGAAATTGTTTGTCTTCCAAGTTCTCTCTTTCCCTGGAATATGGAAGCAGTGTTGGTGAGTTAGCTTTGATTTTGCAAGTAAGGAAAATGCCATAGAAGATGGCAAGTAAGATAGAAGGAAGCCAGACCCTGGACGACCTCGTGCTGTGGGCTGTCTACCCAGTCTGGACCATCTGCCTGCCTATAGAATATCATGCAAGAGAAAAACAAGCCTCTTCTCAGCTTTCTACTCATCCTTCCAGTCTCAGCTTAGACATCACTTCCCTAGGAAGCTGTCTCTGCTGCTCCCAGGACCAGCACTTCCTGTGAGCTCTCACCAGTGTCCTCACTGGAGCACACACATCACAGGGTCTTATAAAAACTTATTGGCTGAGTAATATTCCATTGTATATATGTGCCACATCTTCTTTATCCATTCATCTGTTGATGGACACTTAGGTTGCTTCCATGTCCTGGCTATTGTAAATAGAGCTGCAATGAACATTTTGGTACATGACTCTGTATGAATTATGGTTTTCTCAGGGTGTATGCCCAGTAGTGGGATTGCTGGGTCATACGGTAGTTCTATTTGTAGTTTTTTAAGGAACCTCCATACTGTTCTCCATAGTGGCTGTATCAATTTACATTCCCACCAGCAGTGCAAGAGGGTCCCCTTTTCTCCACACCCTCTCCAGCATTTATTATTTCTAGAGTTTTTGATGATGGCCAATCTGACCGGTGTGAGATGATATCTCATTGTAGGTTAGATGAGTCTAATAATTCCTGATGTTTAGCTTTTATCCATTTTCCTTTTTTTGAAAAAGAGTGAGTAAAACT
>NC_041224.1:150269659-150312283 GCF_002837175.3 Physeter macrocephalus
TAGGGAGGGTGGGAGGGAGGGAGACACAGGAGGGAAGAGATATGGGAACATATGTATATGTATAACTGATTCACTTTGTTGTAAAGCAGAAACTAACACACCATTGTAAAGCAAGTATACTCCAATAAAGATGTTAAAAAAAAATAAAAAATAAAAATACTGAGGTGAGTGAAAGAAGCCAGTCCTGTAGGAGTACCTACAGGATGACTAGATTTTCATGAAACTCTAGGAAAGAGAAATCTACTGCATTTTGATAGAAAGCAGATCAATAGTCGGCTGCAACCTGGGGTTAAGAGTGTGTTTAGACTGGGAAGGAGCTCAGCAAGGGAACCTTTTGCAATGATGGAAATGTTCTGTATCCTGATTATGGTGGTGGTTATATGTGTATACACAGTCAAAACTCATTAAACAAAAATACATGCATTTTGTTGGATATAAATTGCACCTCAATAAAACTGACTTTAAAGAAGCATTAGGAGAACACGGGGCCTGCTTTCAGATAATTTACTTTTTTTTAGGGGAGTCAAGGGAAACACACATTATTGAGCCCCTGTGATGGGTCTTATGTATTACATGTGTGATCTCATACCATTTAATCCTTCATAATAACCCCTAAGAGATATTTTGTCCATTTTACCAATGGGGAAATTGAGACTTTGGAAAAATTGTCATCCACAACTAATAAAAGATTAAATTATTAATTAAACAAACACACAAACAAACAAACAAACACTTATTGGCTTGTTTGCAACCCTACCTGACTGGCAGAACTTTAAGGCAGGGACCACGATCTCACCTGCCCTCTGTTCTCAGGATCTGGAATACAGCCAGAACTAAGTGAATGTTGATTAGATCAATGGTAGTTCCACTCACTTGTAAACTGCCTTGGTTCCTGCCTAAAGGGATCTTAAACACTTCCACTGCTTAATCCCAAGCAAAATGTGAAAAACAATCTCCACTCTTCTCTCCCTTCCTCCAAACACACCCAGGGCTTTCTTCCACCTCCAGTCAGCCAGTCTAGGCTCTGGAGAGAAGTGCTCCCAGGGAGCTTGTTAACTATGGGCTAAGTGCAGCCCAGTGCTGGACCCCAGTCCATAGGGTACATTACCATAAGACCCCTGTTATCAGGAAAGCTCCACCCTAATATGAGACCTGGGAGTATTTTGATTAGGTGTCACTAGATTATTTTTGCCTTGAAAACCTGGGCAAAAATAGTCTCTTGGTAAAAAGGGGAAAAAATCCATACATCAAATTTAATTGGAAAAGGTATGTAAACTCTTTTGTAATTTGTTTTCAATTTATAGACAGCTATGGAGGTCTGTTTACAAATCTGGGGCAGGGCAGCCCTGGTGGATTTCTCTGGTCACTGTATGGAGGCAACTATGCACCATCCAATGGACCAAGGCCTTGGAAGCTGACTCTGAAAGCTGGGGCTCTGGCCTCCCGCCAGCATTTCCTTGAAGACAGTTCCCAAGAGCACTAGCCTTGGCAGCAGTTCGATGCTGCTGCTTTTTATTAGTGCTTCCTTCTCTTTTGCCAGACTTTCTTTGGGGTGCTTTGCGTGGACAGCGGCTTTAATTGCGACCTGAGGGTTCGGAAGAGCACAGTTGGCCTGCCTCACTGTCCATCAGCCTTGGCTTTGGGGACCAAACGCACAGCATCATCCACATTCCCAAACTTCCAAACATGCACTATTGTGATCCCGCAGCCCAGGAGGCTCAGAAATAATGTCAGCTTTCCTGACGGCTCCGGGGGTCTAGTGAGCCCCAGCCTGGGGTGTAAGCAAGTCTTTAAGGGGTTGAGTTTGCCCCAGAGCAAACTCTTTTTAGCCTAAAAAAGAGGTTTTGAGAAGAAGGGGAGTACTGCCTCAGAGCGGGGCATTCAGACCCCACATTTGTCTCAGACTCGTCCTTGACCATGACAAGGAGATGATGGTGGTTTAATTGTTCCTGGTGCTTGAGCCAGAATCGCACATGTTTGTGGAGGGATACAAAGGGCTGAGCTTCCTAGGGCGCAGCCCCTGATGGGTCATGCTCAGATTTCCTCCCTAGTGGAGCACAGGGTGAGGAGGGGTCGGAGGGGAGGCCACCCTCAAATAAGTCATCAAGCTGGGGAATCCCCTAGGGCCTGGGATTCGTTCACATAAGCTAATGTTGATGCAAGGTCACCGTTCCAAAGTTCACGTTCACCTTACTTAAATATGTTCAGGTGACAAATCATGTGGAAGTCATGAATCTTTGTGGTCTCAAATGTAAACATACTCACTATACGTTGGTTTTAAACGGTTGTCACTTTCGTCTACATTCTAGTTTAGATATCCAGAAGCACACACCAAAGTCTTAAGAAAAACCTCACGGTGGGGGTGGGAATCTAAAATTAAAGCAGTTTTATGCTTTGACTTAATTTTGTCTGTGAATTGGCAAGAGAACTGCCTTAATTGAGCTTTGGGGGAGAAACCTCAGGAAGTTAGTTGAGGGTCCATGATCCCACCATAATGGGCTGTTAGGGTAGACAATTTGGGTTGAACATGGACACCTCCAGCCAGTCTCTCTGTATCCCTTCTAGCACTTTCTCCCTGAGAGTGAGGTTAAGAGAACTAGTTCAGCTCATGGTTACCTCTGTTTCAACAGAGCTCATCTTTTAGAAGCACCTACTTCAAAAAAATAATGATGAGATTAATCATAAAAGCTATTTATTGCACTCATATAATGTGCCAGGCACTGTGCTCTTCTCTCTTCACCTTTTATCTCACTTAGTTCTTACGACCACCTGTGAGGTAGGTACCATTACTGTCTCTACTTTACAGATGAGGAAACCGAGGCTCAGGGAAATTATATAATTTGCTCAAGGTGATCTGAAGGCCAGGTTGTCTGACTACAGTTTTAACCACTGCGTAGTTTTGTAAAAAGGCTGATTGTTAATGAAATGGGCAGAAACCTGGTTCTTCCACCTTGGCAAAGGCTGTGTCCTACCACCCACGTCTGATGGGTCCAGAAAAACACTCCCTAACCCTTGTACTCATGTGTAGGGAAAGATCTGAATGGGAATTAGATAAAGGAAAACAACAAAATAGGGTGTCTGAATTTCTTTTCTCAGAGTCTAGTTTTGCAACTGTAAAAGTCCTTATCATTCTTAAAGTTTAAAACTCCCAAAATGGACTTCCCTGGTGGCACAGTGGCTATGAATCCATCTGCCAATGCAGGGGAGCAACTAAGCCCGTGCACCACAACTACTGAAGCCCGCGCTCTCTAGGGCCCGCGTACCACAACAAGAGAAGGCACTGCAACGAGAAGCCCGCGCACCACAACGATGAGTAGCCCCTGCTCGCTGCAACTAGAGAAAGCCCACGCACAGCAGCGAAGACCCAACACAGCCAAAAATTAAAATGAAATAAAATAAAACTCCAGAAATGTTATCTCCTGGTGTGTGGCTACAGCTTCTTCTACCAAGGATAAGGATTTGGCAGACCTGGCTTCATGCGGGTAGACCTTGTGCAGCTCACGGGGCCCTGTAGAAGGGTCCTGTGCTGTGTTGAATGTTCTGCTGTAGCCGTCTGGAAATTGTTAATAATATTTGGATGAAAGGCCATGCATTTTCAGTTTGCACTGGGCACTGCGAGTTTTGTTGCCAGTCCTGTAATTTAGGAGATAAAAATAACGTACTTAATGACACAGAGTAGCCGTAGCCGTGAACTACCCCAGAGCCAAAGCTGCCATGCCTGTGGCACCCCCTTGTCAACTCACTCTCTGTGTGGAGAGTAAGTGACCATAGGAAACAACCCAGAGGAGACGTCCACTCCCCCGCCCTGCAGCGAGGGCTGGTGTTGACCACAGAGCAGGAGCTCAGCACTGACCCCATCAGAAGAACGGAGGTGGAGCGAGCCCTGATCCTATTTGAAAACCCCAGGAGAATGGGGGTAGGTAGCTCAAGGTTCCCTGAGTTTGGGTTTGCTTGTGGCAAATGGTCTGATTTCAATGCCTCTGAGATGAGTATGTCCTTCTGAACCCAGATCGGAGATCAGAGGTTTGGTACCTCTTGTTTTGAAGCCAAACTATTAAACCACCACACCACTGGAGAGGGCTATGCTTAAACAGGTGGGGTGCAGGCTGGGGAAGGGTGCAGTGTGAGCATGGCAGGGAAAGCACCTGGCTCCTCGCTAAAGGATGCCCTGAGGTCTGGAGGTCCTGCCTCTGGTTTAGGCATAAAGAAGCTAGACTAAAGGGTGGAGTTGGAAAGGAGAATCGGTGCCATCTGGTTTGGCTTCTGTCTTCACCCCTGTTTCCGACTCACAGATATGTCCCTCCCTTGCTCCTCTGGCTTTCTGCCTTGTTTGATGACCTCCATACTCCCGACAACAAGCTCCTAGGAAGCTTCTTTGTGGATGCTGGGTCTCGAGGAGCCATCTCTGCTGTGCCTGGCATTCTGCCCCAAGGTTAATGTCATTCAATATTGGGGAGGGAAAGTAGAGATTTTGGTTCTTAGGCTCTGGCCACTGTGAGATTGCCTGGGGCTAGGGGTGATTTGGGCGGGTGTGGGGAGGCGACATCTGTGAGACATACCATCTGGATGGCACTTGAGATGTATAAAGAATTTGTACGATCACAAAACACTGGCAGCCCATTAAAAAACCCAGGTCCTTCTTTGCTGCATTTCTCTCTTCTTGTTCTGCTGCAAAAGATCTTTCAAGAAGAAAAGACGTCCAAGCTTCCCTGGACTATTTGGCTTCTGTGCTAACATCAGGGTTTATGAATTATCATTGTTGGGCACCTGGAGACACGGGCTCACTGCTTCCCCAGAAGATGCGGAGTGTTAACCCCAAACTGCAACACTGCTAAGGCAAACTTTTAGCATCCCCAGCTGCCCTGTGCTGTCTTTATGCCGTTGCCCCCAGGGCAGTTCTCTGGCTGCTCCGATCTGGCAGTCTGCTCACGGCCCTGCGTTGTCATGGAGAAGGTTTTAGAAATATATTGCTGGATTGCAGACGTATTTCTGCCACCTGGAAACAAGTGGGCTTGTAGAAAAGCGACAATGGAGGGAGAGAAAGGGCTCTTGGAGGGTGGAGCTTGTGCCGGCGTAGCCGGCTGCAGCAGAGGACTGGGAACCTGCACTGCTGTTTGCTGTTTGGTATTCTGGGCAGGCAGCAGTGTGCTGATCAACTTGCTCCCTGCAGGACTCCTGGGAGCATGCAATCAGCCAGGAGGCCACAGCCTCTGCAGAAAAGTTTGCAGATTTTAAGAAAATGAAGGGCCCTGTAGCCCAATCTGTGGGAGGAGACCAAATGGATTCCCATTTAGACGTGCTGATGTAAATTTACGCTTCCTGCAGGCAGAAAAGCTGCCCTTTGCCTATGCAGGCCAGCAGGCTGCCCTTGACCTGCCTGTGCCAGCTCCTTAAGGGACCTCTCTTTCTGCGTGAGACCTGGATGCCCCAGCCATCTGAGCCTCTACCCACACCCACAGCCCCCACCTCCAGTTCTGGTAGGAGCTTCAGGCAGCCCATTTAGGGCACAAGTCATCCGGCTGTTCGCTGCTTCGTAGGGCAAAAAACAGTTGAATATCAATGGTTTCATATTGTTCAGCCAAACTGAAAGCTTCAGGGCAATCTGGCATCTTTCATTGGGATTAGATGATAAGAACATTAAAGAAAATCAATAATAGATTTTCTCTTGCCTAATAAATATGATCTATTGCCTTCTAAATCATTCTACATTCTAGTGCTCTGTGTACATTTCAATTCGTCACCTTCCAAATACTGCTACCCATCATGTCCTCAACGTTCCAAAGCATACTGTCTTTGCCTTGAGCTTTGTTTACTTTTTCTGCTACTTGAGGTAGAAACTATATCTGTTCTGGGCCCACATAGAGAAGGGGTATCTCAAAAGTACCTTCGAATGGATTCCATGGATTTCTTAACTGGCTTCATCACCAGCACAAGAAATTATGTATGTTTTCGTTACTTGTACTTTCTTTTTGCTAGAAGTTTGGCGACTTTTGGAAAGCCCTTTAGAGATAGTTTGCCTAGCCTTATCTTTGTAGATCTGACACATCTAGACTATGAATAATTTTGAACTGGGACCTACAGCAACTATCAGTGTCTAAGGCACCTGCTTTCTCCTTTCTCCTCCCTGAGTCTTGTTTCAGCTGCCTTAAGGCAGCTCCAGTGGTGGGCCTGTTGCTCCTCTCGTGAGGCACTGACTTATTTAGCTGCGCTCAGACTCACACGATATAGATCCCAGCTGAATTTTTCTGTCTCTGGCTTCCTCCTAGTATGCCCCAGCCTCTCTCTTTTTTGATTCCCTTCCTTTTTTCCTTCACTCTCACTGCATTTTCTCCTTTCTTGGACATAATGATGCTCTTACTAATTTTAATGACCCTTCATAAATCAGCCCTTTCCTTTCCCAAAGAAGCTCACTTTCCTCCCTCCCTGTCATTTGTTTCCACTTATTTTAGTGGCTGCAGGAAGTAGGAGCCCAGGCAGAATTCTTGACCCACATATGGCAACCGAGGCAGACTATGAAACGTAAGGCCAGAGCTTTTGGCTGAGCCTGGATCAAACAATAAACTGCTCCACTCCTAATATCCTTTTGCTGTGAATCTCAAGAGGCAGGAAGGGCTGGTCTAGTAAGTGACATGTGTATCAGCTCAAGTTAAGCCCACTTAAACTCAATTCCCCAAGCCCAGTTCTGCCCAACACTAGCTGTGTGACCTTGGGCAAGTCACTTAAACTGGGTGCCTCAATTTTCTCATTTGTAAAATGGGAATAATAATGTACTTTCCTCCTAAATCCCTTGTGAGGATTAAGTGCTTAAAAAAAAAACCCAAAACCAAAACCAAAATACAGTCAGCTGCCCAGTATAAGTGTTTAGCATGCATTAGCTATCATTACCCCTGCAATCACAACATTAGCAAATTTTTTTCCTTCGGCTATGTGTTTTGCTCACCCTGTGGGTTCTCTTCAAACAAGCAGATGTTCTTGGGAGGCATGCTCTGCCTACTCTATGATTTTGATGAGGGCTCAGGAGGCCTCTAAGGTCCACTGGGGCCTCCCTCTAGGGTATCCAAGGGCAGAAGAAAGGTGACAATGCAGGAGAGCTCCTAGCAGCTCGCCTCACCTGTGGTCCTCACTTCCCGATGCACAATGCAGGCCAGCACGGGCCAGGAGGCCTGTTCAGCATCTCTGTGCATTGATGTACATCCAGAGTGGGGAATGGACGTCTGCAGATCCAGTCCTGCAGCTAACCTCCATGCAACTGTGTGCAGGGTTGGGGGGCAGGGAAGGAGATGGGGGCATTTTCTGTGCCTCATCAGAGAATGTCATTTGTTGAGGATGAAGCAATGCTAATGCACACCCACCTCTCTCCTTCCTGGTCCAACATCGGTTCCCACAGTGAGCTCATCAGCGCCCTTCCAGGTTGGGCTTGTCCCAGACCCTCTTCCTTATGCCCATGGGGCCATAGCAGAGATGGCTGCATATCTCAGAATTCCTGCCAGGTACCACATCCTGCATTACCAGAGCACCCCAGAACAGTGGTTCTCCCACACCCTCTTCTACTTGGTTCTGCTAAAGATGTTACCAAAGCATCTGAGTCTAACCAAGACAGCAGCACACCCTCTTTTCCCCAAGAAAGAGATGTAAATTTAAAAACATTTTGTCATTTTAGTCAAGTCTTAAAATAAAATTTCAAAAATTATCATCATACATCAATTTTATTGCCAGACATTTGGTAAACATGGTAATCCCCCCCCCCGCCCCAGACTATGACACATTACTGGGACCCATTATTCCAGAGCCCCTTCCTTTGGAATGGTTGAGGGATTGCCACACAGCAAGGGATACATACAACTGCAAAGGGCTGCCATCAGAGCCTGGGGTCCACCAGTACCACCTGGCTAAAGTTCAACCTACCCCATTGCTTCCTTTGCCACCTTCCCAAGTCCAGAATAACAGTATCCACAAATTGAGTGCTATTTGCCAAGGACTGTGCTGCTTTCCAAGCATCAACTCTATTTAGTAACTCTCTACCAAGTAGGATTTATTGTCCTCATTTTACAGATGACAGGAGGGGCCTGTGGAATAGTAGGTAATAGTTTGAATAAGTCAACAAAGCTTGTTCCTTTGCCAAACACTTCGCCTTGAAGGTATGGTAGCCACACGGACCGGATGTTCAGAATTTTGTAGATATCAAGCATTCTGTCACACTGAGATGTTCCAAATGTCAACATTTTGGCATCCAAATTCCATTTCTTAGTCAGTCTCTCACACTAAGTAGGGGGAAGAGGTGTAGTGGCAACATGAAAATCCTTTGTCACGCATGTGAGCGGCTCGGTGGTGGAATTGGGAAATAGGGACACCATGCTCACAAGCCAGAGATTGAAGCAGCCTTGGAACTGGAGGTATAGGTGGAATCACTGGACTCCCACCAGGGGGCAGCTCATCGTTCCCAGAGCGTACCCTTCTCTGAAAGAATGAGATGGATACACGTCCCCTCGCTCTGCAAGAACGCTGACGCTGGGGTGGGTAGGAGCGTGTGTGTGCATGCGCGTGTACACTCCACACAGGAGTAGAGATGGATCATCTTTCTGACAGTCCTGTGAATTGTTCAAGTGTCTGACACAAAAACATGCCATCAATACTGTACTAGTGGAGAGGAAGGAAGGCGTGAACACTTCAAAGTGGCAGCTAATTTAAAAATCACTGCGGACTAGGTTTTTGTGCTCAAATACCGACATGACGGCATTTGATGAATCAGGAAGTAACAATACTGCGAACAGTGATTACCAGTGTTCCTCAGAAAGAAATCGCCTCCGCTTCTATATCCTAACACCTGCTACTAACCGCACCCTCTGTCCCAGCCCCGACCTATGTGAAGACAAAGCAGCACCAGGGAGAGTATGAGGGGCTGGGAGGAAGTGCGTGTCCGGAGCACCAGAGCTCCGTGGAACAGAGCGTGTACGTGAGCAGACGAAGCGCTCTTGCGTAGAGTCACGTGACCGAAGCATGTGATCAGGCGTAATGCTGCAGGTGTTGCATCAGATACCCAAAGCCAGTGTGTCACATCTAAGGCCTAAATAACATTTCTAGAACAGAGCCTTGTCTGCTGGGTCTCTGACAGCCCCTTTCCAGGCTGTGTTGAGAAATGCCAGATTTCTTTATGCTCCTCTGCCTAACGTTTTCCTGGGACATGCAGGGTAGAGATGCAGTCAAACGGTGGAAAAAGACAAGTCTACGGAGCAACCTGGGGGTAAGCTCAATCACTTGGAAGCTTTAAGAAGTGGGATATTCTGGTTCACTAAACGTTCTTATCAATTTAGGACTAATCAGAAATCTCTTTCTGTTGGGACTTTAAGGCTGGAAATGCTTCTGAAGTGTGGAGGTGCTTGTCTCAGCAAGAACAGTCGAATGATGGAGGTGGTACCCTGTTTTGGTGATCTGGGACTCTGCACGGCCTGAGGCTTGGTCCTCTATGTTGACGATCATTATTTACGCTGCCTCTGTTAAAGGCAACACAGATAATGCCCTTGAAGGTAATTAATCTCTCTCTCTTTTTACTGTAATTTAAAGCTGATTAAGTACATGACCTTATGAATTTGACCTGATTAATCAAGGCTCCTCTGAGGGAAAGAGAACACCAGTGACTGGATGATGGTTGGTGGGCAGACTGCATGTCCCCGGGAAACTGAAAAGCCTTGAAATTAGTGCTTGAAGGACCATCAGGTTTGCCTGTGGTTGGATACCAGGATGGGAAGGTAGTCAGGCCCAATGGGGAAACAGAGGGGTCTGCTCATCTCTTGACATTGCAGCATAGGTGTTCTCCAGGGTCAAGGATCAGAGGGACTCTGTCTCCCCAGCACCAAGAGCAATGCCTGGCATACAGCTCAATACTAATTTGACAAATGAATGGAGGCCTCCATTCAATCCATTCTATAGAGATGTCCTCTGGTTACCATTCTTTGTCCATCATCCATCCATCGTCTATCCCTCTCTCCATCCAGTATTTATGTGCTTACCGCATACGAGGTGCTAAACCATGGGCTGCAGGGGATTCAGTGGAAAATAAGATACAGGCCCTTATGTAGAGTTGATCACTCCTCTGTTTCAGTGGACTTTTTAAAGGAAGGGGGATGATAAGTGGTAGGCTTTACAGAAAGGCCTGAACACAAACAGCATTCTCACGTGCCTTCACTCCCCTACAGACTCTTTGCCTTAGGAAAATCCTGCTTACTGCTTCCACTGAAGACTCACACTCTGTGTGCTTCTGAAAGGAAACTTCCATCTTCCTGTCCAGATGTGGTGTAGGCACTGGTCATTGCCCGAGCAGGACACTGGGCTAGCTTCACCAATGATTCCATCTGAAATGGCTTTGTCCTGCTTGTTTCCTTGGTAACGAACCAAACTAAACCTTTTTCCAACCCTTTCCATTCCTCCTCATCCCACTTCACGTTCCCTCTGTTCTGAGCAAGGGGCAAATGTGAAGGCCTGGGGTCATGTCAAGGCTGCATTTTCCTGGAGAGTAAGAAGTTCCAGCGTGGTGCACGGAGACAAATTCTGGGCAGTTGTGAGAATGTTCACATCAGGAGAAGTAAGACTTTCTCCATCCATCATCCCCACCGTCCTCCATCCCTCTGATTTTCTCTCGCTGCATTTCAGAATAAGAAACACTCCTCCTCTCTGGCATCACTTCAAAGAGAAGACTATAAATAAAGGGCACAAAAAAGGATCCTGGAAATTTCTCCTCCTCAAAAAGCAACATGACCACTTATCCTAGAATACAGAGATGCTCTACATTCTAGAAGATGGTCTGACACTTGGAAGAACCTTTCTTTATTATTACCAAGTTTGGCTTCTGGTTTTGCTTGAATTCTTCTTAGCTATATACGTATATTTAAAGGATCCCAAAGTTTTTTTCCTTTACACTGTGCTTTTCTCTAAGTGCAAACATCTAATTTGGTGACATTCAGACCTGGGCCTTTGCATCACATGTGGCATTATGATCCACAATGTGCTTTTCGAGAACATTCCTTTCTGCACTAGGTCACGATGGTACATTACACTCTAGGCATAGTGCAGTCACATGATCCTTCCTGTTTACAGTGATTGCACCTGCCGTTCCAAAGTCTTAGAACTGAGAGCACCACTTTGATTCTCATTCATCCTCAGTGTTTGTGTGAGGAGGGCAGAAATCATGATCCCCATTCTACAGGTGGGGAAACCAAGGCACACAGAGCTGATCTACCCAAAGTCACCCAGAAGAAGTCAGAAAACAAACTGACTAAAGGGCCGAGGAAGATCACCTACGTACCTTTCAGTGCCTTATCCAAAAAGGCAGATTGTGTCCTTCTCAAATGAATGCATATACTTTGGAAGGAAGGAGTTTTAGGTGGAACTTTCTATTAAGGCCTCAAAGGCCCCTCTATCAAATCAGGAACCACAAAGTAAGAACCAGTATCACATTAACGTTTTTAGTTAAATGCCCCTGACTCACAGAAAGGCCGATTATTATAGCTCACTGACAACCTGGTTACCGACATGAAAATTTTAGGAAAAATTCACCCATTCAAGCAGTAAGCATTGGCACAGCTCCTTTTCTGGTTTCACATCATCTGAAATGTAACACCTAAGCACTGCTTCCTTCTACACAATACTCCTGTACCTGCTGGCATTTGATTGCGGGGGGTCGGGGGGGCTAACAGAATGTGTGTGTGTGTGTGTGTGTGTGTGTGTGTGTGTGTGTAACACCAGACACTTTAGGGACAACAGAATATACATGAAATATGTCTAGCAGAGTAGTTCTCTACCCTGATTCTTCCTCTTTTTTTTTTTTTTTTTTTGGTAACTGTTATTTCTTGATCCTGACTTAATGTAAAAAGAAATGTTTTACTTCCCACCTTCCTTGATGAAGGTAGAGTCCTTGGGTGGACATGGCTGGGGGCTGATTCCAGCTTCCTGGAAGGGAAGCACTCTAGAGGTTAAAGTTGCCGGAAGACAACTGAATGGGACTTTTTGGACCAGAAAGTGGCCTAGTCTTGTGTGCATTTTCCCCCAGAGGCTAAATGACCATCGGTCCGCGACGCACTGCCCCTTCCTATGCCAGGAATCCATATTCCCAGAAACAAACTAGGCCAACAGCAGCCCTCCTGCCTCCCAACTCCAGGTCAAGAAAGGCACAAAGAAGACCAACAAGTAATACCGAGGCGGTGCTTTGGATCCGGGAGATCTTGAGGTACCAGGAGAAGAGTACTGATGGCCCCATCCGGCCAATAGGAAAGGTGAGGCACGGAGAGATTGACTAAATACTTTCAGTTATAGGGGAGAGGGACGCAGAAATGTCAGAGGGAGATTCTCTTTTTCCTCACGTGGGGAAGGAGAGGAGAGGAAGTTACACTGCCAACCACAGTGAGCACGACCCTCACAGCAAAGAGGCAATTCCAGCTCTTCTGCCACCACAGTAAAGTAATTGCCCTCAGAGCAGTTGTGATGATTCCTTCACAGAGGGAATCCGACACCCCAGACTCTCTGGGGCCTACTCTTGGGACTGCATCCAGGGCTGGAGATTGAGGCAGAATTGGCCTGGGCAGGCACATAAGGTAGCTCTGCTTCTTAAGGCATGGCTGCTGTCTGCGAGGAGTGGGCTCCACATTGGGAGGTGGCCATCAGACACTGCCTCCCCTGAAAATACCCTGCAGGAAAGCTCAGTCGGGGGAAACACTGCTGCCTAAGGAATCCGCCTCCCCCGAAGGGATGGGGGCTCCCACTAAAGCTAAACAGCATCACCAAACCAACTGATTTCTTGTGTCACTTGGGAGAATGAGGGGGAAAAAACCCAAATTGATCATTAGTTGCAGATGATTGTCTAACTAGAAAACCTAGCGGAATCGAGGGAAAACCTATCAGAAGTAAGACCAGAATTTGCGCAAGAGGCAGATTAAAAGTCTAGCGCACAAAAATGAATAGCTTTTGGGTCACTTGAGTGTGGCCTAATACCTTGGAAGAGCTGTGCTTTTCTGCAAGGCCTCCAAGCTTTGTGCAACTTGCCATATGGTAAAAGAGGGAGGGGAGCCAAGGAGATGCCTCGTCCACTGCAGTTCCCGCAGTCGCCTCAGACACCAGTATGTGAAAGATGCCTGGGTGACTACTGCAGGAGGGGGCAGTCACCTCTGCACTGTCTCCTTGCCCTCCCCTCCCCCAGCCTCGACCCAGCCCCCTTCTCCCAGCTCTTTTCTTTTCCAACTCAACAGACACAATGGGAACCTTGGCAAAGGACCGGTGCGGGAGCCACCAAGGTTGGATGTGGTCAAAGACTGTGCTATGTCATTTCCAAACGAAGTCAGTTTTTAAAAACAGAGGCGGCGGACTGAAAGGTCTCACACGTCGGTCCTCTCATTGCCTCATTGGTCAGAAGCCTGGCGACGCTGCGGTGCCGCGCCCAGACTGGGGACTCCCACGGTCCGGTCAATGGCCAAAAGAGGCCCCGCGAGGCTGAGCGTGGCACTCTGACCACCGCACGGCGACGGTCATTTACGGTCCAGGCTGGCGTGCAGCTGGGCCTCGCGAACCATGCGATCGAAGGAGCGCGTGTTGGTCTCCTGGCGTACCTTCTCGCGCACGTGGAAGGAGGCCCGGGCTGTGGAGCGGGCGCTCTCCAGCGCGCTGCGCCGGTCCCGAGACAGCTGCTCGCTGCGCTCCAGCTTGCGACCGATGGCTTGGAGCAGCTGCCGCCGGCGGCAGTCTTCGTCCTTCTCCACCTTCTCCTTGTTGGCCCGCTGGGCCCGCTCCTTCTCCATCCGGCTCTGGCCCACGCGCCGCGCCTTCTGCTGCACCGCCTCCTCGGCCGCCTGCGCCGCCTGCTGCAGCCGCCGCTCGCCCACCCGGGCCAGAGCCTCCAGGTGTGCCTGATGCTCCCGCTCTTTGCGCTCGGCCGCCTCCTTGGCCCGCCGGCCCTGCAGCTCCTCCCGTCGGGCCCGCTCGCGCAGCTCCCGGGTGCGCTGCTCCACCAACTGCTCGTAGTTCTCCTGCGCGCGGCCCAAGCTGGCCTCCAAGGAGCTCCGCAGGCCCTCGCGCTCCTGGCGCTCCAGCCGGGCCCGGCCTTGCAGCAACGCCTCGTGGCGCGCCCGCTCCGCCCGGCTTAGCTCCCGCTTCTCTCGCTGCAGCTGGCCCTCCTGACTCTGCTTGGCGCGGGTCGCGCGCTGAGCGCGCTCCCTGCGCACCTGCTCGGCCCGCTCGCGCACTTCCTGCAGCCCCTCCTCCCGCTGCTTCAGGTTCTGTTCCTGCTGCAGCTTGCGGAGTCGGTCCTCCCGTGCCGTGCGCTCCGCCCGCTCCCGCCGCAGCAGTCCCTGGCGCTCGGCCAGCTCCCGCCGCCGCTCCTCGCTGCGCTCGCACTGCCGCTGCCGCCGCCGCGCCTCCTCGCGCTCCTCGCGGCCCCGGCGGCCGCGCCGCTCCTCCACCTGCGCGGCCCAGGCTCGGCGGCCCTGCTCCAGGGCGCGCTGCTTCTCGCGCTCCTCGCGCTCCCGCCGCTGCTCGGCGCGGACGCGCTGCTGCTCCCACTGGCCGTGGGCCGCGGCGCGCTGCTCCAGCAACAGGCGCTCCTCCTGGTGCCGCGCCAGCATCAGCGCCGCGATCTTCCGGTCGCGCTCCGGCACCGCGCGCAGACCCCGCTCGGCGCGCACTTGGCGCACGATGCGTTCCACGTGCTGAGCCGTCTGTGGCGAGTGGCTCAGGTCGCCGAGGCTGAAGCTGCGGCCGGTGAGGGGAACCAGGGCCAGGGCGGATGGGCGGCCCAGAGGGTTGGGAGCAGAGGACGCCGACCCCGCCGGGCAGCTGTTCCTGGCCGAGGCCCGCGGCGGCCAGTGCAGCTCCCGCAGGCTCTCACCGCTGTAGGACGACGACGACGCGCCTGACTCGGAGCTCAGGGCGCCCTCCCGCCGGCGGGACAGGGAGTCTAGTGAGTGGCTTTTCCTACCTGCCCGCGACCCCGCGGGCGTAGGTTGGGGCCGGGCCGGGGACGGGCTGGAGGAGGCCTTGCGGGCGGCGCGCGGTGCGGGCGAGGCCGGGAGGCTGGCGCTGCTGCAGCTGCTGCTGCTGCCCGCACTAGGGGCCGAGGCCGCGGCGACCGCGGGGCCCAAAGGCGTGAAGAGGCGCCGCTTCTCCTCGCGCACGATGCGCTCGCGCTCTGCCCGGCACTGCTGCAGCTTGGCGCTCCGCTCCGCCTCGTAAGCCTCGTACAGGCCAGTGGCCACTCGCATAGAACGGCCGGGGGCCTCGCGCACCAGGTCCGCCAGGGCCCGTGGCAGCAGCTCCACAGGTTTAACGGCGCAGCGGGCGCAGGCCTCTAGCGAGCGGGGGCTGGTCAGCACGTAGCGGCTGCCCTCGGCCTCCGGACAGTCGAAGTTGAAGAGGTCGAGGTGCAACAGCGGGGACTGCTCCCGCCGCCCGCTTTCTGCTGCGCACGGGACTTCAGCCTTACGGGGCACCGCGGCGGAGGCCGAGGCCGAAGACGCCGCGGGCTGCGGGGCGCCCTGGGAGTCAGGGGGCACGGACGCGGCGGCTTCGTCCCCTCCGGAGCCTCCGGGCTCGGCTCCCGCCTTCTCCTCTTCAGGTACGGGATCCACCATGGCTGAGCCCTGTCCCTTTGTGGAGGCTCTGAGGATGACAAGGGAGGACATCGAAGAATACATTTGAAAACAGTTTCCCCCTCCCCGTTCATATTCACCGCCCCCCCCAAACTTAATCCGCTTTGGGATTAGGCTCAGAGGCCCGGTGGAATGTAAATCATAATACCGATGCCCTGAAACCCCAGCGGGCGGGAGGGTGCACAGAGAGCAGCCTCAGTCTCCCTCAGCGCCGGAGTGCTGGGTGGAGGCCTGTGGCCAGGCTCCCCTGGGCGTCTGGCCCGTTAGATGCGTCTCCTCCCTGTTGCGAGTTAAAATGAAAAGATCGAGAAGCAGGCAGTAGCCGACCAGAGAGGCTCTGGAGGATTCCCGGGAGGATTAGCGTATTTGTTTGTAGCTTAGGCGGGCGACCGGGGATGCAGCTTTGCAGGAACAAAAAGGAAGAGGTCTGTTCATCCCCAGAGTGCACTGCTGTGAACACCCCATTTGCCTAGGGAAGAAGTTTATGGTTGAATTCCATTTGCCAAAGGAGACCCAGGCGCGGGGCCCAGGGGTGATGGAAGGGCGCAGAGAAATACCTCAGTCCGAAAAGACCTCCCTGGGACGGGTGATCGATTCTTGCTCTTGCGTCTTGGACCGGGCTTGCTAGGAGCTGTGCCCGCCTTCCCCCGTCCCCCCCACCGGGTGTTTGCCAGGGATGGTGAAGGAGCTTGGGTCCTCCCGGATGCACCTAATCCTCTCTAAGTCCATGCTAAAAGCGCCATCCACCTCAGTCTAGGCTCGGACACCTGCCCCCAGATGTCCTCCGAGTCCCCCCACCGTATCCAGCTGGGCTACTGGAGCTCAGCGAGCCCGTCCGCTCCCGGGTCCCCCGGCCCGTTAGCTTACCGCACGTCCCGCGCGGCGGGCTTTTGTTCGCAGCTTGCCGCGTTCGCTTGCGCCTCTTCAGTCCCTGCGTCGGCGGGGTCGGATTACTGCCGGCCGCAGCCGCGATAGGAGCCCCAGCTGCCACCGCAGCCAACGCCAGCGTCTCTCCATGGGGCCCGCGCACACCCCAGACGCTACCTACCCGCGGGAGGGGGAGTGCGACAAGGTCTCCCTAAAATAACGCAGCTCTGCTCCCTTCCTTCACACTGATTCTTGAAAAAGGAAGCAAGCCGGGTTCCATCGCTGCTGCATCCAGCCGCCTCTCCAATCGTGAAGGTACCGCAGGTCTTTGGACGGCCCCTCCCACCGGCGCCTCCTGGTGGACGCTCAAGGGTGTTGATTTGCTTGCTTATAGGGCAAAGAAGTTGTGGGGGGGAGATGTATATATATTCTCTCTCATCAGCAAACCCTGTTCTAGCAGCACCTTAACTAGGTAGAATAAAGGAATAGCTCATTCCTTCTCAAGGCGACCCTGAGAAGCAAACAAACTTGATAGCAATAATTTGGTAGAACTCTGGCTCCTGATCCAAACCATGACTTTATTTTTTTAAGAAAAACCAACCAAACACATTCAGATAGGTTTGAGGCAAGCAGAAGATGTGTGCCTACTTTTTAATGCAACATTTTAGGACTTCCTGGTTCCAGACAATACAAATTAAAACCAGTCAGTACCAGTTAATGAGTGCTATTTTGAGATACCTCCTCCCCACCTCTTCCAGTTTGAGTGGTAGTGGCCACAGCAGACAGATGGAAGGAATATTTCAGGGAGGGGGTTGGAGCGTGGGTGGGACATAACATTTAGAGAGCACTGTGAACTCTGTCCTTAATAACCTTGACATTGTCAGGTAGGCAGCAAGGAGCAAGTGAAAGGCTTAAAGCAGGGAAATGACGTGATTTGGCTTATACTTTAGGAACATAACTCTGGCAACCATGGGGTGAGGGCTATAGGAGGGCCAAAGGGGGGCAGGAAACCCAGTTAGCTGGACACTCCAGTAACCCAAGGCAGGAAGGATTGGGACCTGAGAGGGAACAACAGTAGGAGGCCTGGGTCTGGTGGGAGGTAAGGGTGAACAGATTCCTGAAATAGAGAGTAGAAGAAGCAAAGGGAGCTTGGCTTGGGGTGTGAGGAGTGGTGAAGGGGCAAGGATGACTTCCTGGAGCGATGGGGTGGCTGGGTGTACCACAAACTGAGCGTGTGGGTCCAAGAAGGAGGATTGGGTGGTGTGGAGGGCCAAGGAAGGTTAGGTTCCTTTTAGGATCACTTGAGTTTGAGGTGGAGCCCCGCAGCAGGTGGCTGGGTAAGTTGTGTCACAGGTGTGGACTGGAGCTAGAGTTTAGCACAGCATCACCATATGTGAAGTTCCTAAAACCAGGAGTGTGAGTGAGATCATCCAGGGAGGGCAGGCAGAGCAATAGGGAGGTGGGCAGGGCATTGATGGGGCTGCTAGAGGAAGAGGACCCCATGAAAAGGACGAATAAGGACAGGCAGGCAAGTGTGGTCTCATGGGATCTAATGGTAGAGCACTTCAGAAGGAGGGTATGTGCTCCTAGTGTTAAGGCTGCAGAGGTCCAGAAAGATTTTGCCAGAATCAAGTACCCACTGAAACTGGCAGTGAGAGGGTCTTTGGTGACGTCGGCAAAAATAGTTTCAGTATTGTCCTAGGAGCTGGTGCCAAACCACAGGAAGCTGAGGTGCAGTGGAGACGAGAAAGTGAGAGTTACTGACTCTTTTGACATTTGGATGAGAGTGTTAAAGACTGTGAAGGGCTTGAGATTTTATCCTACTTACGTGCTAACAAGTTAGCCTGCCATCGGTTCACTGATGCTGGCAGAAGACGTGAAACTCTCATGGGTCAGAAACAAAGGACTTTGTTACTCATGGTACAGCAGGCAGCATGAGGTTTATGTTCTTGTTGGTCCCCCTTGCTCCCCAAGTCCCGTGGGGCAATGGAGAGGTGGGCTGAGATAGATATTTTACATATAATGGGTTTGTGTCACAGCTGAGTGACCCTAAGCTTAGTAGATCCTACCCTTTTAAAGGGGACTGCTAGCAAACCTGTTTAAACTTTGCCCCAGAGGGAGGCATTATCTTTATTATCCTGGGAGAAAACAAATGTTCCCCCTGACGTGGAGGGAGACTCTATCTCTGTCTTCCAAGGATGTTTGCTGCGCAAACATCCTTGAAAAGTAGTCCAGAATAAAAGCCTTTACAAGACATGCAAAAATGCCATGAATTGCTCTCAATAGAGAAAAGGAGCAATTGGTCAGATGGCCAGTAAGAAATGGGGCTGGGATTTGGACCTGACTCTGTCTAACCCTGAAGTGGGTCCCATGTATTATATTTCTACCCCAAATTGAACATCTGGAGAGATGTGGATTCAGGTGGAGATAAGTGGGGTGGGCAAGTCAACCTCTTCAAACCTCTTTAATTCGGTTTTCCCTTCTTTACAGAAGATCCCACTAAATTGCCTACCTCAAGGATTAATAATGTCTGCTATGTAAATGTCATCTTTGTCATTAAATAGAGACAGTATTAGGTACCTTTCAGGGTTGTTGTCAGAACTGGAAGGACTATATGCGAAGTACCTAGACCAACACATTTCAGTAAACAGTGATAAAATTGTTACTATTTATTTTGATAAAGCTCATCTAATAGGTGTGATCAGAATAAGGACACGTGTAGTGTCTGCAAGATTTTAAGGGAAAGCCCAACAAATGTTCCATCCTTGATTAAGAAACGATTCTTCATCTGGGAGGGTCGTGGAAGCAGCGGTCATGGGAAGGGGGCCCTAAAATAGGACAGTGACCTAGCCAGCCAATTCAGCAAAACTGACTTGGCAATCCATGGGGTGCCATTGAAGAGTCAGATATCTCTCACCTCTCATCTCTACGTGCCCTAGACATTTCAGGAGATGGGCTTCACACAGGTTAAGCATTGGTTTCCTCCAGATCGGGAATCCCAGCCTGCCAAAGATCAAGGGTGTTAAATCCAACTTTATTAAAGCAGCCCAGTTTGGGAACACCCACCTGTCCCTTATGAGTGGGGTAGTGGACACGGTGGGTTTAAGAGTCAGACAGGTTAATCATTCAAATTCTGGCTCAGCCAGGCTCTGTGATTTGAGGCAAGTGTCTTAACCTCTCTGAGTCTCAGCTTCCTGAAAAGAAGGCACAATATGGACTGTTATTTTGTCTTGCAAAGACCCTTAGAGATAATCATTTATTAAGTACCCCGTTAGATCCTTTAATATAATAGCTCACTGTCTTAGTCAGTTTGGGCTGCTATAACAAATTACCATAGACTGAGTGGTTTGAAAAACAAACATTTATTTCTCACAATTCTGGAGCCTGGGAAGATCAAGATACTGGCAGATCCAGTGTCTGGTAAGGACCCACTTCCTGGTTTCCAGATGACCATCTTGGTGTATCTTCAGAGGGTGGAGGGCAAGCTCTCTCCTGTCTTTTCCTATAAGGACACTAATCCCATCATGAGGGCTCTGTCCTCATGACCTAATTACCTCCCACAGGCCCCATCTCCAAACATCATCACATTGGGGGTTAGGGTTTCAACATATGAATTTGGCGGGGGGTGGGGGGGGACACAAACACTCAGTACATAGCGCTCATCTAATTTGGACCAAAAAAATACAACATAGACACTATCTCCATTTCAATTCCTTTTTCTTAGTCTCTACCACCCACCTCAGCTCTGTGCATTCATCACCCCCTTCCTTTCAATGTAATCCCATTCACAGAACAGAGATGATTCAATCTAAAGTTCTAAATCAGGAGTTGGGAAATGATGATCTGTGGGTCAAAACCACTGGGTATTTTTGTAAATCAAGTTTTATTGGAACAAGCCAGGCTTATTTGTTGACTTATTGTCTATGCTGTTTTTCATGCAACAATGACAGAATTGAACAGTTTTGACAGATCATATGACTCAGAAAGCTTAAAATATTTACTATCAGGCTCTTTGTAGAAAAAGCTTGGCAACCCTTATGCTAATTACTGATAACAGCTTGTGCCGGCTATGAATTTATTGCCTTATACCTCCAGATTCACCCATCAGTACTTGCTCTGGGATAGTGGTCTATAAGCATTTTCTACTTGACAGCGAGCACAGTGCTAAGGTTTGCCAGTAGAGCGAGCTGCAGGGTCCTTGCCGGAGGAAGGAGGCTTCTCTTCTTGGTTCCTGTGTGCTGTGCTTTTTGCTTTTTCTTCCTCCTGCTCCACAGTGAGTGGTGCAGGTGTGTGGGACTATCCTGTGGCCCCCCTACTCCAGCTGCATACTCAGAGCAGTCCCTTGGCAACCTCGCAGGCCTGGTGCAGGCCTGCTGACCACTTTCCCACGCCTTCCTGAGGCGGACACCATGTGCTCTGAGCCTTGAGCCTGTACCGTCCCTCTACTCCCTCTCACCAGCCTCTGTACACCTGTGCCCATGATGATTGTTTCCTGTTCGCCCAACAACCGCAAAGCAGCTCTGCCCCAGACTTCTCTGCAACCCAGTGGGCTGTAACCACACCCTCTCCAGTGAGGCAGGGGCTCCCCTTCCAAGTTGTCCTTCCTTGAGGACTCTCCCTCAGCCTTAGGGAACCTTTGAGCGTTCTCTTTATATCTTTTTATTTACTCCCTTTTCATAGCTTAGTAACTTTTTATATTAAGCTTCCTCTGTTTAAATTACTGCGTGGTTTCTGTCTCCTGATTAGACACAGGGTAATACACAGTGTAAAGTGTAACGGTTCCCAATGCTTGAGACTAAGGTCTTAAGAAGAAATTTATGAAACAAGCCAGCAGGTACAGGTAATATTTATTAAAGTGTTCTCTTTCATACTTTATTGAAATAATATATGTTCATCGGAGTGGGAAATTAAAAAATAAGAAGGAAAAAAAATTTCCTGTAGATAAATAATCACCCAAAGCCCACTAGCTCAGTTACACAGCTTGGTGTGTAGGTGGCAGGGACTTATTAAGTCATGGGACGACAGGGCCGTGTCTGTTGCTGCTCCCAGCTGCTTAGGGCCTGGTACATTGTGGGCCCTCCTGCTGAACGCATCAGCGAGAGGGAACGGGGTCTCATTGGTGCTACTTTGCCCACTGTATGTCCCATGAAACTGGCCTTGTCAAGATATTTTGAGCTATTAGCCACTTGGATGAATCTTTTAGAGTTAAGTATCTTAACCAGGTGATGTTCATGTTTGAGGACTGTCCTGTGGGACAGGAGACCCCAACCTGCACTAAACCATGGAGGTGCGTCAGCAAGGAAATTTAGAGGGAGTCTTACAATTAATCTAGTGGGGTTTTCTCTCACTTCTGGAAGGGCCATACTCATTCCATTTTGTATGATACCGGAGAAGTGTCCTCATTCCTGAGTATGGCCAGGCCCCGGGGGCCCCCTGGGCATTTTGACTATGAAATGTTTATAGGTCTACTCAAAAGAGGGGCTGCTGCTCAGGAGCCAGACTTGTCTTCAGTCTCTGCCTCTCTTGCTGGGTTGTCTGTCTCTGGCAGGAAGCCACCTGCCTGCACAGTGCTTTAGGTCCCCTTCTGTTTTCAGAGGCGCTACTCTGAAGGTATAGCTCCTGTTTCCACAGGCCTTTCCCCCAGCTCTCTGGCAACACACACACACACACACACACACACACACACACACACACGCACACACGCTCCTTTTTTAAAAGACGGAAGTTCTAACACCAAACCTTGTGCATCACTGCCTTCCACAATGTCTTAGACAGTCATCCTGATGTTTGTATCTGGAGATTCAGAGATGAGTCATATTCCATTACTGGAAATGGTGGCCCCTTTTTTGCATGTTTCTCTTGAGGATCAGGACTCTTCCACCAAGCTCCTTGTTGCCCATCCAGATGTGGCAATCAATCACACAGAACAAAGAATGCATTGAAAAGTTATTGTTAAAAAGCACCCAGCTGAGCTAGGAAGTCTGGGAATACTGAGAAGGGTAAGACCGTCCTGGTCCTGGGTGCCAGTTGAAGTAACAGTACCCAGATATTCAAGAAGTTAAATAATACCAGAGATCAGTCAGTTATAAGAGTCGGTAAACAACATAAAAGAGTGATCACAAGACAGAATGTGATTAATGGATTACTACTGAGTGTGTTACTAGTTAGTTATTACTACTTACCTTCCAGTGTTGGCTAAGTCCTTCTACCTCTCTGAGAATGATTTCCTTTCTTGACTATATTAGTTTGCTTGGGCTGCTGTACAAAATACCACAGACTGCATGGCTTAAACAACAGAACTTTATTGTCTCACACTCTGGAGGCTAGAAGACCAAGATCAGGGTGTCAGCAGATTTGGTTTCTTCTGAGGTCTCTCTCCTCAGCTTGTAGACGACCGCCGTTTTGCTGTGTCCTCGCATGGTCATCCCTCTGTCTGTGTTTTCTGTGGACTGATCTCTTCTTATGAGGACTCCAGTCATACTGGATTAGGGCCCACCCTAATGACCCCACTTTAACTTAATTACCTCTTTAAAGGTCCAATTTCCAGTCACATTCTGAAGTCCTGGGGGTTAGGACTGCAATATATGAGTTTTGAGGGGACACAGTTCAGCCTGTAACATCGGTGAAATGGAAATAATGATTCCAGGCTATCTTCAGGCATTCAAATATTGACTGAGTTCCCTACTGTGTGCTATGCACTGGGATTATAGTGGTGGAGCCCTATCGTCATGCAGTCTGTAATGGGAGAGATGATTATAGACTGCTGGGAAGGAGAGAGACTGCTGGGAGAACATCAAATCAGGCAAGAGATGGCCCTGGCCTGGACTAAGGCAGCAGTGGTGAAGACAGAATAGAAAAATGTTAAAGACATTTATGAACATCATAAATTGGAGAGTGATTAGGTGTGGGGTCAAAACTCTCAGGATGCTGGCTTAGGCAACTGGATGGGCAGAGAGTAGTGCCATTTGCTGGGATGGGGAATGCAGGAGGAAGAGGAAGAAGTTTGGGGCCAATATGATGAGTTCTTCTTTGGACCTGTTTAATGGCCATATCCCTCAGGCGTCTAACCCACTGGTTGAGAGCATGAGCTTCTGAGTCCACAAACCTGGGTTCAAATCCCAGCTTGTCTGTGTCCTGGCTGTGTGATCCTGGGAGAGTTAGTCAACCTCTCTGAACTGCCCTTTGTTCACTATAAAATAGGTATAGTAGTATCTCCCTTATAAGGTTGTTGCTGAGAATTAAATGAGAGGAAATACGTTCAGCGCATAGCACAGTGTACCCATGTCGCTGGCACATGGTAAACACTCCACAAATAGGGACTTCCCTTGTGGTCCAGTGGTTGGGGCTCTGCACTTCTAACGCAGGGGATGTGGGTTCAGTCCCTGCCTGGGAACTAAGATCCCACCTGATGAGCGGTGCAGCCAAAAAAAATTTTTTTTAATTAAAAAAATAAGTTTAAAGGCCAGAAAAGCAGAAAATATTTTTAAAAAAACACTTCACAAATATAATATCACTATATGGTTACTAAATTTGGATGAAATGACAAGCAAATCCAAGCTTTCTTTTGGCTAATTTCCTTTATGCCTCTAACTTGGATTTCAGTTCCTCAGCTCCATTTGGAAACATTGCCCTCTACTTATTTTACCTTTTGTTGCTGGAGATCAGAGGATTTCCCTGATGCTCAGTTCTTTAAAAGAGCTGAACGGCAGGCAGGATTGTTTTGTTTACTGAAGGCAAGTTTTGAGGAGGGAACGCTCCACACTCTGGCCACCAGGTGGTGCCCCTCCTCTGTTCATCTGCTGGTGATTTTTTTTTTTTTTTTTTTTTTTTTTTTTGGCTGTGTTGGGTCTTCGTTGCTGCGGGCGGGCTGTCTCTAGTTGTGGCGAGCGGGGGCTACTCTTCGTTGTGGTACGCGGGCTTCTCAATGCGGTACGGGCTCTAGGCGCATGGGCTTCAGTAGTTGTGGCACACAGGCTCAGTAGTTGTGGCGCACGGGCTTAGTTGCTCTGTGGCATGTGGCATCTTCCCAGACCAGGAATCCAACCCGCCGTGTCCCCTGCATTGGCAGGCGGATTCTTAACCACTGCGCCGCCAGGGAAGTCCCTGCTGGTGGTTCTGGTGCTGTCCTCTAAAGTGAGAAACCAGGACTAAAAACACCACACCAAACCCCTAAAACCTGAGGGGTGTCAAATGCACTTGAGGGACAGTTCTACAAGGGAACTTGAAGAAAATGTCTTCCTCATTTTGGCCATAGGAATTGACTGGTACCTACAATTCTCTCAGCAGGCCATGGCATTTCATGCTTCGGCGTCTCTCTGCATGTGCCCTTTGCCAGCAATACTTGTTTCTTGCCCCTTCGCCTCACGAATTCCTTCTTGTCTAGCAAAACTCAGCTCAGATGTCCTCTCCCCAATGACACCTTCCCTGATTGGCCCTCCAGTCTGGGTTGGACACCCCTCTACCGGGTTTTCTCTACACCCTGAGCACTGCATTTGAATGGAGCTACAATATGTATTTTTAAACATTTTATTGTAGAGAAATTCAAGTATTTTAAAAATTAGAATGAGTGATCTAATAACATTAATTTTGCTAAAGTGTAATGTCTGATTTTCTTATTCAGTTTACCCACTAGATAATGACCTCTGTGAGGAGGAGGTATGACATTTTGTCCCCAGACCCCTGTGCCTGACAGCGATACTCAAAAGGTTTGAGGAATAAATGGACAAGATGCATACTTGGTCTCATTTCTCTATTCATAGTCTGCCCCTCTTTCCTCCTTTTTGGGGAGGCTCTCCCCATCATCGCCTTGGTCTTTGAGAGGCAAGCAGGGAGAGGCAGCCACGGGCACTCCCAGCAGCACTCGGGGCTAAGGCTCACCATGACACCATCCTCCACCGAGACTTGGCATGGGCTTCAGGGCCACGCACACAACTGTCCACATTTCAGATCTTTTTTTATGAACATGACAAATTATTGAACATCTCTGAGCCTCGGTTAAAACAGAAATTGTTTGCTTTGCAGAGCTGTTTTGAGAGTCAAGTAAGGTACACAACGGCTTGGCACATAGTAGGTGTGCAATGAATGCTAATTTCCTTCCTGTGGGTTTTATGTCGATCCCAGGGAAATGACTTCATCCTTGGAGAAGAGTGGCTGTTATTCATTATGTAGGCGGAGCAGTGACAACAAGAATCTTTGGGAAACACTGGCTTCCCCTGCCCGGGCATAGGAAACAGAACGTCAGCCTGCCTGTGTTCCCAAGTCCTCTGTATCTGACCAGGGAGGCCAGGCAGGCTGAGGCAAATGACCAGGGCAGCAAGGCCTCTGTTAGTGCCCTTCTGTTCTGTTTGTCCCTTCTTCTACTCGTTTACTCCTTCATCTGATACTCCATGCTCTTGAGTGCCTTCCGTGTGCAGGCACGGGGTGAGGTGCTGGGACTGGCAGTGAACAGGCAGAGGTGGCCGCTGCCCTCACAGAGCTTGCGGTGTTCGTGGCTGGGGTGGAGGGAGAGACAGGTGCACATTGCAACAAGGGATGAGGGCTGTGAATAAAGAGTGTGGGCTATGAGAGGGAAGAGCAGGGGCATCTACCCTAGTCTGGGGGAAGGGAAGGCTTCCCTGAGAAAGTGACGTTGAAACAGAGACATAAAAGATGAATGGAATACTACTCAGCCATAAAAAAGAACAAAATAATGCCATTTGCCGCAACATGGATGCAACTAGAGGTGATCATACTAAGTGAAGTAAATCAGAAAGAGACAAATACCATATGATATCACTGATATGTGGGATCTAAAATATGACACAAATGAACCTATCTATGAAACAGAAACAAAATCAGGGACATGGAGAATAAACTGGTGGTTGCCAAGGGAGAGGAGGGTGGGAGAGGGCAGGAGTGGGAGTTTGGGATTAGCAGATGCAATCTGGTCTCTACAGAATGGATAAACAACATGGACCTACCTTATAGCACAGGGAACTAAATTCAATATCCTGTGATAAACCATAATGGAAAAGCATATAAAAAAATATATATATATGTATAACTGAGTCACTTTGCTGTATAGCAGTAATTAACACAACATTGTAATTCAACTGTACTTCAATAAAAAATAAATATAAAAAAATTTTTAAAAAAAAAGATGAATGGGAGTGAGCCGGGCCCAAGTGTGTAGGGAGAAGAGAACCTTTCCATCCTTCCACCCCTAGCTCATCCACTCTCCCCATCCACTTGTGGGGCACTCCAGGTGGATACCCCCCACCCAGAGCTCCCTGTCACACAGCTCTACTGGAGCCTCACCTCCCAAACCTCCTAGCTCAGCCCCTGTGGCCCTCTGCTCCAGTGGCTGCAGGAACTAGAGTCTCCTTCTCCCCAAGGAAGTCTCCCTAAGATGACAGCTGAGAACATGTCCATTCAAGGAGCACTTGCCATCTACTCAAGGAGGCATACAGAGGAACTGTTTTTAAAGAACAGATTCCAAATACTGAGCATCTCAGGCACTTTCTGCCCAGTGTTTTGGGAAATCATAAGTGGCTTCCCTCCTCTCTCTCCTTCTCTCCATCACTGCACCCCTTAGTTTGCCCCGCTCCCCGCCAGAGCAACCCAGCAACCCCCGGAGCCTGTCTTCCTTGCTTTGGTACAGCCAGAGGCCAGAGCCCTGGGCCGCCCAGGGGACCAGGCTAGGACACGCAGGTGTTCTGTTGCCAGGCAACACGACCCGGCCCAGCCCAGGGCAAAAAGTGAACTTGACATCAGCCCTGGGTGAGATCAGCCCTGGGTGAGGTCAGCCAACAAATGGTCTGTGAGCCTCAAAAGGAAAAGAAGGATCACCAAGAACAGAACCAGGGTGCTTTTATTTCCTTTTCTTGACTAGGTTGGCAGATCAGGGCAACACTGGCAATCAAAGGCGAGGTCTTGGACACCCTTTGTGGATGGGATGGGGAAGCGTGTTCCCGGTCAGACTCCAGCCTTCTGCTCTCATCTCTAGTGGCAGTGCCCTCCCGAATGCTGTTCAAGGGTTTTATCCACAACTTGGCTGTAGACGGGGTGATTAAAGATGACACTAATCTGGGCAGAGAAATAATAAAAATAACTGTAACTAGATTTATATGCCAGGAACTTTTCACCCTGTCACATAATTTTTACTTTTTAGTTAATGGTCAAAGTCCTGGAGAAGTGGGGATTATTACAGTCCCCAGCAGACAGGTGAGGAAGCAGTTTTAGAGGGGCTAAGCAAAATGCCCAAGGTCACACAGCTAGCAAGTGGTGAGATGGGCTTGGAAAACCCTTTAAAGCTCACATCAGCCCTGACAAACTGGATTCATTCATTTGTTCATCCATCCATCCATCCATCCATCCATCCATTCAACATATATTTATCGAGGTCCTTCCACGTGCAGTATGTGAGGTAAAGCAGACAAGATCCCGCTCTCTTGGAGCTTACATCCTAGTGGAGAGAATGGGCATAAAGAAGTAAACAAATTAAAAAAGATGATTTCACAGAAGTGCTATAAAAAATAAAGTGGGATAGGGCTTCCCTGGTGGCGCAGTGGTTAAGAATCCGCCTGCCAGTGCAGGGGACACGGGTTCGTGCCCCGGTCCGGGAAGATCCCACATGCCGCAGAGCGGCTGGGCCCGTGAGCCACAGCTACTCCTGTGCGTCTGGAGCCTGTGCTCCGCAACGGAGAGGCCGTGACAGTGAGAGGCCCGCGCACCGCGATGAAGAGTGGCCCACACTCACCGCAACTGGAGAAAGCCCACGCACAGAAACGAAGACCCAACACAGCCAAAAATAAATAAATAAATAAATAATAAATAAATAAATAAATAAAGTGGGATAAAAGGAGAGGGCCACTTCAGGTTGAATGGTCAGGGCAGATGTCTCTAAGGAAGTGACATCTGTAACAAAAGGAACCATGGTGGGGAGGACCTGGGGGAAGACCGCAAGGCGGAGTGGGTTTGGCACCTTCGAGAAACAGAGCACCAGACTTTACTGGGTACCAAGGGAGCTGTGATTCTGGACTGAGTTTCAAGAAATTGATTAGGATACATGTAGAGTCTTGTACCTGGACTCAGCACAGCAGCTGCCTAAGTCCAGGAGACTGCCTAAACTGGGCTGGCATGAGAGAGGCTGGAGTCTCAGCTGATCTGGTAGAGTCAACATAATCTGAAGTTGCTCTGAGGAAAGGGGGGTAGAGTCGGGGGATGGGCCCTCTGCTCTTGGCACTGGTCAGACCCTACCTGGACCCTAACAGACAAACTAGATTGTCTTACCTCGATGATGGCTACACTGGGGCAGTGAGCAGGATGGGCCAGAGAAACCATTTATCCCAGGTGGAGATGTCTGGGGAGGCATAGGAGCTGTTTCCAGAAAAACCTGGGGTCCGTGGGAAGGAGTTTTAAGGGAATCCGATTTCTTTTTCTCTGTTCTTTTCTGCTGATAAAATGAATCTGTGCAGACATTCCCTAAAGTAGAAAAAAAGTATAAAGAAGGAAAAAAAACCACTTTTAATTCCATTATCCAGAGGTAATCATCGATAACATTTGCCATAACTCCTTGTAACACTTTTTCTAGACTTTACAAGATGTAGTGAGAGCATACTGTGCAGACACGCAATTTTGTTGATGCGCACGTGTGCGTGTCTGTGTGTGCGTGTTTGTGTGTGTATACACGTCTAGAGGGCAGTGAAGCGGAGTGGTCAGAGGGTGGGCTCTGGGGCCCTCGACCCGGGCTTGAATCCTGGCTTTGCCCCTCATCTGATGTCTGACCGTAAACAAAGCACTCCACCTCTTATCCCTGTTACCTCATTTGTAAGGTGAGGATAATATTAGTATTTACCACATAGAGTTGTTTGAGGTGTAAACTAGCTAATTATTTGTGAACACTAAAAATAGTGCCAGCACATACCAAAGTTACATAATGTTTGATAAATAAACACCACCCTTCTTTTGTTTAACCTTATGTCATAAACACTATACACTGGCATCAGATGTTTTATGTAAACGTCTACTGTCTGAATAAAATTCCATCACTTATTTTTACCATCGTTTATTTAAACGCTCCCCTATTAGACATTGTTTATCTCTAATGTTTCACTCTTTATAAATGTGCCAGTGATTGTGCCAATCATTTGGTCTATAGTTTCAATTAGTTCATTTGGATAGAGTTACAGAAGTGGAATTACTGGGATAAAGGATGTGGACTTTTTTGTTTTTTTTTTTACTTTTTATTGTATTAAATTTCTTATTTTTAGACAGGAAAATGTACAAGTGGTAAAAAAAAATTCAGATGGTATAAGAATATACAGTGAAAAGGAGGTCTACCTGAGACTCCTGTCTCCCAGTTTCCCACTCAGTGGCACCAAAATTGCTTTCTTGTGCATGTTTCCAGAGATGATGAGTGTAACATCAGATATATGTCTATATAACCCACATTTTTTTAGAAAACTAAAATTGGTATACTACAAACACATCTTGCCCTTTTTACGTAGTATAAATTAGAGATGTTTCCTATCATTACATAAAGAGCTTCCTCATTCATGTTAATAGTTGCATAGTATTTCTTGTTAAGGATAGACAATAATTTAACTAGGGATATGGGTGTTTTAAAGATGTTTGATGCATATCAATGAATCAGCAGAAGTGAGCTCTGGTTTACAAGAGAGAAGTCCTATAACCCCGGCTAATTAGTGGAACCAGGTTTAAAATCCAGATCAGCTCAAAGCCATGCTATCTCTGCAAAGATGTTCAAAGACTAACAGTCCTAGAGAGGGAGCCAGTTGTGGGAGAATACCTTCCTCATGCCTCCCAGAGAAGATCTGACTGAAAACGACTCATGAGGTGTAAGGCCTTCCGTTTAAAAAAAAAAAATGGTCGGATACCATCCAGATAATTGAATCCTTAGAGCAGGTGCTTGCAATGCAGAGCGGAGGGCCCGTGGCTGTGTGAGAACGGGCTTGCTCTACCTAAAGGCACTCATGTTCAAACACATGTATAGACTATGTTGAGCAACGTCACCTTGAGACCTTCAAGATGGCAAAGAGATCAAACTGTGCAAAAGAGAGCAAAACCAGCAAGCTCTGTGTGGGCATGTGGTTGGCTGTCTGGGTAGGTGGACATGACCTCCATCAGAACCCTGAGTATCTTTTCTGAGGTCTGAGTCTTCTTGCAAATCCTCTCAGGTGTAGAATGGAGAGGAAGCAATGCTGGTGAACGCCTTCCCCAAGTGGCAGGGAGAGTGGCCTACAGAGGACATTCCTGGGGGGACAGAGCCTATCTCGGTCCCATCCAGGGCCAGCTTCCTGGGCATGAGGCCTGTGCAGTCTCCCAGGGTCCCACATTTAGTATAACTCTGCCCTTAGTTTAATGGTTTACTGTTTTCAACTTGAAATTCTTAATTTTTGACCAAGGGCCCCCAGATTTTTATCTTTGCTCTGGGCCCTGCAAATTATGTAGCCAATCCTGTCCCTCGCATTTATAGGAGAGTGGTGACACAATTTTTGGCTGCCTTAACCCTGCAAAGGCAAGACCCTGGATCTGCCTGGAACGCTCCTGGGCCTCCCGTCTTGGAGCAGAGTTGTGAGCACGAGTGCTTTGCCTGGAGATAAAGGGGGAAGAGGGCGGGCGGAAGTGGACAAGAACCCTGGAGAGGTTTTGTGCCCTGCCCGCCCTGAAATCTCACCCACTTTCTTCACCCCTCCACAAAGGTGAGGTACCCAGGGGAAAAATGTGGTCAGCAGCCAGCACACACCGATGCACTTAGGGTCTGACCCTGGCCGTGTTTTGGTCTGATCCAACACCTGAAGGGAAAGGGCTTGGGTGCCTGCTCTGGGCTGGACTCTGGGATAAAAGCATTATATTGAAACATGCACCATACAGACAATATTACATCTCTTTTACCAAGGATGAAACTGAGGCTCCATGGGGTTAAATAATTGGCACAAAATCTCAACAGTATAAAAGTATAACAAACAAGGAACAGGAATCACTTCTAATCCCATAATTCAGAGGCAACCACTGATAATATTTGGTAATTTCTAAATTAGGAGCTATCTCTGGAAAGATACACAGGAAAGTCACTGCAATTGTCTCTGCGAAGAAGTGGTGGGAGACTGATTTTACTTCTCACCTTGGTACCTTTTGAATTTTGTACCATGTACATGTGACATAAAAAATGTATTATTGGGCTTCCCTGGTGGCGCAGTGGTTGAGAGTCCACCTGCCAATGCAGGGGACACGGGTTCGTGTGCCAGTCCGGGAAGATCCCACATGCCGCGGAGCGGCTGGGACCGTGGGCCATGGCCGCTGAGCCTGTGCGTCCAGAGCCTGTGCTCCGCAATGGGAGAGGCCACAACAGTGAGAGGCCCGCGTACCGCAAAAAAAAAACAAAAAATGTATTATTTTATACGAATAATAATAAAGAGTAGGCTCTTTGAACTTTATAAGAAATAAATTAGAAGTCTTGTCATTTGGACTGTTTGGAGTATATAACGTGGTTTCTTTTTAAATGAAGCTTATCCACAGTGCGCTTAAAATGTGTTTATAAACCTTCGCTTTAAAGATAACCTCCCCGAAGCAGACCTCGATCTAAGCAGGCACTCCTGTGTCGTTTCAACGTGGCTCCGGGCATCATCATAAAAAGTCAGCTTCCCAGAGGCCTCTTTTCCCTATGTCCTCACCTTAGAGTTAGAAAACCCATATTCCAGTTTTGGCTATCGCACTTACAGCTGTGTGACCTTGAGTGAGTTACTTAACTTCTCTAAGGAGGAAGAGCCTTGCTCTCTCCCTAAGTAAAATAAGGATACAGAGCCACAATTCCTCATTCATAACTGCAAAATCCCAGAAATTCTAAAAATTGAATTTTCCCCTAAGTTTGGCTATAAAAACTGGTTAGGTGTTGAAATCTGACTGGGCTGATGTGAGGCCATTTATAGTTTTATTTATCACACTTAATGTGACTCAAACATTTCACTATGGAAAAGTTAATGTGTGGGCTACATAGTGCTGTACCAGACCCCCAGTGGGGGTATTATATAACACGCAGTATAAGCTCTATATCACCTTTATAAAATCCAAGGAATTCTGACTTCCAAAACACATCTAGGGCTTCCCTGGTGGCGCAGTGGTTGAGAATCCGCCTGCCAATGCAGGGGACACGGGTTCGTGCCCCGGTCCGGGAAGATCCCACATGCTGCGGAGTGGCTGGGCCCGTGAGCCATGGCCACTGAGCCTGTGCGTCCGGAGCCTGTGCTCCGCAACAGGAGAGGCCACAACAGTGAGAGGCCCGCATACCACAAAAAAACCCCAAAAAACCAAAAAAACAAAAAAACAAAACACATCTAGCCCAACAGTGACAAGAAAGACAAGGTATAAAAATAGCAGGGCAGATATTGCTAATTGCTTACCCAATATCCATTCTTATTGTCTTGCTTAATATAGAACCCAGATTGATTTTATTAAGAATAGAAATGTGCCCAGCTAAAGTACTGCTTTCCAGTCTTCCTTGCAAATAAGTGTGGGCAATGAGATGTAATTGGAAGTGGTTGGGTGGGGCTTCCAGGAGAACACCTCTTTTCTCCTGGCCCATCTTATTTATTTATTTATTTATTTATTTATTTATTTATTTATTTATTGAAGAATAGTTGATTTACAATGTTGTGTTAGTTTCTGGTATACAGCAAAGTGATTCAATTATGCATATATGTATCTATTCTGTTTCATTTTCTTTTCCATTATGGTTTATTACAGGGTTCATAGTTCCCAGTGTTATACAGTAGGACCTTGTTTATTTTACATATAGTAGTTTGTATCTGCTAATCCCAAACTCCTAATTTATCCCTCCCCTACCTCTTTCCCCTTTGGTAACCATAAGTGTGTTTTTCATGTCTGTGGGTCTGTTTCTGTTTCATATAAGTTCATTTGTGTCATTTTTTAAGATTCCACATATAAGTGATATCATATGGTATTTGTCTTTCTCTTTCTGACTTACTTAATATGATAATCTCTGTGTCCATCCATGTTGCTGCAAATGGCATTATTTCATTCTTTTTTATGGCTGAGTAATATTCCACTGTGTATATGTACCACATCTTCTTTATCCATTCATCTGTTGATGGACACTTAGGTTGCTTCCATGTCTTGGGTATTGTAAAAAGTGCTGCTATGAACATTGAGGTACATTTATCTTTTCAAATTATAGTTTTCTCCAGGTATATGTCCTAGCCCATCTTCTTACTGCCTGAATATGGATGGGATGGCTGGAGCTACAGCAGCCATCTTGAGTGTGTTTAAGCCACAGTTTGATATCTTTTAAAGGTAATACTAACTGAAGCAATGGCCTAATAAAAAGTCTGAAGGCTTATAAGTGTCAAGAAAGTCCATAAGAGCACAAAAGAAGAGATGTGGTACCCATGGAGATGTTCTGATGATGTTAAGGACAGTCCAAAAGGAAGGAGTGAGCTGGTATCCCCTCAGCTTCCATTTGAGCCTGAGTTCCTGCCATGGGAAAGAAGTACTCAGGAATCTTATTGGTGTTCAATTTTCCAACCAATGATGCTAGCTTCAGGGAGAGAGGGATGAGGCCTCTAGGGTGGGAGTATAAGAGCCCAGGAGGGGCCCTTGGCCCCCTGGAGGACTTGCAGAAAATGATCAGTCAGTGGTGATGGGCTTTCATCTAATCCTGTTCCTGAACCCAACAAGTCCTGAGAGGGTCAGTCTTATGAGGGTTAGGGTGGGGTGAGGGTTGGAGGTTGCGAGAGCCTTGGCTCTGAGTGGTTCTGGGGAGGACTGCACGTCTGGAAGGCTAGAGTCAGAGGGTGGAGCCTGAGGCACGCTGTAGGACTGCTATGGTTGGGGGAAGCCTAAGAGATGGTTCACAAAGTCAACACTCATTGCTTCCACAAAGGCTACCGAGGGGCCCACTGCGAAAGGACAGGAGGGCTCTTGGTGCTGGAACCGGGTAGAGGGGTCTAGAGGACCTTCTGCAGGGCTCTGAGACCAAAGAGACCATGGGGATGTTGGGACACTGCGTTAGTTAATTGTTTGAGGTCATTGGTTTGTTCATGATGTGGTTTTCTCTGCAAAATTCCTGTGACTTCTGTCAAATTACTTCTTGTTTCTGAGTATCTATGTCATCACTTGTCACAAAAGCCTTGTCCTCTTCCAAGCCATATTACAGAGCCATACTTTAGAATAATCTGTGTAGCTGGGGAACCCAGAGAGCAGTACTGTAGACAGAGTGTCTTTGTTAATATGATTACAAAATATTGAAATGTCCCATAACTGGATGAAAAAGTGCATTCATAGATGCTTCTTAACTCCGAAAGATAAAACGGTGCATCCAGAAACATCCTTCTTAACTCCAAATTCCACGATATACTGCTAGAACTGACAACTGTTTATGCCTGAAGGTTAGTATCAAAGTTGAATTGTGCAAGTGTAAGTCACATCTGTTGACTCCTCGGGGTTGTACAGAGCCTGCAGGTGCTGGGTGGAAGGTCCTGAGCAAGTGTGTGCAGGCCTTCCTGCCTTCTCATCTCTGGCCTCCTTCCTCCATCCCCAGCCCTTCCCAGCTCTGTGGCGATAAAAGCTGCTCCCTCGACCATAAAAAGCCATTGCTGGAAAAGCCACAGCAATGCAGCAGCTCTTTGATGACTGGGGCTGGGTGTGGTGCCAGGCCAGAGGTTTCGGAAGGGAAACCTTCCAAAGGCTGGATTAAGCCTCTGGAGCAGATGTTGCCTGTGGATCGCCAGCATTCAGAGAGCTAGCTGAGCGGGAGGTAGGCGTGGATGGGGATTTGGCTGGCTCACAAAACTGTTGAGCAAAGCCCCGGAGACACTGTTCCGATGGACAGGCTGAGGGAGGGTCAGCTGTCAGGGTCCCCAGGAGAGCCCCGCTCAGTGCCTCAAGAGACTGGAATTGCAGTGACTCATTTCAGACAGAAAGAAAGGGCACAGATCAGGCATTCCTATGGGCACCTCTCCGATACTATGCCCACTTGGTACTCCATGGCTATTCCTCCTTCTTGCAGCTTTACACTCAGCCTCCCCGTTTGGAAAATGGGAACAACGTAATGCCTGAATTTTGCTTTCAGCAAAGGAATCAGGCTTTGAGAAACAGTAGGAATAATGTAGGCACCATATCCATAAACCATGTGTTTTGTACACGGAGCCCAGAACCTCAGACAAAGCTGATCTTGCCCTTTGGAATAAGTGAATGAGGGACCAGAGACGTATGCCAACCGGAGGACATCTCTCTCCATGGGCATGTTACCATGCCTGAAATTCTACCACGGCCAGTCGGAAGAAGTGGGTGGCTGAGTCAGGTCAACGACGACCCAAAAGGTGAGGCCAGGAGGCCTAAAAAGATGTGGTGAAAGATACACTTTGCTGACTGTGCTAGTCTGCTTAAGGGCAGCTTTGGGACAAAGACGTATTATTCGACGGTGTACATTGGACTTGGAGTCAGGTAGACCATAGTTTGAATCCTGCTTCTGACAATTACTGGCTGGGTGACTTGGAACTTGTTACTTGACTTCTCTGATTCCCCATTTCCCATCGCTAAAGCAGGGTTTTGATTTCTGCCTCACAGGCTTGTGATTGTGAACATGCTCTCTTACTGAGACCTTGAGCACACGTGTAATTTGTTAGCAGTGGCGGCCCCGAAGTGTCAGTGGCATTGCCAGCACCGGGACGTTCTGTTAGCCGAGCAGATTCTCTCTGCTGTGATTGTTCTTCTCAGCCCAAGACCCCTGCTTGTTCTGGGGCAGTTACTATAGAAGCTGTGGTGACATTCCCTGCAAGCTGTTGAGAGGCTGGCAGCTTGGATTTCACCGAAGCCTTAAAAGGTATTCACATTTTGAGGCTGGTTTCCCTTTGTCGTATTTTTTCCATTTATTTTCAGCCTTAGGGAAAAGGTTTTCATCTTTCTGAAATTAATCTTTCTCTGGAAGTATTTCTTACCACCAAGGAAGATCTAGGCCTGCCCCCAGACACATTTGCAAAGGAGAGCAGGACAGAGAAGGAAGAGCTGGAGAAAAGTTGGAGTGAAGTCGGGAAAAGGAATGGTGTGAGAGCAGCAAATAGAGAAAGTGCAGGAAGTCAGAGGGCAGAGGAAGGGGGCCTTGAACCTGGAGGTTCTCTCCCTGAGTAACTGTGGGAACCAGCAGTCCCCACGGACATGCTTTCTCCCAGGGACTCCTGTCCCCACCAGAGCAGCCTGCTTCCATGGAGCTGTGCAGGGGATGCGTATGTGTAGATTCAAAAATCAACATCTCAGGACTTCCCTGGTGGCGCAGTGGTTAAGAATCCGCCTGCCAGTGCAGGGGACACGGGTTCGAGTCCTGGTCCGGGAAGATCCCACACGCTGAGGAGCAACTAAGCCCGTGCGCCACAACTACTGAGCCTGCTCTCTAGAGCCCACGAGCCACAACTACTGAGCCATGCGCCACAACTTCTGAAGCCCACGCGCCTAGAGCCCATGCTCCTCAACAAAAGAAGCCATCACAATGAGAAGCCCGCGCACCACAACGAAGGAGTCCCTGCTCACGGCAACTAGAGAAAGCCTGCATGCAGCAACGAAGACCCAACTAAGCCAAAAATAAGATAAATTAAAAAGACACAAAACAAAACATCTCATTTGTCCTCAGAGTCTTCTAGCTCTCCTTTCCAGATGCCCTCCTGCTGCCTCTGAGAGGCCCATGGATTCTGCTGGTAACTGCTCTCACTAAGCTCCCTTTCATTCACTACCTATCACTACCCTTTGTGGGGTAGGCTTCCCGGGTGTATCACCTGTGTGGTTATACCAGGTCCTATGCTCCAAAAGAGCATTAAATCTGCCTTGGTATTTTGGTTTTTTGTTTTTTGGCTGTGCCGTGCAGCTTGCAGGATCTCAGTTCCCCAGCCAGGGACTGAACCCAGGCCCCAGTAGTGAAAGCCTGGAATCCTAACCACTAGGCCACCAGGGAACTCCCAAAATCTGCCTTGGTTAATGCTCTTCTTCTGTGTCCATCTTGAAATTCTTAATAATTTATCCTTTGAAATAGGTAAGTGTTTTATAAGTGAAATCCAATGGATCAATGGAGCACACGAGATAAGACAACAGGTGGGCAGGCAACAGGAACACAGAACAATGGGCCTAGTGGCCCCACATGCACATGCATGCCTGGCACAGTCTGGGGCACCACTGGGCTCCAACGTCGCTGGGCCAGACCTGGGCCCAGATTGGTGGCAGTGACAGTGGTGGCAGCAGCAACCACTCCTGAGTGGGGAGGGGCTCTACAGGAAGGCGGCACTAGATACCCCACTGGGAGGCCTACTTGTGTCCCTGGAGCCCATCCTTGCAGTGTCCGTACAAAAATTAACTCTTGGATCTGAGCTCCCAGACAGGAATTCCTGGCCTTCAGGCAGTAGACTTTGCCAGTAAATTATTACAAAATAAAAACATATATATAGACATTGTAATAGAGCATATCAGGGAATTATTAGAATTCTTCAAGGAGTTTAGAATCTTTAAAGACTACTGAAAAATTGCAAAGCAAATATTCACAGGCTTAGAAAGAAGAATTAGATTTAAATCGAATTGTCTCATTCAATGAAAAAGCACACTGTATTCATATGAAGCTTGGATTAAACCAATCATTAACAAGCAAGACAATTTCAAAATTAATGTTTCTTGTAATTGAAGATTCAATGAAAGAATGAAGAAATAGGTGTTTTAAATTATATACAAAAGATGAAGCCACTTTCAGTTTCTTATATGACCTCAAGCTACAGGAAATGTCAGAAGAAACATTAAAAGGCCATTGTGTAAGTTTACATTTAAAATCAAATTCAGACTTGCATGAAACTGATTTGTATGAAGAATTAAATCTGCCTAGAAAAGTTTTTCCATGAGAATCTTCAGCTCTAAATGTACTAAAATTTATATTTTGAAATAATTTATCAGAAATGTATTCACAGCCCATAAAATACTCTTAACAGCTTCAGTAACAGTTGCATCAGCAGAAAGCTCCTTCTCAAAATAAAAAAATTATTGAAAATATTGCAATCTTACATTTGTCAAGAGCAACTAACATCACTCTCCATTATACTGATTGAAAATAAAGTTGCTAAAATTATACATTTTTATGACCTAATGAATGAATTTGCAGAAAAGCAAGCCAGAAAATTTTTATAATCAATCAAGATCTAACACTAATGAAGTATTATTATATATTGAATTATGTAAAATCAGTTACCAAAAATACATTTTTATAATTTGTGAGTTTATATTGTTACTCATGTATCTCTATTACCCCTCGTAGATTCTACAAGTAATAAAAATATTTCAAAGGCAAAACCTTTATATTCTAGTACCTTTAGTGGCACATTTTTCCTGCTCTTTGAACAGGGGCTCCCACATTTTAATTTTGTACTGGACCCACAGATTATGCAGTCTGCCCTGCTCGGTACCTTGAAGGCTCTCTAAATTCCAGCAAAGCCCACAGACATATAAACTCTTACATTTTAAGAGTTTCTCCAGACTCCAGAGCAGTGGTTCTCAACCAAGGGCGATTTTGTCCCTCACGCAGGGGACATGCGGCAGTATCTGGAGACATTTTTTGTCGTCACAACTAGGGGGCTGGTACTGGCATCTAGTGGGTGGAGGCCAGGGATGCTGTTCAACATCCTACAATGGACAGGACAGGCCCACAACATGGAGTTACCCGGCCCACAATATCAATAGTGGGGCTGTTGAGAAACCCTGATCCAGTCTCCAAGTGTGATTCTGGACTAGCAGAACAGCATCCCTGGTGGGTTGTTTGAAAGGCAAACTCTCAGGCTCCACCTCAGACCTGCTAAATCAGAATCTGCATTTTCACAAGCTCCCCCAGGTGATTGGTATGCACAGAAAAGTTTTGAGAAGCGCCGAGCTAGGGGATGTGAATCTCTAATGGTGTGTTTTAGACATGTGGGAGGAGCTGTCTCTGACCCTTCAGTCATGCCAGGTTAGGCCAGCCCTGCAGAGACCCTAAGGACCACACTGTTCCTGCCACTTTCTTCATGCTTCTTGTTCATCTCCCAAGCCCCAACCCCAGACGTGTGACGGGTAGGCCCAGGTGCAAGGACACCGTGAGCAGTGTCTGGCAGCACCTCAGCCCAGGCACTCACTCGGATTTTGACCTCGTACCTCTGTCAGACAAGTACACAGAGAAAGACAGCAGGCTGGTCTCAGCCCTCGGAACTTCCAAGTGCTGGCCTGACTCCGGCTGGTCCCACGCCTCCCTCTGCTGCAGTGGGCCCGAGGGCTCTGCCACATGCCTCCATGTCTTAGCGACTGGTCTGCAGGCATGCCCCTGCTTTCAGAGCACCGTTTCCTCCTCCAGTGACAGGTCCTTTCCCTCTTTATTTGCCTCCCGCTGAGGGTTCAAGGCTCACTCACCTGCTCATCCTGGAGGCTTTCCATTTTCCACAGGGTCCCCATAGCCACTAGCAGACAGATCTGTGACAGTGGCCCCAAGCTCCAGGGTCTTCAAGACAGAGAAGGTAAATGAGGGCCAGCTGGAGACTGTGGTACACGCAGAGCCCCCGACCAGACAAACAAAGGCAGGCCCTGTACAAAGCTTTGGATTTTTAAAGAGAAGCGGGAAGTCTTCCTTTTTATGTGAAATCTTCTCCTTTTCAAATACTGGTAACTAAATAAAAAATTAAAACAAACCGAAGGCGGACCACACCCCTCTACAGGAGGCTAGAATCTCCGATAGATAATTTGCTGGTCTGTGTAAACACTTACCATCCTGCGTTGTCATTATTTGTGGACATCTTGGTCTTCCCAGTCAGCCTGGTGGCAACTTGAGGGTGGGATCTGGAAGGAAGTAGTCCTTAACACATGTTTGATGAGTGAACGAATGAATGAATGAATGAGTGGATGCTGCTACTACTTCTTGTGCTACTTCTTGTGAGCCCTGGTCGTCCGGTGGGTTTAAAGCCATGGTTCATTATGGGCAGTGTCACCTCCTAGGGGTTGTTTAGACACCTGTGAGGGTATTTTTGGTTGTTATGATGATTAACAGCACCATTGGCATTTATTTTTTTTTTTTTTTTGCTAGGGTTCCACCTTCTGTAGCTAGGGTTTGCCTTTTGTCTAGCCCCCCACCAACCCTTCCAGCTGCCTTGGTGACCTGAGCATGGCTCCCTCAACCCCAATCCTTGCCCCTATCCCCAGATTTGTGGCCCTGCTGGTATCAGCTTTCAGCAAACTCTCACCCAGGGTCCCGTCCCTACCATTCATCCCTGAGGCCATCCTTGGACACCCCATTCCTTTGCAAACTCCCCTAAGACTGAGCATCTCCCAGTCTCAAACAATCCCCCATCTCCAAACCCTCGAGCCCCCATCCCGTTGGTAAGCTCCTTGCCCCATTTCTGAAACATCCAGGCTGCCATATACTTGGAAACCTCCCTTCACCATCCACCATCCTGAACTTTCGACAATGCTCCTCTGCAAGGCCCTCCCATCAAGCAATCTATAGAACCTCAGGCACCCATTTCTCAATCTTTAAGCACCCCTCTACCACAATCACTGGTTCCCCAAGCCCCAAACCCCAGATTGGAAGCTGCCATCTCCATCTTCAGTGCCTGAAGTCTCAGTAAGAACAGGGCCAGACGAGGGTAAGTTGCTTACACTCTCTGGGCCTCCTCCTAATTTATAAAACTGGGGTAGTAATTGTGCCTTGTGTTGCCTTATTTCTCATTCCACAAGCCATACGTAAGAGGTTTACACAGCATTATACAAAGAAAGCATCTTGGTTTCTCTGAAGAGAAGGTGGGCAGATGTAGCCATCTTATGCTGGGGACTGCTGGGGACCCCTGGGAGCACACACATCAGCTGGACTCCCAGGGGTGGCCAAGAGGGACAGAGCAGATCCCAGTTCAGGCAGGCAGATGCCCAGAAAGGCCAGTGATCCTGGTGACCAGCACTATTCTTTTTTTTTTTAACATCTTTATTGGAATATACTTGCTTTACCATGGTATGTTAGTTTCTGCTTTATAACATAGTGAATCAGGTATACATATACATATATCCCCATATCTCCTCCCTCTTGCATCTCCCTCCCTCCCTCCCACCCCTCTAGGTGGACACAAAGCACTGAGCTGATCTCCCTGTGCTATGCGGCTGCCCCCGCTAGCTATCTATTTTATATTTGGTAAGTTCTTCCCTAAGTTCTTCATAACCATTTTTTTTAAGACTCCATATATATGTGTTAGCATATGGTATTTGTTTTTCTGCTTCTGACTTACTTCACTCTGTATGACAGACTCTAGGTCCATCCACATCACTACAAGTAACTCAATCTTGTTTCTTTTTATGGCTGAGTAATATTCCATTGTTTATATGTGCCACATCTTCTTTATCCATTCATCTGTCAATGGACACTTAGGTTGTTTCCATGTCCTGACTATTGTAAATAGAGCTGCAATGAACATTGTGGTTATACATATACATATGTCCCCATATCTCTTCCCTCTTGCGTCTCCCTCCCTCCAACCCTCCCTATCCCACCCCTCTAGGTGGTCACAAAGCACCTAGCTGATCTCCCTGTGCTATGCAGCTGCCTCCCACTAGCTATTGGTTTTACATTTGGTAGTGTATATATGCACATGTCACTCTCTTACTTCGTCCCAGCTTACCCTTCCCCCTCCCGTGTCCTCAAGTCCATTCTCTACTAGGTCTGCATCTTTATTCCCATACTGCCCCTAGGTTCTTCATGACCATTGTTTTTTTTTCCTTAGATTCCATATGTATGTGTTAGCATACGGTATTTTTCTCTTTCTGACTTACTTCACTCGGTATGACAGGTTCTAGGTCCATCCACCTCACTACAAATAACTCAATTTCGTTTCTTTTTATGGCTGAGTAATATTCCATTGTATATATGTGCCACATCTCCTTTATCCATTCATCTGTCAATGGGCATTTAGGTTGCTTCCATGTCCTGGCTATTGTAAATAGAGCTGCAATGAACATTGTGGTATGTGACTCTTTTTGAATTATGGTTTTCTCAGGGTATATGCATAGTAGTGGGATTGCTGGGTCGTATGGTAGTTCTATTATTAGTTTTTTAAGGAACCTCCATACTGTTCTCCATAGTAGCTGTATC
>NC_041224.1:150313601-150314763 GCF_002837175.3 Physeter macrocephalus
TAATTGCTTTACAATGGTGTGTTAGTTTCTGCTTTATAACAAAGTGAATCAGCTATACATATACATATGTCCCCATATCTCTTCCCTCTTGCGTCTCCCTCCCTCCAACCCTCCCTATCCCACCCCTCTAGGTGGTCACAAAGCACCTAGCTGATCTCCCTGTGCTATGCAGCTGCCTCCCACTAGCTATTGGTTTTACATTTGGTAGTGTATATATGCACATGTCACTCTCTTACTTCGTCCCAGCTTACCCTTCCCCCTCCCGTGTCCTCAAGTCCATTCTCTACTAGGTCTGCATCTTTATTCCCATCCTGCCCCTAGGTTCTTCATGACCATTGTTTTTTTTTCCTTAGATTCCATATGTATGTGTTAGCATACGGTATTTTTCTCTTTCTGACTTACTTCACTCGGTATGACAGGTTCTAGGTCCATCCACCTCACTACAAATAACTCAATTTCGTTTCTTTTTATGGCTGAGTAATATTCCATTGTATATATGTGCCACATCTCCTTTATCCATTCATCTGTCAATGGGCATTTAGGTTGCTTCCATGTCCTGGCTATTGTAAATAGAGCTGCAATGAACATTGTGGTATGTGACTCTTTTTGAATTATGGTTTTCTCAGGGTATATGCATAGTAGTGGGATTGCTGGGTCGTATGGTAGTTCTATTATTAGTTTTTTAAGGAACCTCCATACTGTTCTCCATAGTAGCTGTATCAATTTACATTCCCACCAACAGTGCAAGAGGGTTCCCTTTTCTCCACACCCTCTCCAGCATTTATTGCTTGTAGATTTTTTGACGATGGCCATTCTAATTGGCATGACTCCAAATCTTATTAGGAATAGTAAGCCACTAAATTAGCCTAATTCTCCATCTGGGGCTCTATTTCTTTCGAAACTCAGATAAAGAAGATTCTTTTACATGTAGCTGTCCAGTTTTCCCATCACCACTTATTGAAGAGGCAGTCTTCTCTCCACTGTATATTATTGCCTCCTTTTTCAAAGATACAGTGACCATGTGTATGTCGGTTTATCTCTGGGCTTTCTATGCTGTTCCATTGATCTATATTTCTGTTTTTGTGCCAGTACCATACTGTCTTGATTACTGTAGCTTTGTAGTATAGTGTGAAGTCAGGGAGCCTGATTCCTCCAGCTCCGT
>NC_041224.1:150315205-150376468 GCF_002837175.3 Physeter macrocephalus
GGAAATGGTTTCAGTTTTTCACCATTGAGGACGATGTTGGCTGTGGGTTTGTCATAAATGGCCTTTATTATGTTGAGGTAAGTTCTCTCTGTGCCTACTTTCTGGAGGGTTTTTATCATAAATGGGTGTTGAATTTTGTTGAAAGCTTTCTCTGCATCTATTGAGATGATCATATGGTTTTTCTCCTTCAATTTGTTAGTATGATTTATCACATTGATTGATTTGTGTATATTGAAGAATTCTTACATTCCTGGGATAAACCCCACTTGATCATGGTGTATGATCCTTTTAATGTACTATTGGATTCTGTTTGCTAGTATTTTGTTGAGGATTTTTGCATCTATGTTCATCAGTGATATTGGCCTGTAGTTTTCTTTTTTTATGACGTCTTTGTCTGCTTTTTGGTATCAGGGTGATGGTGGCCTTGTAGAATGAGTATGGGAGTTTTCCGCCCTCTACTTTATTTTGGAAGAGTTTAAGAAGGTTAGGTGTTAGCTCTTCTCTAAATGTTTGATAGAATTCACCTGTGAAGCCATCTGGTCTGGGCTTTTGTTTGTTGGAAGATTTTTTTTTTTAATTAATTAATTAATTTATTTTTGGCTGCATTGGGTCTTTGTTGCTGCGTACGGGCTTTCTTTAGTTGCAGCAAGCGGGGGCTACTCTTCATTGCGGTGGCTTCTCTTGTTGCAGAGCATGGGCTCTAGACGTGCAGCTAGTTGCAGTGAGCGGGGGCTACTCTTCGTTGTGGTGTGCGGGCTTCTCATTTCAGTGACTTCTCTTGTTGTGGAGCACAGGCTCTAGGTGCGCGGGTTTCAGTAGTTATGGTTCACAGGCTCTCGAGCGCAGGCTCAGTAGTTGTGGCCCACGGGCCCAGTTGCTCCGTGGCATGTGGGATCTTCCCAGGCCAGGGCTCAAACCCATTTTCCCTGCATCAGCAGGCAGATCCTAAACCACTGCGCCACCAGGGAAGTCCCTGTTGGAAGATTTTAAATCACAGTTTCAATTTCAGTGCTTGTGATTGGTCTGTTTATATTTTCTATTTTTTCCTGGTTCAGTCTCAGAAGGTTGTGGTTTTCTAAGAATTTGTCCATTTCTTCCAGGTTGTCCATTTTACTGGCATATTTTTGCTTGTAGTAATCTCTCATGATTCTTTGTATTTCTTCAGTACCAGTTGTTACTTCTCCTTTTTTATTTCTAATTCCACTGATTTGAGTCTTCTCCCTTTTCTTCCTGATGAGTCTGGCTAATGGTTTATCAATTTCGTTTATCTTCTCAAAGAACCAGCTATTAGTTTTATTGATCTTTGCTATCATTTACTTCATTTCTTTTTCATGTATTTTTGTTTTTTTTTTTTTACTTTTTTGCGGTATGCGGGCCTCTCACTGCTGTGGCCTCTCCCGTTGCGGAGCACAGGCTCTGGACGCACAGGCTCAGGGGCCATGGCTCACGGGCCCAGCCACTCCATGGCATGTGGGATCTTCCCGGACTGGGGCACGAACCCATGTCCCCTGCATCGGCAGGCGGACTCTCAACCACTGCGCCACCAGGGAAGCCCTTCATTTATTTTTGATCTGATCTTTATGATTTCTTTCCTTCTGCTAACTTTAGGGGTTTTTTGTTCTTCTTTCTCTTTCTGCTTTAGGTGTAGGGCTGGGTTGTTTATTTGAGATGTTTCTTGTTTCTTGAGGTAGGATTGTATTGCTATAAACTTCCCTCTTAGAACTGCTTTTGCTGCATCCCATAGGTTTTGGGTCGTCGTGTCTCCATTGTCATTTGTTTCTAAGTATTTTTTGATTTCCTCTTTGATTTCTTCAGTGATCACTTCGTTATTAAGTAGTGTATTGTTTAGCCTCCATGTGTTTTTATTTTTTACAGATCTTTTCCTGTAATTGATATCTAGTCTCATAGCGTTGTGGTCAGAAAAGATACTTGATATGATTTCAATTTTTTTAAATTTGCCAAGGCTAGATTTGTGACCCAATATATGATCTATCCTGGAGAATGTTCCATGAGCACTTGAGAAAAGTGTGTATTCTGTTGTTTTTGGATGGAATGTCCTATAATTATCAATTAAGTCCATCTTGTTTAATGTATCATTTAAAGCTTGTGTTTCCTTATTTATTTTCATTTTGGATGATCTGTCCATTGGTGAAAGTGGGGTGTTAAAGTCCCCTACTATTATTGTGTTACTGTCTATTACCAGGGGAAATTAAAAGAAATCTTCATAGTGCACCTCAGGGGAGGTGATGGAACTGACATACTTCGGTGGCATCAAATCTTTTTCACACACATTCCCTGGTAAATGGAGAATCTCTAGGGTCTGGCTGTCTCTTAGGGGTTCCCCACATATTCTCTGCCCTCATTCACCTACTGGCTTTACTGTTGAGTATATCTAACCCTAGGCCACCTATGCTGGGTTCACTGTTCCTACATGGCAGCTTCTGCAGACACACGTGCTGGTAAATGTTTAACAAGTTGTTCTGGGAGTGAGGGTTGATTTGTAGTGTTTGCTAATTTCTGTGGTGTAAGTAGTTCCACAATGTCTAATTTCAAGGTTTTATGAGATGTTGTTGAACCTGGAATTGGGAAGAGATTCTAAGTAATATAATATTATACAGTATTTCCACCATATGTACATAATAGATGTAAATAGACTTGAAAGCATAGGTAAAAGCACAATGTAGTAGAATTAGGAACTGATAAGTTTGGGTATTTATTACTTTAAAACATATGTTTTTTAGTGTAATGTAAATGCCATTATTTATTTATTTTTATTGAAGTATAGTTGATGTATTACAGTATTATATAAATTTCAGGTGTACAACGAAATGATTCACAATTTTTAAAGATTATACTCTATTTATAGTTATTATAAAATATTGGCTATAATCCTTTTTTTTGTAACACATTCTGACTAAGGAGATAATCCCAAAAGAGTAGCTGTTCAAATTATGTAAAAAATGACAACATTATTGAAATTATTTACTGCCTCCCAATATAACTAGCTTAAGATAAAATATGTATTTAAATTTGTCTCATTATTTTGTAGACTTCTGAAATATTTAATCTTGACTAGTATATTTTTAGTTTCTCTGGTAGATCATTAACAATGACTGTTATTTATTGAATACCAAGAGCCAAGAACTTTACAGAATCATGTCATTTGTAGTTCGACATAGGTATTATCATCATCACTTACGGGGGAAAACTAATCTAGACTATGCTGGTTAATAGCATTTCATGTGAAGTTGATATTTAACACAACAGAGTAGGAGAGCAGGTTCCCTTGGAACAAAGACAGACTGGTTTTAAATTTTGTATTCACACAACACTTGCCTTAACACTTCATCCACCAAAGGTCTCAGCATGTTTATTCAATTATATAAAACAAAAAGCTAAAGCACACCTTGGAACTATACAGTTGTCTCCAAATCTGGTAGGTGAAACCATTTTCTGGCAAGAAATGTTAGAAACAGGCAAATGTTTTGTGCAAAGTGATCATACTGTGTGAGGTAAAGTGATATGATAGTAAGCAAATAGGCAGTTTCAGGAACTCATTTGGCAGTTTCCTGAGACCCGTTCTTGAGAGTAAAGTAAATCTATTTGGAAAATACGACTGGTTCTGTTTGACAGAGGTAAAAGAAAATTAAATGCAATCTTGAAAAGATAGTCACTTGTATAATTCATGCCTGAATTTCTTTTTTTTTTTAATATTTATTTATTTATTTATTTGGTTGCTCTGGGTCTTAGTTGCAGCAGGCGGGCTCCTTAGTTGTGGCATGCGAACTCTTAGTTGCAGTATGCACGTGGGATCTAGTTCCCTGACCAGGGATCGAACCTGGGCCCCCTGCATTGGGAGTGCGGAGTCTTAACCACTGCGCCACCAAGTAAATCTGCTGGTATGTTGGTTTAAGATTACTTAATTAAAATTCAGAATCAACAAATAATAAATAACATCAAGCATTTACTGGCATTTTAAATTAGATAAGATTAGAAATTCAATGAATTTTATTTCATTTTATTTTATTTTTAATTGAAGTATAGTTACTGTACAATATTATATGTTATAAGTGTACAATATAGTGATTCACAATTTTTAAAGATTATACTCTATTTATAGTTATTATAAAATATTGGCTATAATCCCCGTGCTCTACAATATATCCTTGTAGCCTATTTATTTTATACATAGTAGTTTGTATCTCTTAATCTCCTACGCCTATATTGCCTCTCTCTCCTTCCCTCTCCCCACTGGTAATCTCTAATTTGTTCTCTATATCTGTGAGTCTGTTTCTTTTTTTGTTATAGTCACTAGTTAGCTTTATTTTTTAGATTCCATATATAAGTGATATCATACAGTATTTGTCTGACTTTTTTCACTAAGCATAATACCCTCCAAGTCTATCCACATTGTTGCAAATGGAAAAATTTCATTCTTTTCTATGGCTGAGAAGGAATCCATTGTATTTAAATACCACATCTTAGAGGGTCAAGAGGAACAAACTTCTAGTTATAAAATAAGTATGTCATGGGAATATAATGTATAGCATGATGACTGTAGTTAATAATATTGTATGGCATATTTTAAAGTTCTAAGAGAGTAAATCTTAAAATTTCTCATCACAAGAAAAAATTTTTGTAACTTTGTATGGTGACAAATGGTAATTAGACTTATTGTGATGATCATTGTGCAGTGTATACAAATATCAAATCATTATGTTGTACACCTGAAACTAATATAAAGTTATATGTCAATTATACCTCAATAAAAAATAAATCCACCTCTAGAAAAAAAATACCATATCTTCTTTATACATTCAACTGTTGAGGAATACTTAGGTTGCTTCCATATCTTGGCTGTTGTAAATAATGCTGCTCTGAACATTGGGGTGCATGTATCTTTTTTAATTAATATTTTCTTCTTTTTTTTTTTCATATAAATACCTAGGAGTGGGATTGCTGGGTCATATGGTAGTTCTATTTTCAGTTTTTTGAGAAATCTCCATACTGTTTTCCATAATGGCTGCACCAATTTACATTCTCCCAAAGCTAAAATATATTTCGTTTTACATATATAATTTAATTTTTAATAAAGGCCATGTTTAACAACTGGGGCACAAAAATCTTGGGAATTTTACAGTTGGTTCTTGAGAGACAGCATGAGCAGGCTCCAGCACAACACTACAGGTAACTGGCTCTGGTCTCCCTTTAAAAAAATCGCACTTGGGGGACTTCCCTGGCAGTCCAGTGGTTAAGACTCTGTGCTCCCAATGCAGGGGGCACGGGTTTGATCCCTGATCAGGGAACTAAGATCCCACATGGCGAGGCCAAAAAAACTACCCCCACCAAAAAAAAAAAAAAAAAAAAAAATCACATTTGCTTTTTGCAGTTGCATTCCGTAAGAGATAAGCAGGCCTGGCCCTGCTACTTAGTAACTGTAGCCTTGGCCTTATCTTTAACCTCTCAGTACCTCAGTTTCCTTCTACAAAATGCAGATAACAGTATTAATACTAACTTCACAGGTTACTGCAGAGATTAAATGAGATCACATAGGTAAAGCCATCAGCATGGTGCCTGGCAGACAGTATGGGGTACTTAGTAAATCGGCAGTGGCACCAGAGCTTCACAGCCCTGCCTCTGCCTCCCTGGGCCATCTGAAGGGAGGGGGCCACTCCATCCTCATCCACCTGCTGTCAGAGGTAGCAGAGCCAATCACACCACCTGCCTTCCCACCATTAAATCACTTGAAAATGAATGGTCAGGACAGACTTGAGAAAGAAAGGGAATGGGTGTCAAGTGACCAGGAGCAGCAAGGGTGGAGGGCCACTTGTGTCTGGAAGGGCCTCAGGACACCACTGCCCCCAGGGCCTTCCTCCTTCCCTGCTGGCAGCCCCCCAGAGCCGCTGCCCAGCCCTCGGGCCAAGGCCAGGGAGAAGAAGCAGGAAATCAGGCTGGCTGGCACCTGTGCAGGCGGCATCTGGGCAGTTCCCATCTGAAGACACAGCAGGTAGATGCTCTCTTTGCTGCCTTGGCTTATCTTGAGTGTAAAATGGGGCTGATACTTTTACCCTGCTTACCTAGTCTGTGTCAGAGATACAGATGTCATCAAAGACTTGTCAGTGCTTCAGAACAACAGGAGGGGGTGGCTCACCCCCTTACACACACCTGCTGACTGGGCAGCCTCAGGTATACTTTTTCCAGGGCTGGGCTCAGGGTTGGGGTGAGCAGGGAATCACAGTTGCTGCTCTGGGAAGCCCCACTCTGACCTCTGACCTCTGCAAAGCCCCCGGAGATCCGTGGCCAACAGGGACTGGGCCACCAAGCCTGACTCTCACAGGTTCCTGACACGCTTGGGGAGAGGTGCCACGGTTGACGCACAACCACCTGAGCTCAGGGTCTTCCTCCCCCACAGTGGGAACTGCCCTTCAACTCTGCATGCCCAGCCTTGCCTAGCCCACCCACCTTGGATTCTGACTTGCTGTGGTGCCGGTGGCTTGAATACCTCCCCCTCCCCCCTCCCCTGGGGTCAGACGGGTTTACTTGATTACTTTGAAGGCTGCCCAGGGAATCTTTAATCAAAACAAGAAACCCCATGCTAATTCCCGCCTCAGGTTAGGCAAGCCAGAAGTCTGCTGGATGCCTCAACTTCCTTACAGGTAAAACTAGAGAATAATAATGTCTCACTTTACGGGGAGGATGTGTGGATAAAATGAGCTGATGTGCAAGAAAGTCCTTTCAAAAAGGTCAAGAAATATGTAAAGACAATTTGGGTCATTATTTGCTCTTTTTAAAAATTGGGGACAGGAGAAGGCATATGATTTATTTGAAAAAGTGTGACTTTTTTTTTTTTTTTTAAAACCTGGGACCTAGTAGTATCTGCTCAACAAATTAACAAATTAGGGCTTCACATTTCTTTTTTCTTACGAGGTCTGGTTATTTTTTTTTTTTCTTTTACTATTTATTTATTTATTTAGGCTGCACCGGGTCTTAGTTGCGGCACGCAGGATCTTCGTTGCGGCATGCAGGATCTTTAGTTGCGGCATGCAGACTCCTTAGTTGCAGCATGCAAACTCTTAGTTGCGACATGTGGGATCTAGTTCCCTGACCAGGTATCAAACCTGGGCCCCCTGCATTGGGAGCGCAAAGTCTTACCCACTGGACCCCCAGGGAAGTCCCGAAAAAGTGTGACTTTTGGAACAGACAAGAGTGGATTCTGGTTTTGCAATGCTATGTAGTTGCTGATGTCACAGAAATCTCTCAGAGACTGTTTCCTCACGTGTAAAGTGGTGTTGACAATATTTAACTTGGGGGTGTTGTCAAAGTTAGTGGTTACATGTATAAAGTCCCTACCAAGTATCTGGTACACAGTAAGTGCCCAATAAATAGTAGCTGTCATTCCTGCAGTTATATGTAATAGTGATAACAACAGAGATACCAAGTACAATTGACCCTCGAACAACACGGGTTTGCACTGCTTGGGTCCACTTACATGCGGATTTTTTCCAGTATATATTACAGTACTATATGATCCCCATCGGTTGAACACAGGGATGTCAAACCGTGGATACAGAGGAACTGCATAAAGGTGGATTGACTGTAAGTTACAAGCGGATTTCTGACTTCAGAGAGGTTGGTTCCCCTAACCCCACCCTGTTCAAGGGTCAAGGTACAGATTCTGAACCTTTTCTCGCTTTCCCTTTCGCTTTCAGGGAGCCATGCTCCTCTTTCCTGCCCTCTAATTGGTAGACGCACAAGCTCCTAGATTCCTGGGGGAGGGAGAAGGAATACTGTGCCCTCTGACTCATTCCATGGGAGTGACCGATTCTTCCTGGTTTGCCCAGGACTGTACTAGTTTTAGCACTGGAAGTCCATGTCCCTGGAACGCCCTTTGCCCCAGGCAAACTGGGATGATTGATCACTCCACTCACCATCAACCTGGGTCTAGCCACCAAGCCATTTTCCAGTACCTAGATTTAGAGTATAAAGATTTGTACTGGAAATCTGGATGGACCTAGGAATGTTAGCTTGAAGAGCCATCTTAAGCCCTTTTAGTACAAGGCAGGGGCTATATAAATAAGTGAAAATTAAAAAATTAGCTCTGGCCTTAAAATTTATTATGCTAGGTGTAAGATACAAAAAAATCAATTATGAAGACCACATCTTGTAGGATTCCATATACAAAATGTCCAGTATAAGCCAATCTATGGAAACAGAAAGTAGATTATTGGTTGCCTAGGGCAGGGGTTGGAGTGGGAGGAAATGCGGAGTGATTGCTAAGAGTATACAGTTTCTTTTGGGGATCATGAAAATGTGCTAAAATTGATTGTGGTAATGGTTGTACAGCTCTGTAAATATACTGAAAACCATTGAGTTGTACATTTCAAATATACAATTATATATTTAAACTGTAAGTAGTATGGTATGTGAATTGTATCTCAGTAAAGCTGTTAAATTTTCAAAAATATTTACAAATTTTAAAACAATTTTTTAAATTAAAAAAAAAACAACTGTTCCTCCCACTTGAAACTCTCTAAATTTAAATTATTCTTAACTCTCATCTTGGGAATTATCTCTTTAATGGCCTAAAAACATTTAACCTCTGCCAGGGAGTACCATCCGCATTTTGCAGGTGAGATGAGCAAGGCCCACAGGCAGAATGTAACAGGGGCTTTTTCTCAGCTCTATAGAGGAGGCCAGTGGAACCTGGCAGGAGGGGAAGCGGCGGGAGAGGAGAGGCTGGGGAGCCAGCATTTACAAAGGGAGAAAAGAGATTCACCCCTGATCCTGGCAATATAAAGCAGAAGGAAGTATGTGCTAAACTGAGGATCATCCAAAATGCCACAGAAGAGCAGAAGGGAAGCTCTAAAAAGGTTGCAAAGGGTGACTGGGGAGGGCATTCCAGGCAGAGGAAACATTGTGGGCATGGGCTCTGAAGTGTGAAAGTAGGTGGCCTGTTAGAGGTGTGCAGGTGGTGTGGGGAGGCTGGAGCATGGGATGTGTGGAAGGATGGAGAGGATCTGGGCCAGACTGTAGGGCGCACCAGACACAGTCCAAGACATGCTCCAAGTTTGATTTTGTTCTGTGGACACTGGGATGTCCAGGATAAGATTTTTAGATAGTAACAGATTTGCATAGGGTCTCAGAAGCCATTTTACAATGTGAGGTAGAGGGTCTTGCATGAAGTCACCGATCGGTTAGTGGCCAGACTGACTGCCGTGCAAAACTAGGGGCTCCAATGCCTGGCCTAACCCATCTTCCATCATGCCAAGCTGCCTTCTAGGATGATTTGCCCGCTCTTCTTTTCTTCTTCTCTCATCTGTCTTCTCTAACTCCTCCCTAGCCCTTCCTTTGCTTCTAACCCCCTTGTTGCTTTCCTGGGCCTTGGGAACGCCTGGGGTGTTCCTGCAGCCGACAGCAGGTTGCTGAACTCTGTTGCAGATCCAGGCAGATCTAATGTTTGCTTTCAACCCCCTTAGTGGTCTGGGCAGTGAGGCCCCAGTAGAGGAGGAAATGAGCAGGAAGGGAAGGTGTCCATCTTCTGCAGTGAGTCTGGACCTAGCAGATGTTAGAAAACAAAATTCAACCAAGTAAATTTGAAGATCTAATTGGCTTTATTCAATGATTCAGGAATCAGGGAGCATCCCGTCTAGCAACTAGAAGGGTGCTCAGAGGAGTTGTACAAAATGGAAGGATTTTATAGGAAGAAGCCTGGGGCAAGGGAGCTATTATTAAAAGAAAAGAAGGGATAATTTTTAGCCCCGAAGGTCTTCTTTTTTTTTGGTGGGGGGGAAGAGAACTGCCAAGGGTTTTATTATGCAGATTGCCTCTTCCTCCTCTGGGGAAAGGGAGAGGGTCCATGTGACAGATTACTATGTGACAGCACCTCATTGGTGCTGACCAGAAGATTCCAAACTGGTTAAGATTACATTTATGGTGAAGGTCAAAACTGCAGTTAGGTTAGGTATTAAATCTAGGTTTGGTATCACGGGCTTTAGCACAAGTGACGCCATTTTGGGCCTGTGGGTTTTCTCTTTAACAGAACTCAAGGAGGAAAGAAGGCAGAACAAAGACAGGCTTATGGAAGAGGAAGCAGCAGCCATAGGTTCTGTGGGGCCCAGAATGGGAGGGTTTTCTTGGGATGGGTGTGTGTGCATGGTGGTGGGGTCGGGCGGGGCGGGGGTCGGGCGTGACACCCTGCTTGCTTTGTTTGAGCTACTTCAAAAATTCAACCAAAAATTCAATTCAATTCACAGCACTCTTCCAGAGAACCTGCTAGAACTAGGCTAGGTGAGAGGCCCTGAGAGGGTGTCCAAAGGGCATCAGAAGGGAGAGCCTGCCTTCCCCAATCTGCAGCAGAGGCTGAAGTCTCTGGGTCCGAGCGCAGACTCTGGCACTGATTCTCAAGTAGGAACGCCTCAACATTAATTGAGCTCCTCTGAGCCAGGCACTGTTCAAGGCCCTGGGCCACAAAGTCAAAACCGTTGTCATTAAGGGGTCACAAGCCCTGTAAACACATACAGAGGACGTATCTCCTAGGGCCGCAGTGGGATCACTTATAGATGCTGTAGCTATAAAGTCCACAAACTAGCATATGTTGGAAAATAGCCCCAGGAGACAAGGCTCAGGATGGGAAATAAAGTTAGGCATGTGGCAGGGTTCTCGCCCGGACTCTGCCAGTCCGCACTCTGAACTTCAGTTTTCTGAACCTTGAGATCCGTCGCGTGCTTTTAGTGTGCTGAGGAATCCCTTAGGAATGCTTTTTAAGATAGATTCCAGAGTCCAATCGTAGCTTTTTCGAATCAGAATGGTGGGACGTGGGACCCTAAATCTGCATTTTTACACCTGCACCCCCGGGACAATCTTGAGGTTGGTAGGCTTTGCAACATAGTTTGAGGAGTACCGCTTAATAGGGAGAAGTACGCTTAACGACAGGCCTGGCGAGGGGTTCCTGAGCTAAGAAGGCAACAGGAATGAAAGCGCCTTGTCGACCGGAGAGCAAACCAATTCTTTGCAAATAATAGTAATCCAAATAACATCCGAATAATCCAAATAATAATACAATAATAATAGTAAAAGAACTGGAGAGTGCAGCGCAAAGACATCTCATTGTGAATCTACCACCGCCCGGTCCACTCTAGCAGCGCTGGTGTGACGGTCCCTTTAAGAACACCCCCCGCCCACCCAGTCTCGCCTCCCGCGGGGCGTGCGGACCGACCGGCGGCGCGTGCGTGCTGCCAGCCGTCGACCGGCGGGGCTTCCAGCGGGGCGGTCGCGGCGGCGCGACGCCGGCGCTGGTTGCGTGCGCGCCTGGCCCCGCCCCTCTCCCTCCCCTTCCCCTCCCCCTCCGCGGGCCTCCCCACCCCCCCCGCGCGGTACAGCTGGGCCGGTGACGCGCGTACTGCTGCTGTTGCCTCTGCTACGGCCGCCGCGTTCCATTCTCCTAAGCCGGCGACATCCTCGTCCCCTGTCTCCCGCCTCCTCCTGCCGCAGCGCCGGCCAGCGCCAGCCAGACAAGGGCACACGGGGTCTCGCCTAGACCCAAGAGAGCTGCGGGGGCGCGCAGGCGGCGGAGTGGATCCCGGCGCCGCGGAAGCTGCGAGCGTCCGCCTCCCGGAGGTCGCCGCGCCGTTCCCCGGGTGAGTTGTCACCGCGGCCGGGGGGCGGCGGGGCCAGGCATTGTGTCACTGGCGCCCTCGGCCGGCTGTCAGGGGCGCAGGACCGGCGCACCGCCCGGGAGGGACGTTGGGGAGCCCGGACGGCCGCCCCGCGTCGGCTGCTCTCCGCGCTTCCTGCGCCGGCCCGGCTGTCACCCCGACACCCGGCGGCGCGCCCGGTGCCGGCGTGGGCCGGGAGGGCGGCGTGGGGGAGCTGTGCCGAGGCCGGGAGGAAGATCGGCCGGCCGGCTTGCGGCCAGGAGCTTGGTGGTCGGGATCGGGGCGCGCCGCCCGGGCCTCGCCGGGCGTGCGGGGTCGCGCTCCGGCCCGGAATTCATGGTGGAGACCACATTTTGCGGGTCGCTGGGAGGTAGTCACAGGCTGGCTGTCTTTATTACTGTTACTGTTTTCCCGTCAAGCCAACTAAAGCTGCGGGTCTTGAGCTGGGGCAGGGTTGTCTTAGCGATGGTGGACTTCCGAGGGCACCTTGGAGCCCGGGTGTGCGAGCACCGGAGCTTTCTGGAGCCCCCGCGCCTCGGTCTTTAATCTCAAAAACTTTTCTTAGTATCCGGGCTGAGACGCACCGAAACCACTTCCTGTTTATGTATGTAGACTTTCTTTTTTCACTTCTGGTTTTTAGAGACAAATATGGGTGTCGGTCTGACCGTCCCACAGGGTTGTGACTGTGGGCCTGCTGAAGTGGGAAAAGTTACCTGTAAGGAGGTCAGGAGGGGGAGGTGGTTTTGGGGACCGTAAGACCCAGGAGAAAAGAGGCGTCGAGAGCAAATCTCCAGCTGGTTCGAGGGAAGTTCAGCAGTGAGGCCTGATGCTACTGTTCCCATAGAATGTCCCCTGGTGGCAGGCGGCTCACTGGGCTTTACTGCTCTTGCTAACTGGGCTTGTGTGTGCTCTGTACAGAGGTGCAGTGAAACTACCCAATTTAATTAAACCGTAGGTATTTTACGCCCTTTCTAGGTCTGCAGAGGTGACAAGAGTGTCTTTCTATCCTTTACACTGGTTAATTCACTTCTGTTCTTTTCATTACTCTGATTTTAAAAATATGTATGAATGGGGTGAATGCATACATACACCTTTTCTGTTTTGGGAATTCCACACCCAAATTGTCACCATCTAGTGGAGGCTAGTAGAGACAAGTGCTTGGCATTGAGTTTTGAATTTTCTGCGCTTTCCATTTTTAGCTAGATGCATATTCAACCAGAAATGAAAATTTTCAGAGTTTGAGGGGGTGGGGAGTACATCTACCTTCCCCTCAGTAGAGGAGATATTTAATAATGAAAAAATAATAGCAATAACAGGGGAAAGTTCTTGAGGACTTACTGTGAACTGAGTTTTGTGCCAAGAACTTTACTTTCTTGATCTCATTTAATAAACAACAAACTTTTGTGGTAGATTTTGTCATTATTCTCATTCTTTCAGATGAGAGCAAAGCCAAACCAGTAACTTGCCCAAGGTCATAAAGGTATCTCATAGTAGAGCCCTCACCCTGAACTACTAGATTATACTGTTAATTTCTAGTTTGCTTACCATTTGATAAAATTGAAACTGGAGTCTTTCTAGACTCTTTCCAAAGCACTGCTTCCTCAGGCTTTCTCAGATCATGCGCATCCTTATTTCTTTCTCCAAGGTACACAGTTAGGGTATGTTTGCACAACATTCGTGTGTTCGTTCATTCATTCTTTTTTTAAATTTAGTACTCACAAGTATTTGTGATACAGAATATATGCCGGGCACTGTGCTAGGTATTGGGGTTACTGCAGTGAATAAGACAGAACCCTGCCATTTCTTACGGAGTTCATGGTTTTTAAGTCAATTTATTTTGGCTTATGTTGTTAATTTTCATTGGTGGCCATTTGCTGCTTAAGGAAGTCCTGACCAGTGCGTTAAATAGAGAACAATACTGATACCAGTTCTGATAAATAGAACTCCCTGTCCACAGGGTGGTCTTTTGATACTGTAGTAGAAATGGCGTATGAAACCAAACCTTACCTACAGCTAGACGGGGACAGGTCCCTGAGTGCTCAGAGTAGGACCTGCCTCTCCTCTGCCCTGCAGTGCTTAAACCCGGAGAGCAAACCCATTGTCAAATGGCAGTTCAACTTATTTGCCGAGGCTTGCCTTCTCAAAGCACAGAATGTGGGCAGATAGAAAGAAGAAGAAGAAAGATAGAATGAGGTGTTACAGATGCAGGCTGGCAGATGAAGAGACCTCAGCACTTTTGTCTGGTTTCCTGGCAGTTCTCCATTATGTGGTGACTGCATTTGTGCTCTTATGTAATGGTGCATCTCCTGGCAGGGGATTTCCTCCCTTGTCGTTCCCAGGGCAGCAATTCCTATAGCTACCCGCCCCCTCCATACACACACATATGCACCGTACAAAGGGAATAATTTATCTGGCTTCTTAAAAGTAAGAACTTATTTCAACTTTATTGCTACTCAGCATTGTTTCACTTCCTCCATGCTTTTACATCCTCCAGAGAAAAACTTGCCTTATGTTTTAAATCTTTCCTAGTACTCTCTTTCCGCATTCTTAGCTCTTCTGATAGCCAGGTAACTACTGGTATCTGTCTGTGGGCTCAGAGAATTACAGTATTTTTTAAAAAATTAGTGAGCCGCGTAATCTTCCTCGTTTCCGTACCAAAACAAGTGAACTGGGGAGAATGTCTGTAGCAGAGCCTCTTGCAGGCAGAGAGGGAAGGCCAGAGAGCACATGTGCTTGTCTTCCCCTCTAGTTCCCCATTTACTCAGGGACGATTCACCGAGAGGCAGCAGCAGGGATGTGATGCCTGCTTACAGGCCTGAAACGCCTACTTGGAGGCCCGAATGTCTGCAGACCCACTAGGCCCAGTTGTGTAATTGCCACGCATGAAGTGTTTTACTGAGCTCCTAAATTTGACATGCGATCCCCTAGCGAAAGCTGCCGAGCAGGATTCATTTTCCCTCTTTTATCCACCTAGACAGTAGGGAAGTCTTGTGTAGAGTGCATTCCCTCAAGCAGTAGGAGGAAGATGGGAAGGAACAAGGAGAGGAAGAAGCCCAGTGCCTTTTTTTTTTTTTTTTTTTTTTTAACTTTGAAAGTAAATATTGCTGTGGTGCAGACTTGAGTGTTGAGGATTAGGACACCTGCTTGTATGATAATAGAGACTCTTTCCCCTGGTTTCTCCTCAAGATGGCTTCAGTCTAGGGGCCACCCACATATCCCACCGTGGTGAGGCTTCACTTAATGGGAATGGTTTTTTAAAAATTAGTATTTTTAAGTTATGTTGCCACAGTGCAGGAAACTTGGAAACTAGAGCAGTGAGAAATGATACCTGTAATGTGGTAGGGCTGTTTCCCCATTGGTGGGAATGAAGGATGCAGCTCAGGGTTGGGGCTAGGGGTGTGTGTGTGTGTGATGAGTATTTGAAGCTGCTAACAACTGTGGATCTGAGACTAATGACGGTTTCAGGACAGCATGGGGGTGACCGTCCTTGAGCATCAAGATGTGTTCACTCCTGCCCTGGCTAGGATTCAAGGCAGCAGCCGTTGTTCCCTTAGATGGCTGTAAGTTCCAGTGTATCCGTGTGAAACCTTTATCTGAAAAAGTAGAGGTACTGGGGAAAGAGGCACCTCTTACAAGGGTTAGGTTTTAGTGGCAGAGCCTGTCGGGCACCTGTGGATGTTTCCTTTTTCTTGTGCTCACCTGTATCTGTGATGCTGTCCTTTTTCTTTCCCTTTTAGTTCTTTGGCCTAGAAACCAGCAGGATTCCTCTATTTGCTCTCTCATCCTCTGGTTCTTACCTGAGTGTGGAAGTCTCCACTCTGTTGGTAGGCCTCTCGGTGGTGCTGAGTTGGGTCACTTCAGCTGTGAAAGGCCACCTGTGCTGCTGTCAGGGCTAGGGGACAGTTGAGTCTCCGTGAGAGACTCACGGAGCAGAAAATGCAATAGCAGAAAATGCAGCGACTGTGGTGAGAACTGAACGGGTTTCACAGACTGTCATGTTGCCTGTGATGTATTCTCCCTCCCTGGCTCTTATATCTCGAAAAAGGAAAATAGCCACACTTGAAGCATCTGAAGCCGCGTGCCAAGAATTCACGCAGTACTCCAGAGACAGGATATTATTGAAGCATTTTTCTCAAGCAGAAACAGATGTAGCTCCCTGTTTCTGTCGCCAGTGTTAGTGGATCCTTAAAATTACCTGATAGCAGTGTGCCCTTAAATGTATTCTCCCCTCTCACACACGCGTACCATTATTATTATTATTATTATTTTGGCAGAGCCCCATTGCTTGATTTGGGGACAGGTAGCTTGGGATTCCTGATGATAGTAATAGGTTCTCAGTGGGTTTGCAGATGGCAGAGGTGGTGACTGACAATTCTTTAATACTCAGAAGAGGATCTTCTGTGGTGAAAGTTTAAATGACTCAGGATTCTTTTCTCCTGTAGTTGGGGATTGGACACAAAACCTCAGAGGACAGACACAAGTAGGGGCTTTTCCCCAGCTTCCCCTTTCTTTCTGTCCTTTTTTAAGAAGGGGGGAAAGTCTAATCTTTCCAAATCCAGCCTCCTGCCGGCAGTGACTTGCCTTCACCCACAGAAGTTTTAAGAACAGAACATGAGTTGCCCTGTGTGTAGACTCTCCTTGCTGAAATTTTGGCTAGACTAGGCTTTGGTTTCTGACAAAGCCAGGAAAATGAAACTAGCTTCTGGGAATAGGAGAGGAGGAGTGTTTATCCCATTCTTCCTTCTTTGAGTTGTTCTTAGTTGATCTCAATAAACTAAGTGGATGGAAGTTTAAAAAAGGGAACTTGAAAAAGAGAACAAGATGGTTTTGCTTATTTTGCATTTTCAGTTGTAGTCAAGGCAAACTGAAGAAAGACTGAGGATTTTTTTTGTTCTGTTTTTAGTTGTCAGTACACTGGGACAAGATTATGGAAAGCTTGGAAGATAGAGGGGGGAACCACTGTGATTCTACCAACCTAACACAAACATCATTTCCATGTATTCTACTTTTTCTTTTAATTGGTAGTCCTTGTAACATTCAATTTTGTATTTCGTTTTTTTTCATTTAACGTTATAGCATAAACATTTTCCTGTGATAACACATAGCCTTTATAATTATTTTTAGTGGTTTTATAAAATTCCATCAAATAGATCAGCTGTGATTTAAATACCCTCTCTCATACATCTAGATTATTTCTAAGTTTGCTCAAGGAGATTTTTTTTTTTGGAGGGGTGATTTTATTTTGTCATATGACATTTTTAAAAAACAGCTTTAAGACATAATTTATATATCATAAAGGTCATCCATTTAAAGTGTACAAGCAGTGGATTTTAGTATATTTACAGAGTTGTCCAACGATCCCCATAATCTTATCTAATCTAATCTTAGAACATTTTCATCACCCCCAAAAGAAACTCCATTAGTAGTCAGTCCCTATTCCTCTATAATCCCCCTAGCCCAGGGGCACCACTCATCCGCTCTCTATAGTTTACCTATTTGGACATTTCGTTCGAATATAATCATACAATATGCGGTCTTTAATGATTGGCTTCTTTAACTTAGCATGATGTTGCTGAGGTTTATCCATGTTGCAGCGTATATCGCTACTTCATTCTGCTTTATTGCTGAATAATCTGTTGTTTAGATATACTACTGTATTTTGTTTATCCATTTATCATCTGGTGATCATTTGGGTTGTTTGTGTTTTTTGGTTATTATGGATAATGCTGCCATGAACCCATGGGTTTCATGTAGACATATGTTCTTATTTCTCAGGGAGATATTTTAAAAGTTGCATCCATATTTCTACTTTGGAGTTAACGTTCTACTTGGTTATGTAGTTTGTTTAGGCAAGAACAGTATAGCGAAATCTCTTGGTCCTGTGGTGTTGAGGGTATTGCCCTGAATTAAGAAAAGGTGCTACAGGGCTTCCCTGGTGGTGCAGTGGTTGAGAGTCTCCCTGCCGATGCAGGGGATGAGGGTTTGTGCCCCGGTCCGGGAGGATCCAACATGCCGCGGAGCGGCTGGGCCCGTGAGCCTGTGCGTCCGGAGCCTGTGCTCTGCAACGGGAGAGGCCACCACAGTGAGAGGCCCGCGTACCACAAAAAAAAAAACAAAAACAAAAAGAAAAGGTGCTATATACACATATACATATATATACCTATATATATGTATATATAGGTATATATATGTATATGTATATATGTGTATGTGTGTATATATATATATATATATATATATAGTGTTTAAGAGGTTTGAACTCTCCAGTAGCATTGTTTCCAAATCTTTGGTGTGGAACTTTAAACAGTAGTGAGAGTTGACAGATGCATTAGTGCCTAGATTCAGTGCACATGTACTGCTGCTTTAAAAAAGGGGGGGCGTGGTTTCAGCATGAAGCCTCAGTTGTAAATTGCATCATTGTGTCTTTTGGAGAGAGTGTTACCATGAACCCCACAGAGCCTTCCTTATCAATGTAATTTATAGTTCTCAGAAGTTTTCCCTTTCCTTATGAAAAATTCCATGCGAGGGTTCTGTGCACCTGCTTGGAGGCTGCTGCTAGACTGGGGAGTGGCATGCTTGCTGAATAGAGAGCCAGCCCGTGAGCGGGGGAGGGAGAGGGGCTGTGAATGTGGTTTAAACGCAGGCCTGAGAAAGAATGTTCTTTAGAACGGCTCTTACTGGTGGACCTTAGTTGCACCCGAGGTGTAAAATATAGATCAGGCCAGACACAAAGAGGAACAGATGGTGCTGCTGGGAGTGTCATTTCCTCTACAGATTAATCTACCCCTGGGTGGTTTTACATCATAGCAGCCTCAGTACTGAAATAGTGCAGTGCCTCCTTTCACTCTTGTTCTAATTGGAATTCCTAGCATTCGTGACCAATAGCTGGTCTTCCTTTTCCTGCTCCTAGATCCCTCCCAGAAGCTCTTGAAAGTGTGCATGTGTAGGCCACCTAAGAGGTCAGAGGGTCAAGATGGTTCTACCTCAGAGACACATGGGACACAGGGCACATGCCCTTTGTCCAACAAGCCAGACAAAAACTAGGAAGTTGAATCATCTTCCCCTGTACCTGTTTCAGGTTCCTTCACCTGGAGCCAAGTCCAAGGACCAGTTTTTCCAGAAGGTTCCCTCGTGTGTGTGTGTGTGTGTGTGTGTGTGTGTGTAAATGTGTATGAATGCAGCCATAACTTCCCTGCCACTGTTCACTGCTAAAAGTTTTAGATTTGGAGTGGGCTCTACCTGTTAATACAAATTCTATTCCCAAGTACTAGGAGTCTCAAAAGGCTGAATGAGGAGACAGGACTCTTATCTGAAGATTTGAATGCTTGACTGTAGTATCCAGATGTTACCAAAACTTCTTGCAGAGCAAGCCAAGCATGTGACCAGAGAGAGCTCATGAGATGCTAGAGTTGGGAGGGTGGGACTCCGAGGATGGTCTCATTTTACAGCCTCACTTTATAGAATAGAAAAATGGGAAATGGTTGCTCAGAGCTCATTTTCCTGAGTGATGACAGGGCCAGGGGAGAAGCCAGGGCGGCAGATTCCTAGTCTGGTACTTTTTCTATCCCAGTGTGATCAACTTCTCTTCTCTGGGCCTGTTCCAGGAAAGGGGATTGGAGCCCAGAAGGGTATGTGGTTCATATCGTTAGGAACAAACTCCTATCCCTTCTGTGATTGTGGTTTTGAGTCTAATAGTGAAATTACAAAAGGGAATGAGTCTTTAAATTCAGTTCTTAAGAAGACCTGTTCTTAAAATGGGAGTTGTGCTTAGGCTGGGCGTGCTTAACTCTTTTATCTCTGTACTGTGCTTCCTTATAATTTAGAAAACACCACCTGACTCCAGGCCAATGGGATGTGGTTCCTGAGTCATTTTCCCCTTTGGGTCTTGCTCAGCCAGGTGGGACAGTGGCAGGTAGGTGCTGGTGGCATCCTAGATATAGTAGGACTGCCCAGTATTTGAGAACATGCTGTCAAGGACGGCTGATGGCCCCTTCCTCCTAGTAGACTGAAACCCTTCACAACTGTGGTTCTGATATCCTCAGGTTTATTTCATGTGGGTCAGCCACCCGTCCAAATGTAGTGTGAACACACGTCTCTAACTGTGTCTCTAACCAGCCAGGAAGGAAATAGACTTCTTGGGTTGAGGTGTCATATATGCTAGCTTTCTCCATCCCAGAAAGCCAGTGAGCAGTTTGGTGTTCAGTGGGTGTTGTTCTTTCAGTTGGCATGCTCAGGACATTTTTAGAGAATTAACAAATGGTATGTTGGCTGGTGCACACTTTTATCAATCCTTGATTCTCATCCACTCCCAGGTAGACACTCTGCCATGGGAAGGCCATCTACCTCCTCGTTTCAGTCCTGTGGGAATTTTGCTCGTTACACAGCAGGATGGCAAGAAAAGCAGGCTCTGGGTTGCATAAGATTTGATTGGTCCATCTTATTTTCCCCTTTACATGCACCTTCAAGTTCTCATAATTTGTGAGCTTAAAATCTGGTTGGGCTGTGATGTTAGGCTGGTGGGAGGTTGGTAGAGGGTTGCTGCAGAAATCAAGAGGAAGGAAGGAAGTCAAGTCATTTGTGTGGCAGGTATTTAGTGAATGCCCGTGGTGGTTAAGTGCTAGGTATGCAGTTGTGAACAAGAACAAAATGCACACAGCACTTGCCCTCATGAAGTTAGCAGTCTGGGGGAATACCCACGGCTTATTTAATTTGACAGTAGCGTTGGAGGAATCTGTTGTGTAAAGCAGGCTTTCAGCTTGGCTACTCTGAAGGAGTGGCTCTGGCTTTTTCAGGGACATTTGTGCTCCAAACCAGCAACAACCCTGGAAGGGAGGAGGACTTGAAAAATACCCTTGGAGAATTCCTCCTGGCCTCCCTAGCAAGAGAGCAAATTGCCGTTCTCTGTAGAGCAAGCTTGGTCTAGGAGTTTGGAGTTTGGTGTAAGGATTCCGTTTTTCCAGCTTTACTTAACTAATCAGTTTTTAATGTGGGAATGTTTTCTGACCCTGAAGTGTTTTTTTTTGTTTGTTTTTTTTTTTTTTTTTTTTTTAGTTTAGAGAGAAAAGCGGGTGTGAATTCAACAGTGAGAAATTGGGAGAAGGGAAATAGGTAGGATCAGTGGTGTGAATTCCTTAGGGAATCTTTTTTTCTCCATTTCCTTCAAGCCTCAATTTTAGATATGTTAATTTGTGTCTCTTCCTGATATATCTGGCTTTATAACTTGCTGGAGGCAGTAAAGGACCTAGTACATACACTACTGGCACAAATAAGGGTCCCAATAAAAGCACATCCCCGTATGTTTTACCTGTGTAGGTAGGCCATCTCCATGTAGGCTCAGGTTCTAGGCTGAGACTGGAAGTTCCCTGAGGTCAGTGACTGTTTTGTCCACTCTTTATACTCAGCTCCTGGATTAATTGACTGGTTGAGAAGGATTGACCAGGTATAGAGGATTAAAGTTAAAAGGGTGAGAGGGCAAGGTGACCTTGAGTCCATAAGCCTTGATGACAAGGAATGTAAGAGTGGTATTATTGATGAAATTCTAAAAAGAAACATTTGGAGGGATGCTTGGTTGGAGTGAAAACCAAATATAAACAAGGTGATAAAAAGCTGTTAACATTCACCAAGTTTACTCTGACTGGTGGCAGGAAAAGAAGACAGCTCAGGAACCATGGAGGTGGGAGGAGGAGAAGGAAAGAGAGGGTATTGGCTGTTGTCCAAAATGTTTTAGCAAGGCCAGTCAAAAACAATCTATAAGAAACCTTACGAATTTTGATCCGGGACCAGAGAGTCACCCCTTCTAATTTTCAAGTGCAGGTCTTTGTTTCTGGAAAACTCTGTTATTCTTTTAAAAGCCTCAGGAGGCATCAGTCATACCCCTAAAGCCAATTTACATGTGTGCATCTACTGGTTTGGCCTTTTTTACATATATATGTTATCCACTGTGAATCTGGTTGCAGGCAAGGAAGTGGTTAACACAGGATGGCTTGTTTCTTTTTGTTCTCCAGAACTGAGCTCTTCTGGGGGGCGGTTCTTTTGCTCCTGGAATTACAAAATATAATTGTGTGGGTCATCTCATTTGAAGGTCTGTGAATGCTTTTGAAAAATCACATCTTTGAAAGAAGGGCTGCTGTCTGCAAACGCTGACTGTTTTTCTTGGGATGTGTGTGTGAGTGACAGTGAATGAATAGATTCCAGAGCCTTTGGTGTTGGTAAAACTTTCTGTGGATGGTAACAAGTAGATGTTTGTTAAGCAGTGCATCTGAACTCATTTATTAATTGAACAGGTATTGGATGCTCTTTCCCATATAATCATCTCCCCACAGGGATTCTTTGCAGCACAGTATAACCAAAGTTTTGAATTGTTCTCCAGTGTTCTGGTTAATCTTTTCCCCTCATAGATGTCAAACCCCTTGAGGAGGGAAGGGGTGGTTTAAGTTTCCTCTTCATTTACTTATGTAGGTTGGGCATTCATCTTAATAGCAATAAAGATTTATTTATTTTACAAAGTGCTTTCACAAAAGAAATCAGGTAATTACTGTGAGGAAGGTTTCAGTCCCATTTTACAAATGGGAAAGCCAAGGCCTTTGGTAACCAGTGGACGTTTAGCATCCACTGTGCTCGTAAATAAGGAGGCTGAATCAAACATTGGTATCCTGCTGGGAAACAGGAAAGCTCTTGGAATTGCAGACTTGATAAATTTTAACTTGTGCGTGGAAAGCAATGTAACAACCCCTGTCCTCGACCCTACCCCCATCTCAGCATAGGTACTCTAAAGGTCGGTATGTTTTTGTGTACTGATGGGACAGAGATGTGAAAGTGTGTGTAGTTAGAAAGGGCAAATTTCATCTCTTAACTAAGGAAAAAGCATTGCCCTGTAGTCTGAGAAGGTTTTTACTTTTATTTTTTGGAGGAGCAGGGAGGCCACAGGGGCAAAACCCTGGTATCTAGAAACCCATGCAGTTTTCAGGTTATTAGAGGTCCGTTTGGGGGTGAGCCAGAGGAGAAATTCTAAGTTCCTTGGTTCTAAGGGCTCTGTGATGGGGATTTTGAGGGCTCTGCAGTCTGTATCAGCATTGTTGCAGTCTTGTTCTGTCTTTCTGCAGGTGTGTTCTGACTCTAGGCGCCAACTCTGCGTCCGGGCCTTCCTGAGATGCCCCCGCAGCTGTTTGCAAAGGCGGACTGGCTTCACTTCAGTACTCCTAAGAGCTCCTGAAGAGTGTCCTTTTTTGCTGACAGGGGGATCCAAGGTCTCCTGTAGGCCTGGCTTGACCTCCTCTTCCCCATTGTCCTGCCCTTACTTTCAGAGGCAGAAGATGAGCCTCTCTGGGCAGTGAGGAGGTGGGAGGTGAAGGTCCTGCCTCATCCAGGACAGCTTAGATTTGAAAAACATAAAGCGGTGCCAATGTTCCTGGGGCAGGGTGTGCTCGGACACCCTGTCTGCTTTTTCCATTTGGTTGGGAAAGTGGAGAAGTGAGACTGGCTGTGGGCCAGGCAGAGCTTCCCCCTTTCCTGTGGTGAATGAAAATAGACGATTGTTTCGAGGAGTGGGTACTGAGTGGGAGGCAGTGGAGGAGAGCAGGCCATGGGATCACACTCGCCCTGCTTTCTGTCTCAGCTCAGCCACTTCCCAGCTGTATGACCCTGAGCAAACGTAACCTCTCAGACGCTCAGTTTTATCACTTGTAAAATGCAGATGATAGTATTACCACTACCTATCTCTAGAGGGGTAGCTACCAGAATATTAGTGATTACCTGGGCTGGGAATTCTGGGGTGATAAAGGGTAACAGGAAACTATAACTTCTTAAACTTTCTTTTTGCTTCAATTGAATTTTCACTGTTGGCATGTATAACTTAAATAATTAAAATTATGTTGAAAAGTAACCCCTCGTGGGATTGTTATGAAAATCAAATAAAATGAGGTAGTTAAAACACTAGGTTCAGTGTCTGGCAGTAAAAGATACTCATGGCAGGTTATTTGGGGAAGAAGTGGTGTTAATTAGTATTTGACCCTTGCTTTTTGTAGGGTTAGATTTTCTGTCTGGCTTGTGTACTTTGGATAAGTTTCTTTGTTAAGCCCCAGTTCTTAAACTGAAAATGGGGGTTAACATCAGTATCTACTACATAGGGGGGTTTGGAGGAGACATGGAAAGCAGCTAGCCTGGTACCTGGCCCATAGTAAGTGCTCAGTAAATATTATTTGTTATTGGCTCTTATCCTCTCAGTTACCCTGGAAGTGAGGTGGGAGTGATGCCCACCTTAGAGTTGCAGAATGTGAGGCACAGAGTAGTTTAGGACAAGTGTCCTGTCTTAACCAAGGGCTGAGTTAGCAGCAGAAATGGTGATGCTGATGCTTGTGCGGCCTGTTGGCCCAGGTAGCAAACCAGGGAGGTCTCACCGATGGGCAGACACGAAGCCCCGGCCAGGTGCTGGGTGTGAAACGTGCTGCTGGTCTGGACCGCGGGGATTAGTGAGGGTCAGTTTGTCCGAGAAGGGGAGAGGCCAGTTTAGGGCCACATCCTTCCTCTACTTTTTAAGGCAGATGGACCGCATCCAGATTGACAGAAGGGAGGGGCTTGTTTCCTCTTGCTTTTCTTTCACATCCTCCTGGCTTGTCAGGTGGTGGACTCCTGACCACTGCCCTTGTTGTGGGTTCAGTTTTCTCAGCTCCTCCAGTCTGGCCTTCTCTGTTAAACTGCCCTGCTGCTGGAGTCCACGCCGACAGCCTCCCAGCCCTCCTCCTTCTGTCCTGGAAGGCCAGCACAAGGACGCTCAGCTTTTCTGGGGTAGGCCTGTTTCCACACCACTTTGGTACTGCTGGTGGCTTCCTACCTGCTCCTCAGCTAGCTGCCTGTCTGTGCGGCTGAATGGGTGAGTTGAAGCCACACTTGGTGGGAAATCAGTTTTGAGCTTCGCTGTGGGCTCCTGTTCTGTGTATTCACATTTTGAGAGGAAAATACCCTGAGTGATTTCTGCCCAGCATTGTTTTCAGAGAGTGAGAGATTCTCATCCCCAAACCCGGTTGTGAGGCCGGAGCTGATTATGCCCCAGTTTCTCACCTTCGGTTTGTACTGCATGCTTCTCACCCTTGCCTTCTCAGTTCTCTCTTTACCACATTTGCCTTGCTCCGTCTTCACAGGGGTCATGAAATACCAAAAATTGGTGAACAGTACAGGGAAAACAGTGTTTAAAGTTTTGCCGACCCAGGTTTGCTTAGTGGACTAGAAGGAGGAGTGTGCCTGTGTGAATATTTATTTATTTATTTGGCTGCGTCGGGTCTTAGTTGCCGCATGCAGGCTCTTTGTTGTGGCACGTGAGATCTTTTGTTGCGGCGTGTGGGCTTCTCTCTAGTTGTGGTGCGCAGACTCCAGAGTGCGTGGGCTCAGTAGTTGCAGCACGCGGGCTCTCTAGCTGCGGCGCGCAGGCTCCAGAGCGCCTGGGCTCAGTAGTTGCAGCAGGCGGGCTTAGTTGGACCTTAGTTCCCTGACCAGGGATCGAATCCGCGTCCCCTGCGTTGGAAGGGGGATTGTTAACCACTGGACCACCAGGGAAGTCCCAGGGGTGTGCATGTTTGTGCAGACTCTTGCACGTGATAGTTTTTAACCTGTTTTCGTGTGTTTCAGATAACACCTTTTTCCATTTGTGTTTAGTGGTGGCTGGTGAACCATTTTTCTTTGGGGTATATCCTTGCTGTAGGTGTTGGGTTCACACTGTATGCTTAATTCCCCATCAGGATCTGAAGAATAGGCCGGCCTGCTGTTGAGGCACCACAAACCAAGTCATTGCACCTCGAGACAAGTCTGCTCTGACTCCCAGGCTGCTCTCTTTTCCTTATTTATGGTGGCCTGAAGACCTCCGTGAAGTGCATCAAAGTGTTTCCTGTTGGCTTGGCAAAAGGAAGGTACTTGGAGGAGCTTAAGGACCTCGTGGAGGGGACCCTCTTACTCTTAGCTAATTGAAAAATAAGACTCTGCAGTGGAGAAGCTGCCCTCCCACCTGGTTTCTGAAAGCCCTTCTGAAACAACAAAGTTGTTCCTGCTGTTTGTCATGTTTCTGTAGTATTTATCGGGTTTTTGAAGACAGACTTGCTTAAATTAATTCTGGTTTTAAGGGTGATGCCTGGAAGTTTTGGAGGAGGTACTTACAAAAGAGTCAAGCTCTGGGCCTATTTCAAGTCTAATCATGAGCTAGCAGGAGCAGCCTTAGGGCTCCAGGGAGGGAGGAATGGCACACTGCCTCGGAGCTGTCACTGAGGATGCCACCTTTTGGGAACCAAACTGTAGGCAGTTCCTGGCCTGTGTGAAGTTGTGCCTGGGGCTTATCAGAAATGAACCAGATGGTGTTTCTAGCAAAACTGGCAGATGTTCTTGCTGTCAGAATTGATTTAAAAGTTTTACATGTAAATGTGGAATTATGGGAATTTTCCTTTTGGGGTTTTTCGTTGCATGTGGAAATGCTCCCCTTACCTTACGGAGGCCTTTATTTATCTCCTGCTTCTGCCACCAGTGACTCGCAGCTCCGTGTCCTCCCATCCCCTCTGGTTGCTTTTCTCATTAAATGGGTCACTTGTGGTGGGGCGATAGAAGGTGACCAGTCCTCTCTTTAGTGTAATTTGAAGGTTGCTGATGGGACCATGTGCCCAGAATGTGCCTGCTACACAGATAGCATCGGGGACTAAAATGTTCCTCGACTGAGTCACTCCTTTGAGTTGAGACCTTTGGATGTAGCAGGTGTGATACCTAGAAAGAGTGACTGTATCAGGGTCACAGAGCCGAGGGAAGAAGGAAGAAGAAAAATCCCGTGGGGAGTGGGACAAGGCAGGAAGTATTGGGTGCACGCTCTGTGCCAGGCCCTGTGCTAGGTGTTGTACCTAGGAGGGCCTGTCTTCACTTCATGGATCAGAAAACCAAGCTCTAGGGCTTCCCTGGTGGCTCAGTGGTTGAGAGTCCGCCTGCCGATGCAGGGGACGCGGGTTCGTGCCCCGGTCCGGGAAGGTCCCACGTGCCGCGGAGCGGCTGGGCCCGTGAGCCATGGCCGCTGAGCCTGCGCGTCCGGAGCCTGTGCTCCGCGACGGGAGAAGCCACAACAGTGAGAGGCCCGCGTACTGCAAAAAAAAAAAAAGAAAACCAAGCTCTAAAAAGTTAAGTACTGTAAGTAACTGTGTGGAGCCCGAACCAAGGTTGGGAGGATTCCAAAGCCTGTGTTGTTTTCATGGCAGATAAAATACATGTGCATTAGGAAGTTGTTGGCGTGGAGGATGAGGTGGTGAGGGGGGCAGAAAACAAATGCCTGGGTCATTGGGGAGGGTCAGGTGGGGAGCTGCTGGGGGGGCGCTGGGGAGTGAGTAGTGCTGGGTGAAGGATGCGGAAAGGGGAGGTTGCTTAGCAAAGTGATCTGAAGTGGAAAAAAAGAAGAAAAAAAGGGGTTATGGTATGTATCACTTTGAGGGGGATGATTGGATGATGGCAGCTCTTCCCTGAAGGAAGTGCCGTGGAGTTTGTTTGGGGTCTGGAGGGCCAGATAGACTCTGTCTTTAGGCCGGTGGCAGTTGGGCCCCACAGGAAGCCTTTTAAATCCCCGGTGTTTGTAGACTGGCCTGTACTCTACTCAAGAGCAACTCCCATTTCAGTTAGTGAAGGCAGCATTATTCGCCTTTGAAGCACCGCATTTATGGATCCCCATTTGGCCCGGCAGGAGGGGCTGGGTAACGCCGTGTTATATTATCCTGATTCCCTGCTGCCTCAGAGGTTGTGCAGGGACAGCTCTGCCATTTCCCTCTAGGTGACCTCTGGCTGCTTCCTCTCCTGCAGCTGCTCCTTTTCCTCTCGGGGATGAGGTGGGAGTCAGGACTAGGAAATTAGCCCTCTTGTCTCTGTGTTCAGGGTAGCCAGGAATTCCCTAGAACAGGGACTCTGATTTGTTACCCGGCTCCTTGCCTTAAGGCTGGGGTTGCTCTGTTTCTAGCACGGCTAGCCCTTGCTGTAAACCTTCAGTGCAGTTCAGCCTTGATTTACTGACGCCTGCTGGCGTGTGTGTGGGGAGTGGTATCCAGAGGTGACGGAGATGGGTCTCTGACCCAGTGACTGGGACTAATGAGCAAACAGCTCATGAGTAACAGGCCAGGTCAGTTCCTTTTCCTTATAGCAGGAAGCATCCATAAACTTTAAGTCCTGTCTCACTTAAATGGTTATTATAAGGGCTGACTGTAGTAATAATGAATTGAGACTGCTTCAAAAATATAAAACTCTGGATTCATGCAAAACTTTCTTAGTATTGCAAGGTGGAGTCATAAGAAAAGATAACACGTATTGAGTGCTTTCTGTGTGTCAGGCATTGTTCCAAGTGATTTATATATATATTAGTTTGTTTAATCTTCACAGCAACTTCAGAGTAGGTTGCTTATATTATACCCATTTTACAGTTGTGAGAATAGATGCCAAAAGAGGATAAAAAACACTTTCTAGGATGGCACCGCTGGTATGTAGCAGCAAGCAGAAGCAGACAATCTGAAGTCTTGGCTGGACTGTGTGACCTCTGTGAAGACCCTGAGGAAGTCAGAGAATAGAGGGGGTCCCACCTCAAGGGGAGGCAGCAGCCAGAACTTACCCTCAGAGACCAGAAAGGATCAGGGAAAGGTCACTGGTGCCCAAGAAAGCACTAGCATTTCTGTACAACTTAATCAAATTACCAAAACCGTTTCCGAACTTGGAGCCATCGTTCTTGGATAGTAATGCAATTGACGTAGATAATTTAAGCCAAAGAGGAAGGACAAAATTGGTGAGCTCACATATGTGGATGGACACTTAACTAACTCTGACTAAAACACAGAGAGGCAAAACCTTAAAGTGAGTGCATCTTTGTTCAATTTACAAATGAGCGCAAAGACCTAGGCAACAAGCTTTGTGTTGGGACTTCGAAAAATCACACATTAAAAAAAAAAATAACTCTTCCCCACTCAGCCTTTTGGTGTTGAAGTTTCTATTAAGGATATCTGAATTTGGTCATTAATATGCGATGTTAACTGCATCTTCGGCAGTTATTTTTCAGAGGAATCAATCTCATTTTGGGGGGGGCAGCTTCTAGCCAGGTTATTTCTGATGTGGAAGATAAGGGGCACATGGCTTCCTCAGATGATGCAGGTCTGTAAAGAGAGCTTTGGGAATTGAAGTCTCTGAATTCCTGCTTCCCTCCACTCCATTCTATCAACAGCTTTCTTCACATGCGGTGCCTATGACTGAAAGTGATTATCTGTCTCATTAGCGGTTCAGGGGAATTAGCCATCAACATCTAATGACCTAGTTCTCAAATCCTGCAGTGGCTTCAGAAGTTTCCTAGAGGGGCTTCCCTGGTGGTGCAGAGGTTAAGAATCCGCCTGCTAATGCAGGGGACACAGGTTCGTGTCCTGGTCCGGAGAGATTCCCACATGCCGCAGAGCAACTAAGCCCATGTGCCACAACTACTGAGCCTGCGCTCCTGGAGCCCGTGAGCCACAACTGCTGAAGCCCGTGTGCCACAGCTAGTGAAGCCTGTGCGCCTAGAGCCCGTGCTCTGCAACAAGAGAAGCCATCGCAATGAGAAGCCTGCACACCACAACGAAGAGTAGCCCCCGCTCACCACAACTAGAGAAAGCCCACGCGCAGCAACGAAGACCCAGCGCAGCCCAAAAAATAAATAAATCAATAAATAAATTTAAAAAAAAAAAGAAGTTTCCTAGAATACCCCAAAGCAGTGTTTCTCAATGTGTGCTTTAGAATCACCTGATCCACCCTATACCAGAGGAATCCCTCCCTTGTTGGGGCCCTAGAGTTGGTCTGCATGTTAAAATACTTCCCTCTGCTTAGGTTCTGAAGTAGAGCTGGGAAGCCAAGTCCAAGCCCACTCAAGAGGGTGTAGAGCTGCAAGCAGCACTATGAACAATCTTCAGAGCTTCCTGTTTTCTTTTTATAGTGAATGGAAGTTTTGCCTCTTATTCCATAATATATCCAGGATAATTTTAATATTTAAAATGAATTACACTATCTAACATGGAATTGATTTGAACCTCTAGCAAGATTATATGCTTTGGGGTCAGACTGCTTAGTTTGTAACCTTGCTCCCTCTGCGACCTTGGACAAGTTATTTAACCACTGTCCAGAAATGGAGATAGTAGTAGTACCTACCTTTTAAGGTTCTTGTGAAGATTAAATCAGATGTTAGCTGGAAAATGCTTAGATTCCTGTGCAGTAATTAGGCAGTCAGGGTCCAGGTAATAATAACAATGTTGTTGTTATTGTTGTTATTTTTATTATCCTGTGGTTTCATGTTACTGGGAGTATGACCACCCCAGTTACAGAGTAGAGTCCTGCAGGGTAGCAAAACTTCCCTCTCCCACTGACACAGCCAAGCCACCGGCTTATGAAAGGCCTTTTGCCAGCCATAGGAAGCCTAAACCAAGCACTGGGAAAAAGCTTTGTGATAACATATTCTCAGCATCCCAGTTTTAGTTCTCCAAGCCCCTGTGTGAAGGGTGTGGGTGACTGTTCTCAGGCAGTCAGGATATGTCACAGGTGGGAGGGAAGCACTTGTTTAGAAAATGTCAGAGAATCCATCAAGTTGTTTTAACCAATAACTGTTCTTCATTCAGTCTGGACTCTTTTTTTCCTCTTATTCTTGTTTAATGGTTAGGAAAGAGGGCTAAGTTGCACTTTCCCTTTGTAATGGTACACATGTCAAATTCATTTCTGCCATCAACTTACTTGTTTTCAAAAAATTTAAGAAACCACAAGTTCTACTTGTTTCTTGAAGAAAGAATAGGAAATACAGGTTACTTGCAATCATGGAGGGAGAAAGTCAGCCGTGATTTTTCCTTCCAGAGGTCACCACTGTTCACCTGTTATTGTGCTGCTTTTGTCTAGGATGATCAGGGATGGCAGTGGCTGGCAGGGTGTCAGGGTTCTGAGGAGGGGCCACCTTTCTGGGAGCCAAGCTGGCCCTCCTGTGGCTCAGAGCCTTGCACTGGGCAGCGCTACTTGGGGATGAGCACTTGGCCAGTCCTCAAGTGTCGTCTCCCCTAGAGGGCAGTTACTGTGGAAGGCCAGCTACTTGTTTCCATTGATTCTGTGTACTCCCAAGTGTTTTGGGCCTGCTTCATGCTGATTCTGCCCTCCTGATTGTGTGCTCCTTTTTCACGTAGCCAGGTGGGGTGGGATCTTGGGCCTCTTTCTGTGTAGGAACTGGTACTGGCTCGCAAGGTTGATACTTTTCCATCTCTTGCCTCTGCCTTGCTAAATGTCGCTGGGGAGGCTCTGCTTAGGAGGAAAACTCACTGGGTAAGGAGAACACTGCCTCAAGGCTTTTAAAATGTAATACTTCCTCCCCCTTTTCTCCTCTTCCCATAATAAGAGCTGCCAGTAAAACTTTAGGGCAGGACTACTGAGATGTATTTATTACTGTTGTGATGGACAAAGGAACTGTCAACTCCTCATCGATCTCCTTTACCCCCTTGCAAATGGGAATTACAGGAAATCACAACTAGCATAAAGAACTGTGTGTGGATGGGAAGGACGGAGTGTGTAACCCTCATTCCCAGAAATGGGCAGAATGGTGGAGCCGACTGACCTTAGCATTAGGCGGTCAGTGGGCCAAAGCATGGGCTGAAGGTATGTCACCATCTGGGAACTGAAATCCGAGTCGTCCTGCTCTCTGACTTTGTGTCATCGTGACTCCCCTCTTGTGAGCCCCTCCTGTCTAGTCAGTAAGGGAATTGTGGTGAGACCAGATGCACGTGTGACGAATCCTCTCAAAAAGAGGGTGTGAAAGGTGCCTGGCTACAGGGAAGCTTGTAGCTTAAGGGAACAGACCATTAGGGGCAACAGGTGAGCAGACATGATTTGATTTATTTGTATTAATGGCGTTTGTATTGATTCCTCTGGGAAGTTTAGGGATTTAGATATATTCTGTAAATATGTTTTTTTCTTTGCTTTGTCACTGATGGGGCTTATGGTTTATGTTGCATTCTTCCTTCTAATAATAGGCTCTTGCATGAAATTAAAAGCAGTGTCTTCCTCTTCTGACTTGGGCAGAATTATAAGTGTAGCACTGACTCCCTGCCCTCCTTCCCCCACCCCCCTTTATTTCTCAGATCCAACTAGGACTGTGAAAACAGGTTAGTAACACTTACGGGCTGGGACCAGTTTCAGCCAGTTAAATTCCCTGTAATCCAGTCTAAATCTGAGGGGCACACCTAAACTTCCTGGAATTCTAGGTAGGAAGTGTGGTTACGGAGGCAAAGCCATTTAATTGTAGCTTGTATGAAAATAAAACCAGCTTGAATTCTCTTCTCACAAACTTTCTCTGAAACACTTCTTTAGATCTTTTATTTTTGGCAAATGGGTTTTGGGGTGGCAGCCTCATTACTTGTGATGGAGCGGTATAATAAGCCAGTGGGTGATTTCCCAGAATCCTGAGCCTTTGAAAACTGCTGTTCCTTTTGGGAAGTAAGAAGTGCAGAAGCCAGGCTGCGCGTCTCAGATTTATACCCTCTCCCCATTCTCTCTGCACTAGTAACCGGTATGGCTTCAGTCTGCCTAAAAACATAATGGCTTAAATTTGTTTAAATGTTTGTAGCAGTTTGGTAATGAAGTTTAGCCTTTTAATGATTATGATGATGATGATAACAATAGACAGTAGCAGGTAGACTGAGCTGTGAACTGCTTCTTTTAAGGTTTCCAGGAAGAAAATCACTACCTCACTTTACATGTCAAGGTCTTAGTGTTGAGTAGAGGAGGCAGCATCGTTGGAGTGTAGGGAAATCATCTGCCCAAAGGTTACCCTTTAGACAAGTACTTTGAAGGAAGTTGTGTTTTTCTGTTTGGAATGGGCTGTGTTGCTTCTTCTGAGAAGCCTTTTTACAGTAGTATAATTGTTCCTCTGGAACTCCTAGCAGGGTTCTTTGTCTGCCCTCTCCTGTGTTTATAGCTGCTTTTTCTCCCTAGGGAAGCAGTCGTCTGTTTTAAAAAGCGAAGAGAGAAGACCAGAAGTTCTCTCAAACAGTGAGGTTTGGAAGTCAGAACTGCATTTGCCTTTCAGGAGGGCAGGTTCTAAAGGGGTGTGGTTTGGGCGGAAGTAAAGGAAGTAGTGTCCCCATTCCCTACCCTTACTGCATGCCCCATGCCCCTCTACCCAGAGCTTCCTTGTGGCGGCTGTGAAGGAGTTTGGGGTACAAGGTGCCCGTTATGGCCCTTTGTTGTACTGGACCAAACATTGCTTTTCAGCTCCTGAGTAAGTCAGTTTTTCTGGCAGGCTGCTTTCTGGCCCTGAATATCCATGTCCAGGGTCCTGGGCTGGTGTTGGCCCTAAAGGCTAGGACGAGCCTATGGTGATAGCACTGGAGTGTAGGGTCAGAAGCAGCATCTGAGGGCGTTTAGGGCAGGAAAGATTTCTGATCTTTAGGATGCTTTCATTATACCAGTGCTTCAGGGCCTTGAAGCTGGCGTTTGCCAGGCATCTAGATGAGGTTAGTAAATCAGCTTAACCTCAATGTCCCTTAGCCTCTTTCCACCCAGTTTTTACCAGATAGCTGGTTGTGGATGTGCATCTTTGTTTTATAGGAAGAGGAATTCTGCTTTGCAGTTGCATAACTGTGCCTTCTATTTAGGTTCTGTAGAGGGTTACATTTGAAACGCTAATGAGTGTTTTCTTCCACTGTGCGCACACACTGATCCAGAGTGGGCTGGAGGCTGGGGGCCCTTTATGGAGCAAATGCTGTTGAAGGTGAATACTGAGGTGACAATAAGGGCAGCTGGTGTGCCGAAGCTCCAGTGGCCTGGCTCCCTGGCTGATGGCCCATCCCTCGGGGCTAGGTCAACTGAGAGGGCTTCGGCTTCCCTGAAATGACTGCTTCTTACAGCTAGGTTAGTGTGACCAGCCAGAGGAGAGGAGGGTGGGTTTCCTGGGGAAGAGGGTGGGAGGGTCTTAATTAAGCCAGTCTGGTTTGGCAGTAACTCAGACTCGCCTCCGTTTCTGTGTTGGCTGATAATTCCCTTCAGCTCTCAGAACAGGCCTTTTTCGTTTACACACACACACACACACACACACACACACACACACACACACTCTCTCTCTCTCTCACACACACACACACACACACTCTCTCTCTCTCTCTCTCTCTCTCACACACACACACACACACACACACACACAGTTCTTGGAGACTACTGCTGCTGGACTTGCTAATCTGGCAGAATTACAAATGGGCGGCAGCCATTCCTTGGGGGCTCAGAATAGACAGAGCACAGTGAACAGTGCTGCGGCTGGCACTGTCTGAGGGGGCTCAGTGGTTAGACTCTGATTGGGAGATATTTGGGGAACCTTGTTTATTAGTGAGAGTTGGGAGAACTTAGTTTTGGTTCAGCCACTAACAAGCCCTGTGTCCCCAGGGCAAGTCATAATTCCACTCTAGGCCTCAGTTTTTCCCTCTTAACACGGATAGGTTGGACTTCAGGCTGTACTGTGTTAGGATCCCAAGACAGACCCATGAGTCTGCTCCTGGTAAAGAAGGTGACCAGAGGCAGCAAAGGTGGGTGCAAGAGAACCTTGGATAATGCTGGAGTTGTTTTTGTTTTTGTTTTTTGTTTTTTTTGCGGTATGCGGACCTCTCACTGTTGTGGCCTCTCCCGCCGCGGAGCACAGGCTCCGGACGCGCAGGCTCAGTGGCCATGGCTCACGGGCCCAGCCGCCCTGCGGCATATGGGATCTTCCTGGACCGGGGCACGAACCCGTGTCCCCTGCATCGGCAGGTGGACTCTCAACCGCCGCGCCACCAGGGAAGCCCTAGAGTTGTTTCTGAGGCTCATCTCACGGTAGCAGAGCATTGGGTGACGTTGCTACCCCACCCCCAGGGTGTGCTTTCCAGATGATGTGTCCACCTGGGTTTGGGCCTGGGCCTTACCCTGCTCCTCCACATCTTCAGCCTTGGGGGAGGGGCGGGCAGGCACGTGCAGATGGCTGTCTCTGCCAGCTGCCTGAGGCTGGGCCATCTGCTGCTTATGCCAGCAGGTGGGGTGAGGGGCGAGCAGCAGCCTAATCTCCTCCAGTACACTGACTTCTCAGCAGAGTCCAGCCCCCCTGCCCCACGCATTCTGTCCTCTGTTCCAGTGCTCTGTTGTGCTACCCTTCAGCATGGTCTTGCTTTGTTCCAGCTGCCCCCGCCCCCAGGAGAACCCTTGCTGCGTTTTTGTTTACTCTGTGTGTGTGCTTTGCCCTTTAGCCCGTGCCCCAAGAATCTTTCTGTAATGTAAGACAGCAGCAGCAAAAAAAAAAAACCCGAAAAACAAAACTTTAGAAATGAAACTTTGGACCCCTGTTGGTCTCTGTTCAGATGCAGATGATGAATCTCTTCCCATCAGAGCTTGTACCTTTGGGTTCACCTTCCCTTTTTCCATCCCTCCTCCTGGGGAATCTTTGAACAGCAGGGGTGGGCTGAATCACTCAGAAAAGCTCTAATTTGGCCTGTGCTTCAAGCCTAGCTTCTTTCTCCCCTTGTGTGGATGTAGGAAAGAGGCAAGGAGAAAGGAACCTGTCCCCGTGACTCTCGGTGACTCTGGATTTGGAAGTTCTGAACTGGTGTGCGTGTGTGCGCGCGTGTCCGCATGTGTGTACACGTGCACAGGGTGTGCAGGGAGGTGGGGTTAGGGTAGAATGTGGACAGAGTCTTGAAAGTCATCTTTACAAGTGAGGAGATGACAAAGCAGAGAATAGAAGGGCAGCATACTGTAAACCAGGACTTCTCAAACTTCAGCATAGGAGTCACCTGGGGAATCTTATTAAAATGCAGATTCTAATTCAGTAGATCAGGGATGAAGGGTGAGATTCAACGTCTCTAATAAGCTCCCAGGTGACGCGGGTGCTACTCTTCAGTGGCCCTAGCCTCCCGCTCCTCCTCCTAACACTGGTGAAAAAGATGGACATGGGAAGGGCAGGAGGGAGGCTAGTAAGGACTTTCATATTTTAAACCTGAGGTCCTGGGCTGGACTTGCAGCCAGTGTTTGCAGAGCCCTTTCTGGGTCGCCCATACCTGAGCTTCAGGCTTCTCTGGACCTCCTCTTGGCCGGGTTCGGTTTCCACAATAGAAGAACCTCTGTCCTTCAGAGGGTGGATGTGCATACTCACGACTAAGCTGGATCCTTCCCCTTTCTCTGGCTCATGATAAGGCCAAAGCTAGCATTTCAAATAGAGCTGGAAGAACGCGTAAGTCATCTTTTCCAACCTCTCTATTCTACAGAGGAGGAAATGGGCCCAGAAAAGTTTCGTGACATGTCCAGCCAGTATCAAACAGCTAGTGGCAGAGATGGGGTGAAAACCCAGAAGTCCGAACCCTTAAGCTCCTCTCTCGAGGGCCTGTAAGCCTGAGTTAGGGACAGCGGGAGGATCAGGGGACAGGTGGTAGGACAAGAGGCTTTCCAGTGGTGTGAGGGAATTTGCAAGACATGCACATCTACTGGCATCTGCTGCAGCTCAGTGCTGATCCACTCAGGCCAGGGTTCTCAGCTGCAGCACGGTTGACATTTGGGGCCAAATTCTTTGTTCTGGGGGCTGTTCTGTGCATTGTGGGATATTTAGTGGCATCCCTGACCTCTACCCTCTAGATGCCAATAGCACCCCCCCCAAGTTATGACCATCAAAAATGCCTCCAAATGTTGCCAGAAACCCTGGGACTGGGGTGGAGTGTAAAAGTGTCCCCAGTTGAAAACCACTAGTTCAGGCACTAAAGTATTTTGGGAAGGAGGGTCCCTCTTGGGCACCTATACTGGGTTTTTTTGAGAGTGTGGTGGTCTCAGAGTTACAAAGAAAGCATAAAAAACAGATGGGGCCCCAGCTTTCCCAGGACCTTATAGTTCAGTGGGGAGACCAGACCAACCAATGCCCAGAACAGATAAATTGCCATTTTAACGGTCCCTCCAGGGTAAAGCCCCAGGGTGGACTCTGAAGAATGGGGTGCCAGCCCAGGTGCTTAATGAGGAGGAGACTGTGCTACCCTGGGCTGGATCACATATCTAAGAATCACGTAACTCTCATTCAGCTCTTGAGTTACTCTTACCTACTTCTCAAGGAGCATTCTTCCATTCTGAAAAAAACCTTTTATCTGAATCTGTAAAGGCCGGTCAGACACATTAACCAATAGAAGTGTACACTTGAGGAGAGGGAGGCCTCGTCAGGCCTGATGCTGGTGAGGCTAATTCATTCCTTCACGAGATTTACATTTTTTTTTTTTTTTTTTTTTTTTTTTTTTTTTCGGTACGCGGGCCTCTCACTGTTGCGGCCTCTCCCGCCGCGGAGCACAGGCTCCGGACGCACAGGCTCAGCGGCCATGGCTCACGGGCCCAGCCGCTCCGCGGCATGCGGGACCCTCCCAGTCCGGGGCACGAACCCACGTCCCCTGCATCGGCAGGCGGACTCTCAACCACTGCACCACCAGGGAAGCCCGAGATTTACTTTTTATTTCTTAATTTTCTTCTGCTATGGGATGAATCCTCTGATAGACCTTTCTTGTCTCTTTTCCAGTGTGTTAAGGAATATGACTACATCAGAGCTATAGTCTGTAATGTTCTGAGTACATAGGTATAAAATATGGGTAAAACATGGCTCTGTACAAACCTAAGAGTCTTTACCCCTTTTTACTCTTCATAGGATACTGTACTTGCAAATGTTTATAAGGCCACTGAGCTTCCATCTTGTGCTCGGCACAGGCCTCCCTGAAAAATATGACTGCAGAGCACAAAAAGCATTCGTGATGGGAACTTCATAGTTCTTGTCCACTTTTCCTTAACCAGTGTCGGACTGATTTTTTCCCAATGCTTTGAACATGATGCTCCATTGCCTCCTGGGTTGTGTTGTTTATAACAATAGACTTGCGGTAATTCTTTGTTCCTCTGAATGCATGGTCTCTCCTCCTACCCCCTCATGGCTGCTTTTAATATGTTCTCTTTAATGCTAATTTTCATCATTTTGATTACAATGTACCTTGTTGTGTTTTTTTCTTTTTGTGCTGCTTCTTGGGATTTGATGAGCTTCTTGAATCTGTGGGTTTATAGTTTTCATCAAATTTAGAAAAATTTCAGCCATTGTTAAAAAAAAATTTTTGTGCCTACCCATATGCCCTCCCCGTGACCCAATTATATATATATGTTAGGCTGCTTGATATTGTCAACACTTCTGACTGATGTTCTGTGTATGTCACTTTGGACAATTTCTATTGCTGTGCTTTCAAGTTCATTAATTTTTTTTCTTCTTCAGTGTCTAATCTGTTAATCCCATCCTGTGTATTTTTCATTTCAGATATTTGTATTTTTTCCCTCTAGAAGTTCAATTTGAGTCTTCTTTTTGTCTTCCATTTCTTTCCTCATCGTGCTCATGCCTTCCTTTTTTCTCTTGAACACACAGAGTATATTTGTAATAGAGATTTGAATATCCTTGTCCACTAACTCTATCATCTATGTCATTTCCTTGTCCATTTCTATTGTTTGATTATCCTCCTCATGTGACCATATGTCATGGTTATAATTTCCTACCTCTTTGCATGCCTGTTAATTTTTTTAAAAAATAAATTTATTTACTATTTATTTTTGGCTGCATTGGGTTTGTTGCTGCGCGTGGGCTTTCTCTAGTTGCGGCGAGCAGGGGCTACTCTTCGTTGCGGTGCGTGTGCTTCTCATTGTGGTGGCTTCTCATTGCGGAGCACGCGCTCTAGGCGTGCGGGCTTCAGTAGTTGTGGCACGTGGGCTTTAGTAGTTGTGGCTTGCGGGCTCTAGAGCGCAGGCTCAGGAGTTGTGACGCACGGGCTTAGTTGCTCCGCGGCATGTGGGATCTTCCCAGACCCGGGCTCGAACCTGTGTCCCCTGCATTGGCAGGTGGATTCTCAACCACTTCGCCACCAGGGAAGCCCTGCCTGTTAATTTTTGATTTGAAGCTAGACATAGTTGTGTGTTGGTGGGTGCTGGAACTTTTTGTATTCCTTTAAAAACTCTTCAGCTTTGTTTTCAGAAGCAATTCAGTTAGTACTTAGAATTGGTTTGATCCTTTCAAGGCTTGCTTTTCAGTTTGTTAGGGTGGGTCCAGAACAGCCTTTAGTCTAGGGCTAGGATGGTCCCACTGCTGCGGCCAAACCCTTCTGAAGATTCCTTCCAATGCCCTGTGGGTTAGGAGATTTTTTCCACTTTGGCGGGTGGGAACATGTAAATTTCTGGCTCTGTGTGAGTGCTGGGGGTTATGCTGCCTATTTCTTTCCTTTTGGTTCTTTCGTCAGCCTTGCTAGTTTCCTCAAACACCTGCACAGATCAGTATACTTAGCCTCTGCAGATCTCTGCACTTTTTTCTCTTTGCAGCTCCCTCCTTTCGGTTACTTTGCCCTGCACATTCTAGCCTCCTTGGCATCCCCAAATTCCCAACTCTGTCTCTTCAACTCATTGAAATTGTTGAACACTTTCAGGTTTTTTCTCCCTACTCTGTGACCTGAAGACTCCTTTAGGGGATTAGCTGGGGCACTAGTAGGACTCACTGCATTTCTTCCCCTTTTTTCAAGGATCACTGCCCTGTGCTGCCTATTGTTGAATGTCTGCTACCCCAATTTCATATGTAAGGAAACAGAGGCTCACAGCAGGTAAAACAGTACACCTAGCACCCCTAAGAACAAGAGGCAGAATCAGGATTCGAACTCCCTTTTGTATGACACTAAAACTCACATTGTGATTGATTCTGGGATTAACCGTTTCATTTCCCTCTTCTGGCTCCAGCTTACTTCCCTGTGTTGGCACTTTGGCTATATATCTCCAATGTGTTTTCACTTTTTACCTCATTATAGTTATTTGTGTATGTATCTTATCTCCCCCAGTAGGCTATAAACTCTTTAAAGGTATGAGCTTTCCCCTATCTTTGTACCTTTCGTGTGAATCTGGGGTAAGTAGGTGCTCATTATATGTGTTGAACGAAGTCAGTAAGCTTCTGAAGAAACGTGTGTTGGGAATGAGGGAGATATCAGATTCCCTTATTAAGTTATGCTGTTTCTTTTCTTTTCTTTTTTATTTTTTAACATCTTTATTGGAGTATAATTGCTTTACAGTGTTGTGCTAGTTTCTGTTGTATAACAAAGTGAATCAGCTATATGCATATGTATATCCCCATATCCCCTCCCTCTTGCGTCTCCCTCCCACCCTCCTTATTCCACCCCTCTAGGTGGACACAGAGCACCGAGCTGATCTCCCTGTGCTATGCAGCTGCTTCCCACTAGCTGTCTATTTTACATTTGGTAGTGTATATATGTCAGTGCTACTCTCTTACTTCATCCCAGCTTACCCTTCCCCCTCCCCGTGTCCTCAAGTGCATTCTCTGCATCTGTGTCTTTATTCCTGTCCTGCCCCTAGGTTCTTCAGAACCATTTTTTTTTAAGCTTCCATATATATGTGTTATGGTATTTGTTTTTTTCTTTCTGACTTACTTCACTCTGTATGACAGACTCTAGGTCCATCCACCTCACTACAAATAACTCAGTTTCGTTTCTTTTTATGGCTGAGTAATATTCCGTTGTATGTATGTGCCACATCATCTTTATCCATTCATCTGTCGATGGACACTTAGGTTGCTTCCATGTCCTGGCCACTGTAAATAGTGCTGCAATGAACATTGTGGTACATGACTCTTTTTGAATTATGGTTTTCTCAGGGTATATGCCCAATAGTGGGATTGCTGGGTCGTATGGTAGTTATATTTTTAGTTTTTTAGGCAACCTCCGTACTGTTCTCCATAGTGGCTGCATCAATTTACATTGCCACCAACAGTGGAAGAGGGTTCCCTTTTCTCCACACACTCTCCAGCATTTATTGTTTGTAGATTTTTTGATGATGGCCATTCTGGCTGGTGCAAGGTGATGCCTCATTGTAGTTTTGATTTGCATTTCTCTAATGATTAATGATGTTGAGCATCTTTTCATGTGTTTGTTGGCAATCTGTATATCTTCTTTAGAGAAATGTCTGTTTAGGTCTTCTGCCCATTTTTGGATTGGGTTGTTTGTTTTTTTGATATTGAGCTGCCTGAGCTGCTTATATATTTTGGAGATTAATCTTTTGTCAGTTGCTTCGTTGCAAATGTTTTCTCCCATTCTGAGGGTTGTCTTTTCGTCTTGTTTATGGTTTCCTTTGCTGTGCAAAAGCTTTTAAGTTTCATTAGTTCCCATTTGTTTATTTTTGTTTTTATTTCCATTTCTCTAGGAGGTGGGTCAAAAAGGATCTTGCTGTGATTTATGTCACAGAGCGTTCTTCCTATGTTTTCCTCTAAGAATTTTATAGTGTCTGGCCTTACCTTTAGGTCTTTAATCTATTTTGAGTTTATTTTTGTGTATGGTGCTAGGAAGTGTTCTAATTTCATTCTTTTACATGTAGCTGTCCAGTTTTCCCATCACCACTTATTTAAGAGGCTGTCTTTTCTCCACTGTATACTCTTGCCTCCTTTAGCAAAGATAAGATGACCATATGTGCGACGGTTTATCTCTGGGCTTTCTATGCTGTTCCATTGATCTATATTTCTGTTTTTGTGCTAGTACTGTACTGTCTTGATTACTGTAGGTTTGTAGTATAGTCTGCTGTTTCTTTCTCATTTGCTGTGTTTATCACAGTCTCTCTTAACGTCTTCTAAGATGATACCTGGACTTTATGAAGTTCTTCATTTGATACCTCTGCCTGAACTTTGACTAATTTGAGATAACTTTTGAGTCTGTATTCGGAGATTTAAGGGACTATTCCTTCTTGTGAGTTAACCAGATTCCTTTCTTCTCTGGTCCTGACTTAGAACCCCACGTGGAGAGAACTGGTGATATAGTTGGAGCTAGACCTAGAGCATGCAGGCATTGGTGGAGGGGCTCTGTACAATGAGAGGGTCATGTAAGGGCAGAGGTGGGGCTGGGGCGTGGGACTAATCACAGGGGAAGGAACAGTAGGCAAGTTCCTGCTTCTCATTTTTGCTTGGGGCCTTGCAGTCCAACCTTGACAACTTACAGGAAGTTTGGTTAATTTGTGAGGAGGAGGAAGGGAAGAGTCATGGTTTGGTTATAAATTAGGAGGCTTCTTGGAACTTATACAAGATGGAGGACAATTTGGAGCCAGAAGGCAGTGTCTTGTTTGTTCTAAACGTGTACCTCACTGGGGCTGTTAAGCTTCAGTAGATGGAGGTGAAGAACATGCTTCTGGACTCCTGAACCTTAGGGGAAAATACTCGGCTGACATTTGAGTAGAAAGGAGGGAAATGGCAGAAACCAAGACCATATTTATGGAGCACCTTAAGGCCTGAGAGACACTAAGTCCACTTCTCTGGCCCTGCCATTAGGTTGACTGTTTCTTCTCACTCATGAATCCTACAGAAGAGGTAGTAGCAGAAGAGGTAGAGGATCTGGCCTAGTGGCCAGATCCAGTGGGGTTTTTTTTTAAGTTTTTATTTACCTGCCATTAGGTTGACTGTTTCTTCTCACTCATGAATCCTACAGAAGAGGTAGTAGTTTTGGAAAAGGGGTGATGGGGTGGAGAGGCTTTTGTTGTTGTTGAACATTAAGGAAGCAGGCAGGTCTTAAATATTCATCCCCAGCGTCTCCATAGCTTTGGCAACCATAGTGTGTGTGTCTGGGTGCCCATTCAGAGGGACTCTCGATTGGGTTTGGGGGGAGGGTGTCTCGGAGCTATCTGGGCAGTTCCAGAAGCTTTAACTGAAATCCTTGGGTTGACGGAGAAAGTACAACTCATAATATATTTGGAGCCAGAAGCCATCATCCAGTGTTCCTTCTCCCTTCTTTTCCAGTTCCACCCACCCCCAGTTGTTTTGCCGTTATTGTGTCTGCTTTCTCACTTTGAATTCATGTTAAAGTCAACATGATCTGCCCTCACCACTCTAATAAATGTGCTCTTGAGGAGGTCACTAGTGCTATCCTAGTGGCCAGATCCAGTGGGTATTTTTTAGTTTTTCTTTACTGGACCTTTGCTGCATCTGCCACTGTGCCCCCTCACATCCTCCTTGAATCACTCTGTCCCTACCTTGACAGCTGTGATGCACAGGCTTCTGGTTTCCTTGTGCTTTTTGGAGTGTCTTTCATGGTCTCTCCTTCCTTGATATGCCGCTTTAAAAAGTTAGTGTTCTCCCCAGGATTCTGGCTTGACTCTCTCCTCACTCATCTCTCTCACCTAGGGGAGCTCATCGTCTATTTTGCATGGTTTCAGCCATCACTTTCAGGCCAGTCACTCCAGGGCAGTACCCCAAGTTCAGAGCACTTTGCAGACTTTCATACTCATTTCCAACTTGCCTGCTAGAGTTTTCTACCTGGATATCCTTCAAGTACCTACAATTCAACCCACCCAAAAATAGCCTGAACTACATTCATCACATTCTTCACCAAAACCTGCTTGTCTACCTGTGTTCTTTCCCTCCTGTGGTAGCTTCTACCATTCACACAGTCACAGGCCAAAAACCTCGGTGTCATTCTTTATTGTTCTCACTCATCCCATCCTATTAGTTTCTGGCATCTTCAGCCTTTGGCACATTATGAACACTGAATGAATAAAAGAAAACGCTTATTAATTTCATCTGAATTTAACTACAGTTTAGCACTTTGGCTTTGATAAATCCAAACATCTCTGATTACACTCGTAACTTTCGGGGAGGGGCATTTGATTTTTGACCACATTCAAATTATATTAAGGAGAAGGCATTTTTTTGTTTAAAACATTAATACTTTGTGGGGGGATTAGTTATTATTAAAAATGGGTGGGTTAGCCACATGCTGTCTTTTCGGGCTCCCTGAGGAGCCGCTCGAAGTTAAAGATAAGGTGGATGAAGTCGGATTGTGCTGGCCCAGGAGGGTGTTGTCCTTCATGAACATGGGAGTAGAGGCAGCAGTTGTGGGTGAACTTGCCATGTGCTGTGGCTTTAATGTGAGTCATAGATAGACTTTTCCCTTGGGGAGGGTAACATGCCCCCTTCAAGCTCATTGATGGATTTCCTTAATTGTATTCTGGTGTTTCTAACATAAACATTGAGGATGTGTCAGTAACTGTCATGCTTCTCCAAGTTGATCTCCCTTCCTTTTCATCTAACCCCCCTAAAAAAAAAAAATAGAAAAGAAAATAAAGAAAAAAAAAAAGAAAAGGAGAAAGTGACTTAAAGAATCGTAGGATTTTGGCGCCAGAGAAGTTCTTCAAGTAGTGGTCATCTAGCTCAGCCCTTCCATTTTCAGATGATGATGACAGTAATGATAGATGGTGATAACTGTAACACCATTTTTGATGACTTACTGAGTGCCAGACACTATACTAAGTGCTTTATAGATACTTCCCGTATGATACTTACAATAGCCCTATGAGGTAGCTGTTATTAGTGCTATTTTATAGATAAGGAAACTGAGGTCCAGAAAGATTGGAGAACTGTATTGGGGTTAAGAGGATGCTGAAGCAGCTATTGTGCAGAGAGATGAAGCATCTTGCTTTTTCAAGGTCTGGTTTTCCAGTTAGAGGAAGAACATGAGTAGAATCCAAATCCCCTGACCTTGAACTCAGTAAGCCTATGTTTTTGTTTTCACCTGAGAATTCATTCTCTGTGGTCATTTTTGTCTCATCTCTCGCTCAGCCTCTTTTAATTACAGTGAAATTGAATGAAGTAGAGGAAAAAGTAGAGTTGGGGTTTTTGGTGAGTTTTTACAGTTTATTTTTAAATAGGCAGCATTCCCAGACTGACTGGGAATGTAGCAGAAGGCCTGAGAACCAGGAAGTGACACAGACCTGTTTATACCCTTCCACTTGGGAGCCTTTGGAAAGTGATCCACAGAGACAGTAAAAAGTAAACACAACTGCTTCAACCAGTTCTCTTGGGTTTGCTATTTTTGACCTGGAGGAGGTGTTTCCTACACAGCTATGAGTACATACTTTGAAAACCTAGCACCGAAACATCCCCTTGAGTGAAGGTATATAGACAGATATTTATTTCCTGTTACCAGACAGCAGCATTCAGTGACTCTTGGCAGACAAAATTATCACTTTATTTTTCCTCTCCTCCGCCATCCTTTTGGTGAATTGTTCTTCCATTTCTATTTTTGTCTCATCTCTCGCTCAGCCTCTTTTAATTACAGTGAAATTGAATGAAGTAGAGGAAAAAGTAGAGTTGGGGTTTTTGGTGAGTTTTTACAGTTTATTTTTAAATAGGCAGCATTCCCAGACTGACTGGGAATGTAGCAGAAGGCCTGAGAACCAGGAAGTGACACAGACCTGTTTATACCCTTCCACTTGGGAGCCTTTGGAAAGTGATCCACAGAGACAGTAAAAAGTAAACACAACTGCTTCAACCAGTTCTCTTGGGTTTGCTATTTTTGACCTGGAGGAGGTGTTTCCTACACAGCTATGAGTACATACTTTGAAAACCTAGCACCGAAACATCCCCTTGAGTGAAGGTATATAGACAGATATTTATTTCCTGTTACCAGACAGCAGCATTCAGTGACTCTTGGCAGACAAAATTATCACTTTATTTTTCCTCTCCTCCGCCATCCTTTTGGTGAATTGTTCTTCCATTTCTTTTTTTTTTTCTCTCTCTCTTTATAATTAGCACTGTGCATGCAAAACTGCCCCGAGAGCGCACTAAATCTGTGTGTGATTTTCAAGGTCCAGCTCAAAGCTTTCTCTGTCACCTCCCCCTATTCCCAACCAGAAGCCTTTGTTCTTATCTCCTCTGTGTTCTTGTAGCACTTTTTAAAATTAAAAAACAAAACAAAAAAACAAAACCACAAACCCTTGTAACAGTTTCTCAGTGTTATGTAGATAAACATATAATTCCTCTCACGTAGATTGTGAATTCCTTGAGAGTGAGAACTATGCCCCACTTCATCTCTGTGATCACCCAAGCCTTGCACTGAAGACAGCCAGTAAATATTTGCTGAATTGCAATAGAGTCACTGCAAACACTGAGCCCTAAGAAATCAGATTTAGCAAATCAGCTTCCCCGACTTTATTTGCCAAGTGGGTATTGAAGCCTGCTCCACTCAGCTCTGATAGGAACCAAGCAGAGGGGTGTGATGACACATAGATGTATCTCTGGGTCTAGGAACCAATTACAGCCACTTCTGCCAAGCATCTGTTTTGCTACCTGGCAAAACTTCAGGATTTATATACCCTTTTCCCCTCCTGTTTTATATCTGCTGCTACTTTGCCATCTTGTATTTCCTCTACAAATTATGGGTTTGGGGTTTATCTTTTTTTCCCCTTCCTGAACAAATAAATGTTGAGCACTTTGGGGCACAGAAAGAGGCGGAGTTGGTGCTCTGCAGGAATTTCCTACCTGCAGTAAATGTAGCATTCAACAGTTAAGTAACTGTGAGTGGGCCTTGGGGGAGGATATGATTGGTTCTCCCAGTCTTCCAGGCAGTGATGCTATGGGTTCAGAAGAGCCTTCCATGCTTGTGGGCTCAATTGAAGAGTTTTCCCAGAGGAGATGCAAATAAGCTTGACCTTGTATTTGGAAAAAAGAACAGGGAATCCTTTGCAGTAGGAAAGCAAGAGGAGGAAAGACTTCTAGGCCCCTTTGATTCCATTTATCTGTAAAATAGGCATAATGGTACCTATATAATGAGGTAACGAGTGTGTGTGTGTGTGTGTGTGTGTGTGTGTGTGTGTGTATCTCAGACATGTAAGCTCTGTGCCCTTATCCTCTCCTGTAGCATATTCAGGCTAGAAAACCTCCTTGGTCCCTCTAGACACAAATATCACTTCAGTATAATCACATACATGATTATTTAATTTTGGGGGAGGGAATGTTAAGTTCCTTAAAAAAATATATTTTCAGAACTTCATGGGAGAGACCTTTGGAGGTTCATTTGTTTAACCTCTTGGCTCTTCTTTCATCTAAACTAACTGTGTTTCGAGCCTAGTCTGGGGGCATGTGTTTTCAGCCCAGCTGAAACAGTGCCCTTCGGGAGTCTAGTGGGGGCTCAGTAACATCCTGTTAGAGCAGGAAGGGGCCTTCAACAGCACTGATTTGAGGGCCCAGTGTTCCAGACACTGTCCTGATCCTTCACGTTGATCCCATTTCCACTTCACGACAGCCCAACAAGGTGGGTGTTATTTATCCAGTTGGTAGATGGGAACTGAAAATAACTTGCCCTAGGCCACTTAACTAATAATATCCAAGCAGACCAGAGATTCTGGCACAGCCTGCCAGAATCTTTCCACGGATCCAGGCTCTCTGAGAGAGAAGTACTTGAATTGTTTCGTTTTACTGATGAGGAAACAGAGGCATCAAGAGGCGAACTGATTGGTTCTAGTTTAGCCCATCAGTCTAGAGAAGAAGTGGTTTCCTGCCTTCACTGTTGGAAATTTATGGCCTGAGCCAAGTGCCTGTGAGCAGGCACTCTGCCTTCTCTCCTTTTTCCTGTCCTGTCTTGAGCCTGTCTTGTTTTGTTCTCTTGTGTCCTTCTCTCTTGCATTTTCTCTTTCTCTCTGGGCCCCTACAGCTCTGCAGTGATCCGTGTGTGTGTGTGTGTGTGTGTGGAGGCTGGGGTTTTTTTGTCAGATGTTTGTTCTCTCTCTCTTTATAATTAGCACTGTGCATGCAAAACTGCCCCGAGAGCGCACTAAATCTGTGTGTGATTTTCAAGGTCCAGCTCAAAGCTTTCTCTGTCACCTCCCCCTATTCCCAACCAGAAGCCTTTGTTCTTATCTCCTCTGTGTTCTTGTAGCACTTTTTAAAATTAAAAAACAAAACAAAAAAACAAAACCACAAACCCTTGTAACAGTTTCTCAGTGTTATGTAGATAAACATATAATTCCTCTCACGTAGATTGTGAATTCCTTGAGAGTGAGAACTATGCCCCACTTCATCTCTGTGATCACCCAAGCCTTGCACTGAAGACAGCCAGTAAATATTTGCTGAATTGCAATAGAGTCACTGCAAACACTGAGCCCTAAGAAATCAGATTTAGCAAATCAGCTTCCCCGACTTTATTTGCCAAGTGGGTATTGAAGCCTGCTCCACTCAGCTCTGATAGGAACCAAGCAGAGGGGTGTGATGACACATAGATGTATCTCTGGGTCTAGGAACCAATTACAGCCACTTCTGCCAAGCATCTGTTTTGCTACCTGGCAAAACTTCAGGATTTATATACCCTTTTCCCCTCCTGTTTTATATCTGCTGCTACTTTGCCATCTTGTATTTCCTCTACAAATTATGGGTTTGGGGTTTATCTTTTTTTCCCCTTCCTGAACAAATAAATGTTGAGCACTTTGGGGCACAGAAAGAGGCGGAGTTGGTGCTCTGCAGGAATTTCCTACCTGCAGTAAATGTAGCATTCAACAGTTAAGTAACTGTGAGTGGGCCTTGGGGGAGGATATGATTGGTTCTCCCAGTCTTCCAGGCAGTGATGCTATGGGTTCAGAAGAGCCTTCCATGCTTGTGGGCTCAATTGAAGAGTTTTCCCAGAGGAGATGCAAATAAGCTTGACCTTGTATTTGGAAAAAAGAACAGGGAATCCTTTGCAGTAGGAAAGCAAGAGGAGGAAAGACTTCTAGGCCCCTTTGATTCCATTTATCTGTAAAATAGGCATAATGGTACCTATATAATGAGGTAACGAGTGTGTGTGTGTGTGTGTGTGTGTGTGTGTGTGTGTATCTCAGACATGTAAGCTCTGTGCCCTTATCCTCTCCTGTAGCATATTCAGGCTAGAAAACCTCCTTGGTCCCTCTAGACACAAATATCACTTCAGTATAATCACATACATGATTATTTAATTTTGGGGGAGGGAATGTTAAGTTCCTTAAAAAAATATATTTTCAGAACTTCATGGGAGAGACCTTTGGAGGTTCATTTGTTTAACCTCTTGGCTCTTCTTTCATCTAAACTAACTGTGTTTCGAGCCTAGTCTGGGGGCATGTGTTTTCAGCCCAGCTGAAACAGTGCCCTTCGGGAGTCTAGTGGGGGCTCAGTAACATCCTGTTAGAGCAGGAAGGGGCCTTCAACAGCACTGATTTGAGGGCCCAGTGTTCCAGACACTGTCCTGATCCTTCACGTTGATCCCATTTCCACTTCACGACAGCCCAACAAGGTGGGTGTTATTTATCCAGTTGGTAGATGGGAACTGAAAATAACTTGCCCTAGGCCACTTAACTAATAATATCCAAGCAGACCAGAGATTCTGGCACAGCCTGCCAGAATCTTTCCACGGATCCAGGCTCTCTGAGAGAGAAGTACTTGAATTGTTTCGTTTTACTGATGAGGAAACAGAGGCATCAAGAGGCGAACTGATTGGTTCTAGTTTAGCCCATCAGTCTAGAGAAGAAGTGGTTTCCTGCCTTCACTGTTGGAAATTTATGGCCTGAGCCAAGTGCCTGTGAGCAGGCACTCTGCCTTCTCTCCTTTTTCCTGTCCTGTCTTGAGCCTGTCTTGTTTTGTTCTCTTGTGTCCTTCTCTCTTGCATTTTCTCTTTCTCTCTGGGCCCCTACAGCTCTGCAGTGATCCGTGTGTGTGTGTGTGTGTGTGTGTGTGTGTGGAGGCTGGGGTTTTTTTGTCAGATGTTTGTTATTTTTGGAAAGCACTTTAGGAACACTGTGTACGATGGCCTATACAAATGTGCTGATGGATTGATTAAGCTCTAAATGGAAAAGTTGGAGCCTCCTGAGTTTGCTGCAGTGCAGAGGGAGATAGATTCTAGGATAGGTCTGGGGAGATACAGGGGGAAGGGACTGCTCTGCGGAAAAAAGAGGATGGATTTAACATTTCTTCCTTCTAGTCAGAACTTTCGTTGACTTATGTTTTCAGGAGAAATACTTCTGGGCTTCTCCTTTTCCCTAGAAGACATTCCAGATTCCTTAGAACTCAGAGGGCATTTGGGGATCATCCAGACCTACACGGCGAGGACCAGGAAGAATGATTGACTTGCCTGAGGCCAATCTGCTGTTGGTTGGTGGAGCTGGGACTTAAGGGCTGTCTCCTGCATTCAGATCCATGCTGCAGTCACCCTGCTGCTGGGTTCTAGAAAAGAGATGCTGGAGACTACTGAGGAGAAGGTTTAGTGTGTCTGCTGGTGTCCCTGCTGTCTGAAGCCTGAGCAGTAGCGTAGGGGAAAAGTGGGACAACAAGAGGATGTAGTGAGCAGTTTTGGGGAGTAAGACAAGAATACAAGGAATATTAAAGAAGTTCAAAAAAGCCTCAAACACCTACCCTACCCTGGCTTCAGTGGTTTCTGAGAAAAGCTGAGGGTTATTTTTGTGATTTGTAGGAGGTAAATTTTTTTTTTTAGGAATTTTATTTATTTACTCATTTATTTATTTTATTTGGTTGTGCCAGGTCTTAGTTGCGGCAGGCTCCTTAGTTGTGGCTCACGGGCTCCTTAGTTGCGGCATGCATGTGAGATCTAGTTCCCTGACCAGGGATCAAGCCCAGGCGTCCTGCATTGGGAGCGTGGAGTCTTAACCACTGTGCCACCAGGGAAGTCTCTGTAGGAGGCAAATTTTTTTTTTTTTTTTTTTTTTGCGGTACGCGGGCCTCTCACTGTTGTGGCTTCTCCCGTTGCGGAGCACAGCCTCCGGACGCGGAGGCTCAGCGGCCATGGCTCACCCGGACGCGCAGGCTCAGCGGCCATGGCTCACGGGCCCAGCCGCTCCGCGGCATGTGGGATCCTCCCGGACCGGGGCACAAACCCGCGTCCCCCGCATCGGCAGGCGGACTCTCAACCACTGCGCCACCAGGGAAGCCCTAGGAGGCAAATTTTAACAAGAGTTTGATGTTTGTGTCCTTTGGGCTTTGGAGCTGCAGATGAAAAGGAAATGGATAAAGGAACTTACGGCTCTCAAGGATCTCAAAGTCCGATAGACAACTTCGTGCCTATTGAAGTACTCAGCTGCTGGTGGCACAAAAGAAAGGGGAAGATACAGAGGTTAGGAAGAAAAAAGTAAACAGAAGACATCTAGAAGTAATACAGTTTTGTCATTTTGTGGGGGAGGAGTGGGAGGCACTGAGATCTGATATTTAGATACCTTTTGCTGCTGTGGCCCAGCCATTTCAGGGTGAGTGGGAGTGAAGAGGGGGGACACTGCAGGGAGAAAGGGAGAGGTAAGGGAGGGCCTCCCAGCACGTTATTCCCTTCTCTTATCACACCCTCTGGGGAACTTTGGACTCCAGAGTTAGCACTTCTTATCTTTACAGTCTGAAATGTAATGGTTAAGTTCTGTTCCAACTTCATGAACTGTTCTTTGTCTCCCCCCATCACATGGTAGTATTAATCAAAGGAACAAACTGTTATTCTAGATTCTCCCACCACCACCATCCCCTTTCCAGACTAGTCGGAGGCAAGAAAAGGATTTATGTTGGTTGTACCTGTCCAATTCCCTCTTGTAACTAATGGAGAGATGGCCATGGTTTAGGAAATAATCTGTCCTGAGTATTACATGTAAACGGAGGCTGAGCTCCCAGAGATGTAGAGAAACTCACCTAGCCCCTGGGCGCCAAGCGTGGCTGAGTCAGGACCCTTTGCCTTCACAGAGGAGCGCTCAGTAGAGTGTGACATGACTGCACCTCAGCAGGACTGTGACATTCTCCACCCTCAGGGATAGGCCCCAGGGCAGCCCAGACGCATGAGCTGTGGAGATCTGGGCCCTGTGTGTCTAGGGGACTGGGTGCCCTGGCTGTTCCATGGCTCCCCACTCCCAGCCCCTCCCCCAGCTGCTGCTGCCTCCCTAAGCTGTGAGCCATTTTTCAAGGTGACTCTAAGGGTACATTTCACCTTAGGCAGGCTTTTTGGTTAATCTGGAAGCATCTGTGGCAACAACAAGTAAGCAAATTGCGTGAACTTTGAGCTCGTGTTACAGGTTCTCCTCTACACCAGAAGCCTGCCATGCTTATCATCATTGTTTTTATGAGCGGTTCCTCAGATCACCCTCTGCTGTCTTGGCTTATAGGCTAAGACTGTAAATAGGAGGACCTGAGTCTTACCAGTTTACAGAGCAAGAAGTCTTTTATATTTTGTCCCTTTTGAACCTCACTGTAGACTGGTGAGATATTCCCTGGTGAGATACTCAAAGCAAGCAACACCTCCGTTTCACAGATGAGGAAACAGAGGCAGAGATGTGGGATGGGTCTTCCCCAAATTCAGAGCTGTGGCTTAAGGGCAGTGTCCTTCCTCTTGGAGGATCACTCTGGACAGGAGACGAGTGTTCGTGACATCACATTGAGCAGAGCAGTCACTCACCGTTTGATGTTTTGGGTTCACAGAGGTGGGGAAAGGCCAGATCCTGACCTTAAGGGGCTGGCAGTCTAGCTCATGGGAGTCTCCCCTTGCCACAGGCTGTTGAGGCGGCAGCGTTGGTCCCAAGAAGGAAAGTCAGAAGTGTGAACGCAGACTTCCCATGATACCGCCCCACCCCGTGTTTTGGAAAAGCTGGAGGAAGAGATAGGTTATACAAAGAGAAGCGTGGATGCTCTGGAGAATTCTGTGATTGAGAGAGACCTTTGAGCTGTTTTTAGGTGTGAAAACGGAAGCCAGAGAAGAGCGGTATGAAGTACATTCATAATGTTGAGCAGCCATCACCACCATCCGTCTCCATAACTCTTTTCATCTGGCAAAACTGAAACTCTATATGCATTAAACAATAACTCCCCATTCCTCCCTCCCCTTAGCCCCTGACATCCACCATTTTACTTTATCTCTAAATTATAATTTTTTTAAATCAGGGGAAGTGGTCACTAACACACCTGCGGAATACTGAAGCTAAATGAATTCTTTTTTTTTTTTTTTAACTACGTTTTCGTCTATGTGTTTCTCTAGGGGTAATAATGAATACTTAGTCTTAATTTGTTCTAAGTGTTCTTCTTTTCACTTGGTCTAAAGCCATGATTCAAGGGCAGGCTTTATTTTGTTTTTAAAATTCTGTGTTCTAAGTAGATTCTTTCTGAAAATGATTAGGTGTCGTGTGACCCTTTCTTTATAGTGGCTGGGTTTTCCCATTTTGGGTGATATCCTGGGGCTGTGGGGATTCACTTTTCTCTGTATTCTTTCTGAAGCACTAACCCTTGGCTCAGGCTTGCATATAAAGATTCCTTGACTCTCATCTGTTCATCTTTTCTCTTCTCTTTGCAGAGCCCCCGTTTCCATCACCCCATTTGTTTTGCACTTGATCAGATCTTAGGCTTCATGGTGGAATCGGTCCCTTGGCCCAGGTAGCTGCTTAAGCAGTATGGGAGGAACTAGCTGTTTCTATAAAACAAAGCAGAACATGGGCTCATTTGTGGCATCTTCTCCCCAGTCCCATACTGGCTCCTCCCCCACAGTGTTCATGAGTTTGGCAGACATTTGCTGCCTGCCTGTCAGGTGCCAGGCCCTGTGCTGGCTTATGAAGATTCCAAGTTGAGTAATTCACAGTCCCGGCCTTCAGGGAACTTTGAGCCTAGTGAGGTGAGACAGATAAACAGATATAATAACTTGATAGAGGTACAGTCAGAGTAGGGTGCTCAGGGCACTTTGGGAGGAAGTGGGGGGGTTAGTTCTACTGGAGGCGGGCGTGACATGTCAGAAAAGAATTCCTCCAGGAGATGACCCTTGTGCTGAGCCCTGAAACTGACTGTATTCCTGGCAGAGAGAGCAGTCAGGTTTATTGGAGTGTCAGTTTGTTGAGGGAGGAGACAGGTGGCTTACAGGAATGCCTTGCTACATTAATTTTATTCTGTATTTTATCTGTCTGAATAGGTAATGCATACACAAAGTACAGCACTCAAGAAGATGAAAAGGGAATACATACAGTGAAAAATGAGCTTTCTTCCCTGTTAACCACTAGATTCCCTCGCTGACAGCACTTGGTAGCTACCAGTTTCTTGTGCATCAATTCCAGAGAGAGACTTCCAGTGCATACAGGTGTGTGTGTGTGTGTGTGTGTGTGTGTGTGTGTGTGTGTCCTTTAAAAATACATGCATACACACACATAGTTTTCTTCACATACTAATTTTGGAAGTCATTCCGTATTAGTACAGACTGAACTGCCCAGTTCTTTTTAAACCACTGTGTGGTATTCTATTATGTGGGTGTATGACAGCTTATTTAACTAGTCACCCTTCAGTCTTGTGCCAGTACGAATAATGCACTGAATATCCTGCATATATATCACTGCACACGTGATTTCTCAGGACAGATGATAGAAGTAGAAGTGATAGGTCAGAGAATGTGTGCATTTTGGGGACAGATATTGTCATACAGTTCTCCAAAGAGCTCTATATTAATTATAAAATAAGAAATGTAAGATTCTTTACCACTTGGTAAGTCCCCCACCACGCCAGTCCTCTAAAATCCTTGCCAGAGTGATCTTCCTAAATGAATTTGGTGTTGTAACTTCCCTGTTTCTAATCCTCGTAAGCTTCACGTGGTCTTCAGGATAAAGTTTAAACTTAGCCTAGCCCCTGCCTCTAGCATCTGCCGGGAACGCTGGGTTCCATTGCTCTGAGCCACTTGTACTTGGTGTCTCCGTTTGCTTTTCCAGTAGACACATCCTTTAGCATCCCCTCCTGTGGGTAATCTTTCCTCATTCCTCCAGTCGGGCACGGAACACTAAGCGTCATACTGATCCGGCCTCATCCATTCACTGCAGAAGTATTTGTTGTGCACGTGCTGTGATGTGGCACGGGCAGGTGTCATCCTTGATGATCCATTGGATCATCTGAACCCTACTGCCTGGTAGGGTTACCTGCTGTGGCTGCATGTACAAGGGCAGCACCAAGGACCATTGCTAACTGGCTGGTGGCCCTGGGCATATCCTTTAACTCTTTGGACCTTGGTTTTGGCATCTGTCAAAAGAGGAGGTGAAGCCTGATGACCTCCAAGGTCCTCGACGCTCAGATCTTATTAATAATTACGATAGCAACAGCCGCTGGTGTTTACTGAGGACTTGCTAAGTGCCAGGCACTGTGTTGAGCACTCTGATCCTACTCCTTACATCAACCCTGTGAAGATGATGGTATGGTTACTGTCTCCATTTTACAGATGAGAAAACTGAGGCTAAGAGAGTAATTTGGCCACAAGGTCATAATAAAGGAAATAGATTTGAATTCTGGCATTCTGACTTTACCATTCTTAGCCACAAAACTGTTTACACATTCCACACATTTACTTACACATGGTTTTGTGTACTGTTTGGGGTCAGTCACAGACTCCACCCCTAGACCTCTCCATGAACCATCCTTGTTCTACAGCCATAAAGGCTCAAGTTGGAATCTGGGTAAAAGCTGGGGACAGAGGACTGCTACAGTCCCAACTATTTGGGGGTAGTGGATAAAGACCCGGTGGCTAGCTCTGTTCTTGAACCCCTGGCTCATTCTCATTGGAGACCCTCATAGCTGCTTTTCCTTTGGACCGAGACAATTCATATTGCTGTTTGCAGTAACTCTCTTCAGGAGGGGTGCGTAGGCTTGAGTCAAGGCTTCATACATGGATTAAAGTCAGGTCTGGGTGTTATCCCTCAGGGGCATCCTTTATTAGGGTTGTAGATGGTAGGCTCCTTTATCTATTTACATAAAGCCTTGTTGGAGAAGGAGGTGTATATGGAATTTAAGAAGGAAATGTAACCTATTATTTGGAATGCCTGTTATAAACTAGGATAAATGAAATCACATGGATTAACTAAATTATAATAGGCCTATATCATAATATATCATCAACCCTTCTGCTTCCCTGAAGGCAAGTAGAAAAAAATCCTGAAAAGTCTTAATCCCTGATTTTATTATTATTTTTTTAAGATACTGGTTCCTATTCTTCTTACGTCTTTGTCTGAGCTAGAGTGGATGGTGGGGCTAATTAAGAGTTACAACCCGTTCTCTGCTCAGTCATTGTCAAGTGTAGCCAACAAATGTGGGCTCTGGGGTCACAGGTGTGTTGGGTGAGCCTTGATTAATTAGTCCATTTTTGAGATTTGTGGCTGTCGAGTCAGAGCCAGATCCTCAGGGGCTCATCCAGCCAAGCCCCGGGCCCTTGGCTCCCGCTACTGCATTCCTTCTCTCGGCGGTGTATTTCTCCCTTTAAGACATGTGTTCTCTATTTTTTTTTTTTTTTTCTTTTTTCTTTTCGGTTAGTTGAACTTGCTCTGAGTCCGGTGGCAAAGGCAAAGCCAGACTCTGGTGTAGCAGCTCTGAATCAACAGCCATCTCTCTCCTCCTCTTTGCTCGAGCCTCCATGGCAGGCAGCAGGGCAGAGCCACAGCAGTTTCTGAAAGCTCTGCTGAGCCTGACAGATCTCCAGGTGAGCCGGCGCTTGTCTCCTTGTCCTGTCGCAAGGATCTGGCGCCTGGATGCTGACGCCGATGGCAGCTTGCTTCGGGCCTTTGCATTTCCCCAGGGAGGAGTTGGAAAGCCGCTTATGTGCTTGTCTCTTCTCCTGGCAGTAGGGATTCAGTTGCTAGAATTCTTTCAACTTTGTATGTGATTATGGCTTCCTTACCGTAAAGTGCCTATTGTAACTAACTTATGGCTAAAGTTTTCACTTATGTCCTTGTTTTTGGTTTGTTTTTTATAGGTGAATCTACCCAGGGCTGACTTCAGTGTTCTTACTTCTGGCTTTTAAATTTTTTCTTTTTAAAATAACTTGGACGGATGAAAGATGTGCCATGGCAGGATAGCACCAAAGAGCACCTCATTGTTTGCCGTGGCCTCCGCGGGACATGGAGTGTTCCTTCTGCTGGCGATTCTTAGCGCCCTCCTTGGAGACGGACTCGCCTCAGGTGAGCCCCAGCCTGCCTCCTGTGTGTGGGAGGGAGAAGACGCAATACCATTGTTTCTCCTGAAGGCTGGGAGAAGGGATTCTCTGTGGAGCCGTTAGCAGGGTAGCAGAGGGTGAGGGCTTCTGTTCTGTTGATACAGCAGGGAGCCAGTTGAGGGCGTGGGACTGGTGGCTGAGGTGCCTAGTGAGCCAGCGGGGGGCGGGGGTGTAGGAGCCTGCGGGGATGACGTGACCACTCCCCTCCCCCGGCTGTAGTCACGGGTGGGACGGAGGTGTAGGATTCAGGGTGCGATGTTCAGGTACGGCTACCGGCTTTGGGATCCACTGCCTGTTTTCAGAGCCCAGTCCTGCTACTTGCTGGCTCTGTGACCAAGAGCGAGTCTCTACTTCTGTAAGCCTCAGTTCCCTCACCTGTGTTAGATGGCAGAGTTGAGTAATTGTCACATAGACCATGTGGCCCCCAAAGCCTAAAATATGTACGCTTTAAAATGTTTGACCCTTTATAGCAGAGGTTTGCCACCTTACCCCCAGCCCAGAACAGACGGTGCTCAGTAAGAATGCCTGGAGTGAATGGAGTGGCTGTCAGCGTAGGAAGGAAGGAAGGACTGACTGGGCAGAGCTAGGATGGACCTCTGAGGCTGTGCACTGGCCCAGGGCCTTGGGGCCAGCTCATGGCAGTGCCTGGACCAGAACCTCACCTAGTGCCTGGTGTGCTACCACCACCGTCCTCTTCCAGGGCTCTGCTGGGGAGGTGGTCCTGGTATGTTACCTGGCAGTATGAGGGCAGAGCCTCTGCCTTCGGTGTCTGGTGCCTTCAGCCTCTTTAGCTCCATTAAGCCATCCCCTGTACCGCCACTCTCTCTTTTATGGGCTTCCCCGCTTCCTCCTCCCATTCCCCACCCCATTTTCCAGCTACCCACACCTTCCCAACTTTCCATTCAAGGTCTGAAATCAATTATCAGGGATCGATGCTTCCAGGCTGGCTGAATAAAGGGATTATTATTCTCCAGTATGGAAAAATATATCTGTAGTGTGGGCTCAGACCAGGATGGGAAAGTTGGCTCTGTTGTTTTCTTTCCTCCCCCATCTGCAAAGAACCCTTCCTCCCCTGCCACCCCACTCCCTGTTCCCATAAAACAAACATACAGGCACAGAGCAGGGTGCAGGCAGGGGAAGGGGTTTCATCATTACTTCGATCCAGTGCACCAAGTTACGATGTTCTTCCCTCTCTCTGGAGTGGCTTCTGGGGGAAGGAGGTACCCACACCTTGGCCTGAGACCCAGAGCACACCTGTACGGCTGTGCCTTCCCTGAGCAGCATGCTAAGCAAGCTTGCCAAGAAACCAAGGCTCTCAGATACTCTGAAGTCGAGGAAAGGCAATTCAGGTCAGGCAAGGTCTCCTCTTCCTTTTCCTGCATTTCTTACCTGCTCCTGTAGCTTCCCCTGAATACCCATTCCAGAGGCCTTTTTAAACGAGGCGCTTGTTACCCAGTGAGCTCTAGTAGATATGCTCGTGTGTCCCGGCACATTCGCGACGGTGAGGATCCCACGGGACAGAGGTCAGTGGGCACCCTCGGTGGGGCGTTGGCCTGCACAGTCTCTGGTCATAAGTCCCACAGGCACCTCTAGTCTTGGCCATAATTGCTCAGGTTTAGAAAAAAGAGTCACGTATGAAGAGGCACTTGAGAGTTCTGGGGTAAAGTTCTTGGAAAAGTTACATATGTCATGTTCAAAGTTCAGTTTTCCATCCTGGTTCCTCTTATCTGCAGCTGGAGATTTGGAGTTATAACAGAGACGTGGTTATGGAGGCATCGGGTTCAGCTTGCCCCTTGGTCATGCCTGTAGCAGAGATGGAGAGAGTTATTGATAAAGTTCCCTTTTTCAGGGTGGCAAAAGGAAGCATATCTTATTCTTCACACCTGGTCACAGCCTGCAGGGGAAGACCAGACTTAAAAATAAGATCTGTGCTCATGCTACCCAACTTGCTTTTCTTGGGCTAGAGAGGAATTAGGATCCCAGTTGTGTAGCAGCCTCTCGCAGATCTCTTTACCTGTGACCTTAAGAAAGTTGCTGTGTGTGTGACCTTAGGTAAATCACTTGACCTCTTTGTGTTCCCTGTAAAACGGAAATAAGATACTTAAGGATGTTAGGTTGGTGTTGTGTAATAAAAATGATTGGAAGGCACTTGACATATAAAAATGCTCAGCGTAATTCCTAAATAACAACAGCAGCAGAGACGGTATTTGACCTCCTGTTGAGTCATGTTGGGCAAGAGACTTCCTGTGGATGATGTCCTCTGCTGTCTTTAAAAAACGAAACTGGAGATGCAGAGTCACTTTTTGGGTTGGGGATGAGGGGTTGGGAGGAGGTGTCAAACTTGACCCGTTGAGGAAGGGTTGATTACTTCGGGAATCCCTTTTGCCTTCCATGTTTGCGTGGTTTGCTGGTCTCAACCTAGCTCATGTAAAAAGCTTTTAATTTCCATTCTCTCCCTGTTCTGAGCATATTTTTTGAAAAAAAACTTAGTATTTTACTTGTTTCTGATTTTTTTTTCTTTAAGATGTTGCCACAACACTTAGTGGCCATGTTAGACGTCACACAAGCACCTAAGCAGGGAAGGCAGCCATTTGCATTTCCGTGTGGCAGAGGCAGAAAGGCAGGCAGTTAGTGCTCACTGAAGATGGAAAATGTGGAGAGCTAGACTCTCGGGATGATGGGGCTTTGGCCATTAGCACTGCTATGGCAGAGAGATGTTGGCAGGTGGCCTGGTTCACCTCACAGTCTCTGAAGGGACCTGGAGTCAGAGGTAGCATACACTGAACTGGGAAGAGAGAACAGGTAGGGAAACGATGCGTATGGAGCATCACTTCTGTGTCGGGCTCTGTGTCATCACATGTAAAGTTCTCAGAGTGCCTGTGAGCTAGATGGTCATGTAACTGTTTGACAAGTGAGAAAACGAGGCAGAGTGAAGTTAGGTAACTTGGTCAGAGACACTCAGTCATAGGTGGGGAAGCGGGCTTGGATTTGCGTGCAGTATGTCTGACTGTGTTGCCCATGCTCTGCTGAGAACTGTACTGCCTGTGCTGAGTGGCAGGCTTCTCTGAGACCTGTTTCTTGAGTTGCTCTGTTGGAGCACTCAGATCACCCTTCAGAGGGTAATTTTGACAGAGGAAGAGAGGCACCCTCTGTTTTCTTCCCTGGATATAGGATGCAGGAGTCAGCTCTGGGTTACCATGTTTACCTCTGTGGTTGTTTCTGTTCTTATCTACAGTGGCCCTTGGTGGTTTGGGTCCCAGTTTAGGCACAAGGTTTGCCAAGGCAGTTCTATTCTTGGAAAGGAACAATAGGGACCACAGCAAATTGTTTGCTAAATGCGGCTGTAGTTCCCAAAACATCCGCAGAGCATCTTCCTGTCAGCTGCAAACCCTGCTGGCGATGTGATGTAATCTCTCCATGGTGTAATTACCTGTGACTATAAAAAGACTTGGGGATTGTGGTAGGAGGCTGGATGGGTCATTACAGAGCTTGCTGAACCCTGGCGTCATGAAAAGACATTGAGAAATTACCCTCTGCAGGCTGATTGTTGTGCCATGTTTAGAACATTGCCAACACGTGGTACGAGCTTTGCACTGTAACTTTCAAACAAAAGAAGCCAGGAGTCCACCAGACTGAAGACCTCAGTGGCTCTCATCTGGGTGAAAGCCCTCATTAGACACAGATTCCACCTACCAAACAAAGGTGCCCCACTACCCTATCCTTAACTGCAAGCTTAGAGGTTATCCTTACCTGCCCAACTCTTTCCACAAAAGGGGGTCACAGGGTGCTTAAAAAAAACAAAAAAAAACAACTAGGGTTAGTGCTCAGAGTCTTCAATTATTCTAGGTAGGTTTTCAGGTGAATTCCTTGACCCCCTCTTACCCACTGGAGGTTCCTTTCTTCTGCGTCACCCCAGCAGCATGAGCCTGCGAGGATGTGAGCAGCCCTCCCATTCCAGGTGGCTGGTACTGGTGTAGCTGGCTGCCTGGACTGGGACCAGATCAGGAGTGACCTTGGCCCACCTTGTGTTTAGCTCTGGGGCCCGGAGGGACAGTGGTGTTTAGAGACAACTTTGCCATGGTGTGGTGTGACTGAGGGGGGCGCTGGCTGCTGGTTTCTCCCAGCCCTGTTCACCCAGCGCACCTTCAGCCAACCTGAAGCATGAACTCTCAATTCACTGGAAGATGAGGGTGAACACTGCCTCTACGCCTAGCTGCCTGTATTACCTTGGATAATCTTCCAGACATCATTGTCGATGTTCCCTAGAACAGGGAAGACTAGATAATCTTACCTAATACACTGTTGCGAGGATTAAATAAGATAGTGTATATAAAGCACTTAGGACATTGGCATACAAAGAAGTAATTCCTAGGTTTGAAGACCAGATTCTAGCACCAGTTGATACCAGTCTACACTTCTGACACCATAGCTGATTAGCTCGGGTTGGAAGGAGCTCCTTGTTTCTTCCGTGTGTCTTGGATTCTCTTGGATTCAGTTCAGTACATCCTGAGCAGAGTTAGACACGTACTGCATGACATGAGTTCTTCATAGTTCACAAGTTCCTAATTCTCAAATGCCACATGTTGGCATCTCACGCGTGAAGCCAAGCAGAAAAGAGGGGCCGTGGCCCTTTGCGATATTTGTGCTGAGAGGTCAGCTAGGACATCTCACAGTCAGCCCTTCCCTTCAGTGAGGCTGTCTTGTTGGCATCTCAGAGCTGGGATTCCTCAAAGCTGCTATTTGTTAGGAACTTTCAGAGTTTTTTTTGAAACCTTAAAAATTTGAGAATGCCAAGGGTCTGTTCTTTTTTATTTTTTATTTATTTATTTTTTTGCGGT
>NC_041224.1:150376778-150386743 GCF_002837175.3 Physeter macrocephalus
CCCAGCCGCTCCGCAGCATGTGGGATCTTCCCGGACCGGGACACGAACCCGTGTCCCCTGCATCGGCAGGCGGACTCGCAACCACCGTGCCACCAGGGAAGCCCGGGTCTGTTCTTCCAAAGAGGTATTTCATTTTATCAGCACAGTGATGTATGATGGAAGGATTACATTTTAAAGAATTCCTAAACACATCCGTGAGAATACAACATTAGAATTAAAAAATAAGAGCTCTCTTCTCGTCTCTCCATTTTGGTAGTCCTTTTGCCTCCTCCTACTTAGCTGTATTTGACAGCATTTCTTCTTGTAAGAAGCTTTTTCCCACCTAGATTCACTTGCTTCCCCAGAGACAAGGTTTTCCCCTTGTTTAACTTCTTCAACTTGTTAGCTTTGCCAGTAGCCAAATCTTTTAAAAGTACAACTGTTTAATCATTCAAAATTCTGGGAAGTAGTGCAGGGAACACAAACAGATTCTCATCAAGGTTTATTCTTTGCAAAGCGTTTTTTCTTTTCAAATTCACAAAACTATTTTAGGTGTTTCAACCAAGGAGGGGAAATGTGTTTCAGGAAGTTATGGCCAAGTACTCCCGCAGGATTATAAAATAATTCTGCTCTAGCCTTTGTTATTCTGAGTAACTAGTGACACTTTATGAAATACAATGGGCCTGACGATCATCAGTTCTTCACGTGCAGTGGACACATGTCTCCCTGGGAGAGGGCGGGACCTGTGTGTTTATTGTCACTGGCTGGAGTTCTGACAGCTCAGCCTTGTTGACACTGGCAATGGTGGGAGGCACAAGAGGATGTTGCTGGGATTGTCACACACCAGACAGGGACTGAGTGGGCGTGGGGAGCCACCTGTCAGTATTTGCCGAGCGCTGATCTCGGCACAGCAAGGTGCGGGGGCCGACGGGAGAGAAGCCTTGGATGTTTCTGCTTCCCGGTTGGTCTCATTACTTTGGAGGCCAGATTGCAGAGGACCCAGTGGTGTCTTGAGTCAGTGCGGCCCCACTCGGCCTCCTGAAAACCATGCACGGTTGCCCCGAATTGCTAATTAATGGTCCATGAAGTTAGGTGGTGACATCAGCAGGTTGTGTGGCCCTCTGCTTTCTACCTGTCACACAGCAGACCCCGTCAGTCTCTGATCTTTGAGTCTTCTGTACACGAGCCACTTGATCTTAGTTCGTGTTCTTTGTTCTTGGTTTTGTAAGGGTTTGCATATAAGCTCGTTGAAGGCAGAGACAAAGTCCTTTGTAGTTTGTTGTAACCAGGCCAGTGATCATCCCAGAGGGGGTCACTCCTGGCAGGATTGTGCAGGATCATGGCCTGTCCTGTGCGTGAGGATAAGCAGGACGATTCCATGGCGCTGTGAGCAGCGGCAGCCTGATTGGTGGTTCCCCATGAGATTCTGTCCACAACCTTCTTGGGAGTGGAGAAGGATGTGAAAGTGTCTTCATGCCTCAGGGGATGCAGGCGGTGGGGCTCTTCTGAGAGGAAGGGAGTGGGACTGGGCAGCCTGCCCAGAAGAGTTTATCACAGAGTGCGCTAACTTTCAGCCCGAGTGAGGATCTTTGAACCCAGCGTGGGTCCCTTTAGGTGATGAAGAGGGAGGAAAGGAAGGCTTTCATTACCTACGGAGAGTGAAGTCATGTGGACGAATGCATGTGAGAACTGTGCTGGCTCTAAAAATATACTGACATTGGAGGGGTCGGGGGAAGGCAGCTGGCATGGGTTTGGCTTCCCTTCCCCACCCACAGCCCCTCTACCTCTGTCCCTAAAGTCAAGGCTAAGGGGACTCCTTATTCCCCTTTCCTGAACATTAGCACAGTCAAGCCTATCCTCACGCTGTTCTTTCAGTGGCTAGATTCCTGTGGCTGGAGTCCCAGACTCCCCTCCCTCCTGTACTTCACTTCATCCTTTAAGATCAAATTCAAAGTTACCTCCTATGAGACACCACCCATCCCCTTACCACTAGAATTAATAGGGTCTGCAGGAAGGAGAGTAGGCTATGTGTGTATTTGCTGAATGGAATTCGCAGGAGCTCTTTGGTCTCAGTCCTTTCTCTTGGGAGGATGTCAGAGAGTTTTTCCTATGAACAGGATTCCAACTCCTAGAATCTTAACTGTCTTTGATTATTTGAAGGGATTGGGCAGCTCGTTAAGACTTCAGCTTTGGGGAACCTGAACTCTTAGTTCTGCAGATCATGACACACAAACCCTATATGGACTTGTTCCAAACCCTAACGACCAGGGTTGCCAGGGTTGCTCTGGGACAGATTGGGTTTGGTGTTTTCATAAGCGGCATCAGCTCGTTTAGCAAATGTGCGTTGATATAAGGCGGGCAGGGAGGACAGCAGGAGATGGGTAATGCCGTAAGGGGCTTCCTGGGGCCAAGTCCTGGACTGGCTCTTGTTGGCAGTCATCACATCTAGTTGGTCCTCACAGTCAGCCTGTGAGAGGTGGGCGGTTGCAGCCAGGAGCAGTACTTTATACCAGGAGGGATGCAGACGGGATGGTTCAGACTCTGATTTATCCGCAGTTATTTGCTGAGCGCCTGCTGAGTGCTGCAACTGTGCCAGCTCCAGTTCTGTGAGATACTTGCTGTGATCAGGGAAGTCATTGCTGCACTGGAATACACATGGGCGGGGCTCCTGTTTCAGATAGGGGTGGTCGTAGAAGGCCTCTCTGAAGGAGAGGAGTGTACACCGAGACCTGGAGGCAAGTAGGGGGACAAGATGGCGTAGTGAGGTTAAGAATGCAGTCTCTTGGGCCAAGTAGGCTGGTTTGAATCCTAATTCTGCCACTAATGTGTTGTCTAATTTTGAGCAAGTTTCTCAGTGTCCCTCAGTTTTCATATGTGTGAGATTGGGATAACATACTTACCATATAGGGTTGTGGTGTTACCATCTTTATGTTACTCTGTGTCACCTCAGCCAGCATGTTGGGGGCAGTCTGGAGGGAGGAGAGGGAGAGAGTTAGCTTCGTGTCTGCTGTGCTCACCTTGGCTGGCTCTTCCTTCCTTTGGAACTTGCAGTGTCACTTCTGTTGAAACTTTGGAAGTCCAATATACTCTGTTCTCTAAACTGGTTTTCCTCATACCCTGCTGGATGAATGAGTGGTCTCTTCTACTTTGGTGGAGTATGTTTTTTTTTGTTTGTTTGTTTTTTAAAAATTTATTTATTTTCGGCTGCGTTGGGTCTTCATTGCTGCACGCGGGCTTTCTCTAGTTCCGGCGAGCGGGGGCTACTCCTCGATGCCGTGCACGGGCTCTAGGCACGCGGGCTTCAGTAGTTGTGGCTCGTGGGCTCTCGAGTGCAGGCTCAGTAGTTGCGGTGCACGGGCTTAGTTGCTCTGCGGCATGTGGGATCTTCCAGGTCCAGGGCTCAAAGCCGTGTCCCCTGCATTGGCAGGCAGATTCTTAACCACTGCGCCACCAGGGATGTCCCTGGTGGAGTATGTTTGGAAGCTGGGGTTTCAGAAAAGAAAAATGAAGTCTATCCTTAGCCTCAGAGTTCAGAGATGGGGCTGAACATCACCAGAAGCACAGTCTGGGGGAAGCTCCCAGGGGGTAAGGTGCTGGTGGAGGCAGGTAGGTGCCCTTCCTGGCTGGCTGTCAGAGCTGTGGAGGGGTAGGGGGCGTGGAGGAGGAACAAGCTTGATGTGAAAGATCAAAGGGTTAAAGAAAAAAGCAAACACCAGTTAATGGATTAAGGGTTGAATGAGTCTAAACAGGGAAATAAGGAGGGCTGGCAGAGGGTGTTGATTTTGGTACAAGTTGTGGAGAAGATGGGGATGAGAAGAATGGGCTCCTGTTTGCCTGTGGGAACAGGAAGTGACTGGCTCAGTGAGGCTGCCCCTCCAGGGTGTCACTCAGGATAGGCCCTTCATCCTCTTAACTCAGCCCAGCCAACCCGTGGGAGGCGTGCCTGACAAGGATGGCTTATTGCAGCCAGTCTGATGCACTGCACAGGGTCCCCGTGTGGATCTCTGCGTCAGGAGTTCCATGGGGAGGTTCCTGATGCTCAGGAAGGGAGAGGAGAGGAGGCTCAGCGGCTGGCCACGGCATGCGCGTGTATCCAGGACCGCTCAGCGGGGCTCAGGCCAGAGTGACTGGAGCTGTTGCGGTGAGGACTCTGTGATTTGATGTGTTCAGGGTACAGAGAACCGCTGTGCCTCCCAGCAGAGATGTGTCTCCCATTTGGCCACGCAGCATGTGGGGATCTTAGTTCCTCCACCAGGGATCAAAACTGTGTCCCCTGCAGTGGAAGCGTGGAGCCTCAACCACTGGACCACCAGGGAAGTCCCAGTGTCTCGAGTTTCTTGAGAGAGGCTTTCAGCAGAGGAACCCGTTCTCCACGCTGTTGTTCTTAGCTTTGCGGTACGTCTCAGTAACAATTTGTCAGGCACTTGAGAAGCTTTGCAGTCCGTCTCAGTACCAGTCATGGCAGACCCTGGCCCTGCAGGAATAATTAAGAGTGTGAATGATAGGATTAAGTGAGATAATATATATTAGGTGAGAAGATATATATAAAAGTTCTGGGTAAATAATAAAAGTCTATTCCAATGGAAAGGATCATTATAGTGCTCTTTTTTTTTTTTTAAAAGAGAGTATCTCTTTTCTGAATTGCTCAAAGCACTTGGTTCACACTAACCAGTTAATCCTTCATCCATCCCTGGGCAGGAGGCTGGCATTTGATAGCCCCCTTTGTGCAGGAGATCAAACTAAAGTTTCTAACAGAGCCCCAAATCTTGAGTCTGAAGCCCCAATCTATGGTGTCTAAAGCTTGGACCTCCAAATGTGAGAATGCCTCACTCCTGAGAATAGAGAAGTTGAGAGGAGAAATGGAGGGATCTTTAAAAAAGTCTTTTTTGGGGGGCTTCCCTGGCGGCACAGTGGTTGGGAGTCCACCTGCCGATGCAGGGGACACGGGTTCGTGCCCCAGTCCGGGAGGATCCCACGTGCCGCGGAGCGGCTGGGCCCGTGAGCCATGGCCGCTGAGCCATGGCTGCTGAGCCTGTGCGTCCGGAGCCTGTGTGTCCGGAGCCTGTGCTCCGCGATGGGAGAGGCCACAACAGTGAGAGGCCCGCGTACAGCAAAAAAAAAAGAAAAAAAGAAAAGTCTTTTTTTACAGACATGGTCATGTCAGACAAGGTTGTTGTAGTCAGGAATTTTAGTGGCCTAGGAATCTGACATCCATTTTCCTCTGGGAAGCCCCAGAGTCCCTACTGGGAACGAGGGCCTGGCGTAAGCTAGAGGAGCGGAAGGCTAGTTACGGCAGGTTTGAACACAGGTCCTGTTCTGTTTAGGCCATGGTTGGCGATACCTGAGGCACCAGATTCTGCACCACGGTACCTGCTCCCTGGCACACACCAGCGGAAACCCACTCACCGCCCTGACGTGACCCAGTGCATCAGGGCACCCACAGCAGGTGCCCGTTGTATTCTGCAGGTCCCATGGTAAACCCCATGGAGGCGGGATCAGGCAACTCCCTGAGTGTCTGACCCAGGCCAGTTTTCCTGAAGAACAAGTACTGCAGCCTCCGTGGGGCAGGATGGCATCTGGGCAGATCAGAGTCATGTCAACTCTCCAGTCAGGAAGAGGCCTGGGCCCTTTGGCCCACTGTCGTCCCTTCTGAAGTCTGGTCTCGGCAGTGTAGAGCTGGCGAAGGGAGGTTCCATTTTGTTCACATTACTAGGTCAGGCCCTTCAGGGTCCTTGAGATCTTTCTCCCCAAGTCTGTGCTTTCCAGCCTCTGGTCACAGCTTCAAGGACAGTTTGTGTACTTTCTTGTACAAAGCCTTGAACCTTGGAAACAGGGGAAGAGGATGCTGAGTTGGGAAGCTCCTCCTGCCTCCACTGGCAGCTCCGTGGGCTCTTGGGCTTGAAGTTCAGGTCATTCAGCTGTGCCAGTTGAGTCACCTACTTGTGAGAGAAGCAACAGGCTGAAGCATGTACGTTATAAGCACCACTGGGTGTCAGATTTGAGCGTGTGTTAGAATCCCCTGGAGGGCCCAGATTGCTGGGTCCCACCTCCACCTCCAGTTTGCATCAGTATTTCTACTGAGTTCTTACAGGCTACTGCTGATGGTCTGGGGACCACACTTCGAGAATCAACAGTGTACAGTGGGGCTGAACAAGCCCACTTAACCCTCCCGGAGCAAATTTGTTAAGGTGGAGACAGAGGGCTGGAGCGGTCGTGAACCTCTGGGGAGGGAGGAAGTTCAGAAATAGGATGCTGCAGGTGGACCAGCCTAACTTGAAAACTGAGAAAAGGTTAAATGATGAAGGGAGGTGCTGGCGGCCTCTTACCTTCTCCAGTCTGGTTCTGGTCCTTGCCGACTATCCAGCAGAGAGGGAGGGACCAGGCCTGGTGAAGCCCTGGAGGCATCACCTTGGGCATCTCCTCCCGCCACTTCTTATTCTGCCCTCTTAGGCAGCGGTGAGCTCCGAAAGTCTTGCCCCAGCTTGGGATCTGTGGTATGAAGAGCAGGGCCCTGAGCTGGGGTCCCAGGCCTCAGCCCCTGTACTGCCTCTAATGAGCAGTAACTGAAGGCCCCTCACTTTGCCTAGCGGTGAGGTAAGGGTTGGACCAGCTCTCCAGGGCCCTCTGAGCTTAGATACCGGATATTCTTTAATGCCGTCTCTGACAGCTTCCTCTGCAGGGTCAGGAACTTCTGCTTGCTTGTTACTTGTTTTTTATTTTTTAATGTGTGTGAGAACTTCCATTGATAGGCAGTACCGAACCGGAATCCCATCTGGAAAGTGAAGCTAGAGAAGTTTGGAAATTGGAGTAACTTTTCTTTGTAGAGAGCCTCTGGGCTCTACAGTTATGCTGCTTCCATAAAACTGTCCACAGAGGAATGACTTAGCATCCTTGTCGGGTGCTGATCCCTTTACTCCAGGTCATCACCCTTGTCGACTGCAGTGTTTCCCAGGCTGTCTGATCAGTTCTCATTTCCAGGTGCTCCTACATGCCCCACTGCCTGGCACAGTGCTCATGGTAGGCCTGTGAAAATATTTGCTGGTGGATGGAACAGAGGGATGTGTATCCATGTGCCTCTTTTCCTCTCCTTTGATTCCTCCCTGCTTAACTTCGTGTGATTGTCCTTTTGCCCTCCTCTCTCCTCTTCCTCTGTGCTCATTTTAACTACTCTGTGCTCTGACAGAGCTAGCCGTTGATGTTTGTACGTTGTGTGTGTAGGGGTTGGGGTGTACCTGGGGAGATCACAAAGGCCCTGCATATGCCATCTGTGTGAGGGGCACATCCAGAGCTCCCCAGTCTTCTTCCCCTTCCCTTCTCTCTTTTGCCCACTTTGTCTGGGGTAGCTGTGAGTTACAGAATGTTTTTGCCATCCTATGGGAGTTTGCTGTTCTTCAGATTGAATTTGACCCCATTTACAGCCTTTATTTCCTGCTGTTTGTATTGGCAGACTAAAGGACTCCTGGCCTGGAGAAAACTAGCACGTCCTGCCTCAGAACCATTGTCTGACCCTGTCTCTCCAGCCTCTGTCTGAAGGGGCAGATGAAAGATTGCCCAGCCTTGGCTAATTGTCACTTAGCCCCTCTGATCCTGCGTGGGTGGCTTTCAGGCAGCTCAAGCACTGACTAGCCTGAGGTCTGCTTTGAAACAGGGAAAGACTGAGGTTGAGTTAATTCATTTTAAGTGAAATCACCCGCCTTTTGATGATTCCATTAATTTCCTCCCTTTTGAATACCCTCATGTTAGCAGTAATTGGAAATCCTGACTCTGTTTCTCATTTCCCCCCACTCCCCTGCTGTAATCTGAGGCAGCTGGATACCGCACGCTGCTTTTTCATTTACTGGAAGAGCAGTTTGAGGATGATTTTCATGACCGGCTTTGACAGTACTTCCAGAAGCTGAGACTGTTGCTGTTCTTCAGTTTACACCCACTTGGGGGCCTAAGGCTCACTCACCTTGCTCCTGTAAAACTCTACTTAGTTCTTGGTGTGCAGGTGGGAAGGGGTCACTGTGAGAATGCTCTCTTGTCCCAAGTTCTGTATGCAGGCTTTTCATCACTCAACATTTACAGACCTCCTGGGTGTGCCAGGCACGGTCTAGTTACTGAGCGTTTCCCTGCCCCTCCTCCCTGCCCTGGTGGAAGCACAGAGGCCTGAGTAGCTGAGGTTCCAGCAGGCAGACCGTGGGAATTGTCTCTAAGGCTTTCTCTGTGTGTTTTTATGGTAGGAATGCCTGTTTCAGTGTTTTTCCTTTCTTGGCTCTAAAGAGGAATGAATAATATGAACCACCTCCTGAGATCAGAGAAATAATGGGTAGCAATAGCTGTAACAGCTTACTACTGTTGGCAGTTGACAGAATGTAAAGCACTTTCTTGTATATCTTGTCATACTGGTGTCTTCACAATAACTTAGCACAGCCAGTAAAGGGTAAAGCTGGATTTGAACCCAGGTCCTCCCTTTGCAAATGAAATAAATACTTTTTGTACTACATTGTGTGTGTGTGTGTGTGTGTGTGTGTGTGTGTGTGTGTGTGTGTTTCACACTGACTTTCCCATGCCATTGTCTTCAGCATTATTTCAACCACTGAAGTGTTAAGAAGCTATTATGTATACCCTGGGCCCTCTGCCAGAAACTGAGGTCCTCATAGTCTAATTGGGGAGAAAGATAAGACAGAATACACCTTGAGTGGTTCAGGTACTGAGTGCCATTAGAAAGAAGAGAATTAACCCTGACATCATCCAGGAAGGCTTCCAGAGAGCTGAGACTTAACGCTGGGCCTGGTGGGAAGGCAGGATCCAAACCAAGGGAGAGCTGGAAAGGGGAGTTTGGTATTTGGCCGCCTAGGACTCTGAGATACAGAAAAGGTGGTGAGGTTTGAGTCCTTTGTCAGAGAACTAACATCCTCTGGGGTGATGCTTTTCCAACTTTACTGTGCTTTTAAAATCAGATTCGCACACCCCATGCCCACAAAGAACCATTCAGTCAGTCTGGAGTGCAGCCCAGCAATATGCATTCTTTAAAAGTTTTAAAATAATATCAGTCTCCCAGCCCTTCAGTTGTCTTTCCTGAACAGAAGGAAACAAGGGTGCAGGTTTCATTTGTTCCCTTCCAGAGGCAGAAGCTATTTAACACACTGTTGCAGGTCATGAGGGTGGCCTCCCCTCTGAGAAACACTGTATTCCAAGGAAATGCCCTCCATGTTGCAGGAGGCATTAGGGGCCGGGGATCTGGGTTTTGACACCATAGAGGGCCCACTCCTGAGGGCTAAGTGTTTAGGATAAACTAAGGAGGAAAGGGAGGAGAGTGGTATTAAATGATGTAAGTGAAGTTGACTCTGACAGTGGCTGGGTCAGTCTGGCTGCTCTCTTGAATTGAAGGCAGGTGGTGGGGCCGTTGAGGCTGAGGACCTTCAAAACAGTACATGCTCAGAGTTACTGCATGTGCCTCTGACGCTTAAGAAAAGCATTTTTACAGATGCTGTTTGGTATCTTAGCTTTCAGATGAGTTTTGGGGGTGGGAGCAGTCAGGCGTCAGTCAGTGGGTAGGTGGAGGAAACTTCTTTGGGATTGAGGGTCATAGACATTGAGAGCCCTGGAAGAGGTAATCCAGTGTCTTCCGTAGGAGTTGGCAGTCTTGGTGAATCTTAAGATTTCTCTCTGTATTTTGGGACCAAATGGGACCTACGGTGGTTGTGAAGAATTAGAAAACTTAACCAAGTTACTAAATACCCCGTTAAGAAGTGACGTGCCTGAGTTTTGGGGTGTTGTGAAATACCTGTAGTAAATGTACAATATTTTTCAGGTAATAACCACTTTAAATCTATTATCCCATTCTTAGTTTTTCAATGAAAATTTTCAGACATTAAAAAAAATACAGGGGCTTCCCTGGTGGCGCAGTGGTTGAGAGTCCGCCTGCCGACGCAGGGGACGCGGGTTCGTGCCCCGGTTCGGGAGGATCCCACATGCCGCGGAGCGGCTGGGCCCGTGAGCCA
>NC_041224.1:150387753-150433754 GCF_002837175.3 Physeter macrocephalus
GTCGGGTCTTTGTTGCTGCGCGCAGGCTTTTTCTAGTTGCAGTGAGCAGGGGCTACTCTTCGTTGTGGTGCGTGGGCTTCTCATTGCGGTGGTTTCTCTTGTTGTGGAGCACGGGCTTTAGGCACACGGGCTTTAGTAGTTGTGGCACGCGGGCTCAGTAGTTGTGGCTCGCAGGCTTTAGAGCGCAGGCTCAGTAGTTGTGGAGCTCAGGCTTAGTTGCTCTGCGGCATGTGTGATCTTCCCAGACCTGGGCTTGAACCTGTGTCCCCTGCGTTGGCAGGTGGATTCTTAATCACTGCACCACCAGGGAAGCCCTATTATTATTTTTAAATGAATTTATAAATAGTAAAAATTAGCTTTATTTTCAACTGTGGTATGTATTGATAGCTGTAACACACAGACAACTTTGGGGATCCTCAGTAATTTTCGATAGTATAAGGGGGGCTTGCGAACAAGAGGTCTGAGAACCACTGCTACTTTATTCATATTTTTTTTCTTCCTGGAATATGTTTTCTCTTTTAAAATTAATTTTTATTAGAGTATAGTTGATTTACAACGTTGTGTTAGTTTCAGATGTACAGCAAAGTGAATCAGTTATACATATACACATACCCACTCTTTTTTAGATTCTGTTCCCATATAGGTCATTACAGAGTATTGAGTAGAGTTCCCTGTGCTGTAGAGTAGGTCCTTATTAGTTATCTATTTTATATATAGTAGTGTGTATATGTGGAATGTTTTCTTTGACTTGCTTAAGAAATTCTGTCCAAATTTCATGAAGATGGGCTCATATTTTCTTCTAGAAGTTTAGGAATGTACTTTTGTGGGTGCTGTCTGCCATTTCCCAGGCCCGTCAGCTGCTTAATTTTACACCTTCTCAAAACATTTGTATAGGGCTTCCCAGGTGGCGCAGTGGTTGAGAGTCCGCCTGCCGATGCAGGGGACGCGGATTCGTTGAAATCTTTTTGCTCTAAAATAAGAGTATTGGGCTTCCCTGGTGGCGCAGTGGTTGAGAGTCCACCTGCCGACGCAGGGGACGCGGATTCGTGCCCCGGTCCGGGAAGATCCCACATGCCGCGGAGCGGCTGGGCCGGTGAGCCATGGCCGCTGAACCTGCACATCCGGAGCCTGTGCTCCGCAACGGGAGAGGCCGCAACAGTGAGAGGCCCGCGTAACGCGAATAAACAAACAAACAAACAAAATTTGTATAGCCTGAATAGAACGTTTTCCACATCTACCTTTATAGTAGAATTCTTTTTGACAGGGGGCGGTGGGGGGGTTGGGGGGTGGGGTGGGAAGGGATGGAAGGATAGGCAGGGATTTAGTCATTTTTTCCAGACCCCTTTGTTCAAGATAGTCGCCAGGCATTTTGCAGAATACAGCAGTCTCTCCTTGAGATGCTGTACTTGCTCATTTCGGATCCTTGAGTTCATCATTAGTTCATTGCCAACTTGCTGTCCAGAGGACCAGAATTCACTAGTGACAGGGATTCTGGAAGCGCAACCCCTCTCTAAAGCCCCAGACATTTGAGTTCCTGTTAGAGAAGCACTAGCTTTCTTCTTCCTGGTTGTGTCTTGGCTGGGCTGGGCTGGGCTGGGCTGGGCTGGGGGTGTGAGGGCAGCGGCTGGGCAGGCAGCCACCAGGTTAACTACAGTGAGGGTATAGTGGTGGCCCCCTCCAAGAAAAAAATAACACTACTGACATCCCAGGCCTCATCACCTCTCACCAGACTCTTACTGATTTCTCTGTCTCCAGTGTATTCCCCACCTCCCTCCCCTCAAATCTGTCTTCCACCTTGCTGCCGGAATAACTTAAAATCTGAGACTTAGCGTGATACTTCTCCCCTTAAAACAAATGAAAACAAATTCAGGTCTTGCTATAAGGCTGCTCTTAAGGTCTGTACTCCTTAGCAACGTAACCCTCATCTGTGCTTTCTCTCTAGCCACTTCCCTAGCCTGCGCTCCGTCCTGGAACATCACCAGGCATTTTATCATTCCCATAACACACCATCGAATGTGCCCCCAGTGCCTCACTTACGCCGTTCCCTCCATCTCACATGTTGCTCCCCATCTGAGAGCCTGTTTGACTCTCAGTCCCCACAAAACGCAAATATAAATTTTGAGAAGATGATCCCTTTTTCATCTTTGTCTCCCCACTAACTCAGCGTTTCCGATTAAAATGAAGACTTGGAGTTAATTTCTTTTAGTCTTTGTTTCACTTGTGGCTTCGTTAGGGTAGGGGACAGCTGCTACATCTCCATCCCTTCCCCACAAGTTCCTTCCCTATAAATTCTGTTGACCAGATTGACTCCTGTTGTAATTTTGCATCCTAGTTCTTTAGTAGCTGCAAGAGAAGGAGATTTCTTTTTTGTGGTTAAGGAGCTGATGTAGACATCCTAATAAATATTCTTCCAGCATATCTTGCCTGCAGGAAGGGAATGTGCTGAACAGACGAATGAAAGCACCTAGTCCCTCGCTTTCCCTACCAACAATTTAGTTATTGCTTATTTTGAAAAATAATAAATTGACATTTATTTTAAATTGACTGGCATATTTTAAAAGTGATGCATGAGTTGTATGTCTGCATTAATGCTGCCAGCAGAAAGGCCCTGCTCAGGGAAGGAATTCTGGATGGTGCTATTTTTCGTATTTAGCCCCACCCAGCCTCCTGCCTCCCCTTCAGCAGCTTAAAAAATAAAATTTCACAAACCCTCAAAATCTGCTACAATTGCAGATTAGGTAGATTAACTTTTATTTTCTGAAAGAGCTTTGTAGCAGGAATCCACGTGGGTACGGAGAAAGGGGGCTCCTGCTGGAAAGACTGCAGGCCTGCATGCCTGCTGTAAGGGGTTGGGGTGGGTACCTGAGAAGGGATTCAAGTCCGAGACTGTAAGCTTGCAGGAGCCTTCTTCACATTGTTATTGTGTCTGAAAGAGTTGACTTTCTTTGGCAGCTTGTTTATGGCCCTTTTGTTGGTTCTTGAGAATGGTCACTAGATAGGTTGGGAAAGTAAGACAGCAGAAGGGGAAGAGTTGTTCCTTGGCTCGTGTTGCTGATGAGGGCAAAGCTAGGATTGATGTGTTACACACTGCCTTCTGGTCCATGTAAACAGTCCAGGTGGACATGAACTCTCAAGTTCAGGGAGAAGGGGCTTATGCCAAAGAAGTGAGGTCTGAACACACAAATGCTGGTTACTAGGTATGGAAACATTAGGTCTTTATATGGATATGGACCTGAGAGGTTTCCTTTGTGGGTGATGCTTTTCTTTCTTCTTATTTGAAGAGTACTGCTAATGTTGCTGTACTGTTTGATTAGTAGTAGTTATAAAGATGAAATACGAGAAGTTAGTTAAGCCTTGAAGATCAAGCACAATGATCAGAATTTTCTCCTTCTATCCCAGTTTGCTCATGCCCCCTCCCCTGAAACGCAGACACTTTGCAATATGTGAGAAAACAATCCTGATAATCAAACCTAATGTATGAATTACAAAATCCACACCCCCATTAAAAAAAAAAGTGTGGTTATTTTAAAAAAATATATTTATTTATTTAATTTATTTTTGGCTGTGGTGGGTCTTCGTTGCCGCGCGCGGGCTTTCTCTAGTTGCGGCGAGCGGGGGCTACTCTTCGTTGCGGTGTGTGGGCTTCTCATTGCGGTGGCTTCTCTTGTTGCGGAGCACGGGCTCTAGGCGCGCGGGCTTCAGTAGTTGTGGCACTCGGGCTCAGTAGTTGTGGCGCACAGGCTTAGTTGCTCCGCGGCATGCGGGAGCTTCCCGGACCAGGGCTCGAATCCGTGTCCCCCGCGTTGGCAGGCCGATTCTTAACCACTGTGCCACCAGGGAAGTCCAAAAGTGTGGTTACTGCAAAAGGATTTTACCATCCACCAGAGGAGTCACTGTGCAGTTGTTTTGCACCATACGGCCTGCGGGATCTTAGTTCCCCCACCAGGAATTGAACCTGAGCGCTGTCAGTGAAAGCACCGAGTCCTAACCACTGTAACACCAGAGAATTCCCTGTGCAGTTGTTTTTAAGTAGAAGTGTTCCTGGTGTATGTGAAATACTGCATTAACACCCAACTTCATAGGGTCACGTCTGTTGTTTAAGGTGTGTAAGAGGAAGAGAATATGGTGGAGCTCCCAGTCATACCTTGGACGGTGTGAAATGAGGCGTTAGGTTGGGCCTCCAGCTCTGAAAACTGCAGTGTTCTACACCTGGCCATAAGGATTTGCCTCCTTTTTCCCCGTGTGGCTTGTCTCCCCTGTTCCCGCACAGCAGGCTTCTTTGCCAAGGACGAGGAGCCTGGATGTCAAATCCTTTCTCTCGGCCCTGGCAAGGGAAGCTGTTCTATTTGTTTTCCAAGAAGCCTTCTGCACTTGGGGAATTTCTTCTTTTCTCTTATGGGAAGTTGCTTCATCATTTCCCAAAAATATACTGCACCTCTTGTTTAAACAGGGTGCCCTTGAAGAGCTTTGGAGCCTGAAGCGGGGTGGGGGCATTGTGAAATCCTTTGTTTGACGCTTTGATGCAAGCTGGAATGCTGGCTGTCTGCAGGCAGAAGTCTCCGAGTCTGCCAGGACTGGGTCCAGGAGTGAGGTGTGGGGAGGAGAGACTCCCTGAGAAGCAAGAGCTGGGGACTTTGTAAGCATTTAATCAGTCCATGTTGTAAGAGGTATCAGCCCTTCTGGACACAAACTCCATCATTTGTTCAGTGCCTTCAATGTGCCCAGGCTGGTGAAGGTGGGTTCTCTGTTCTTTTGAGCTGCTCACGGTACCCTGGAGAGGCAAGACCAACTCCCATGTAGCAATGGCGAACAAAATGGTATGTAACTGTGGGCTAGATTGTGTAGTCTTGGGAACTTTAGTTCAGAGGAAGGAAATTCCTGTAGAAGGAAGCACTAAGACCAGGCCTTGCACTATGGGAGGGGTTTGAGTTGATAGAGGGGGAGGAAGGATGTAGAGAGGAGGGGAAGAAGGGGCTGAGAAGAGCCAGAGGCCCATCTGAGGCCGTGAGTGTGGGTGAATAAGGCCGGTACGGGTAGCCTAGTGGGACTTGACGTTGGAGAAATGGGACAGACCGAATTGTGGAGAGCCTGGCGTATCCAGGAGAAACACAGACTTATAGAAAGAAATTGGCAGACTTTCAGAGATCCTGAGAAGAGAGCATCATTAGGAAGAATGTGGTTTGGGGGATACTAGCTGATCAGGGTGAGTTAGAATATGCCTCCAGGTGGGCAGTAGAAGCCCAGCTCCATCCACAGTTCTTGGAAGGAAGTGTACTTGGGTCCTAGGAGGGAGGGGTGGCCTGGTAGAAGAAGGCTTCTGTCTTGAGTGAGCACGGTCCCACAGTGCCTGTGGCCTCTGACCTCCTGCAGCTCTTCCTGGCAGGGCACAGCAACTCAGGCCATGAGGTTAGTGCTGGCTGAGTAGGACCAGCCATTAGGTGCCAGCTCGAGTTGAGCTTTGACCAGGCCCACCGTGGAGGTGTGATGTGTCCTGGTGGGCCCAGTAGAGCCAGGCACAAGGTGCAGTGAGTTCCATCCCTCCAGCTGGTCATTTTAGGATGCGATTGACCAGGGATGATTGCTCAGATCCAGGTGACACAAGTCACCTCATGCCTAATCAGGAGTAAAAGAGTGCTGTTTCCAAAATCCTTGCCCGTGCTGAGTACTATTACTGTCCCCTGTGCCTTGCACCCCCTTAACAGCTTTAAATAAGGAATTTGGGTAACTTTGGATGATAAATAATATCAAAGAGTATCAGTCAGAAAGTGCTCTTTTTTAAAAAAAATTTATTTTATTTATTTATTTTTGGCTGCGCTGGGTCTTCATTGCTACGCGTGGGCTTTCTCTAGTTGCGGCGAGCGGGGGCTACTCTTCGTTGTGGTACGCGGGCTTCTCACTGCAGTGGCTTCTCTTGTTGCGGAGCACAGGCTCTAGGCACGTGGGCTTCGGTAGTTGTGGTTCGCGGGCTCTAGAGCGTAGGCTCAGTAGTTGTGGCGCGCGGACTTAGTTGCTCCGCGGCTTGTGGGATCTTCCCGGACCAGGGCTTGAACCTGTGTCCCTCGCATTGGTGGGCGGATTCTTAACCACTGTGCCACCAGGGAGGCCCAGAAAGTGCTCTTCTTAATAGGCTGTCTAGTAGATGCTCTTCGAGAAAAATGGAAATTGAGAAAATAAATTTTTGTTGAGAGAGTTTGTATCAGTGGGGACAAACAAGCATAAACACGTTTTGCATATCACAACATCTATTAATTTCCAGTAGAAAGAGGGAAAAGTAAATGATTGCCAAGGGAGGTACTGCCCAGTTCGCTTAAGTCAGAAAAGGAATCACAGTTTCCGTACCAGCTGCTGGGCCTGGGCCTGGCCTGCCACTCCCAGCTGACCCACCCCAAGCTCCCCAGCACGGACCCACAGCATGGCCAGGGCTGATGTCAAGTTTGCAGCCCTGGGAAGTGAGCATTTCCTCTTTGGGGATCATCCCAGCCTGTCACCAGGCCAGGGTGTAGGCCAGGCAGAGGCTCCGCTGCCAGCCTTGGCTCTCTCCACTGAGGGCTTTGGGGCCCTGGTGCAGGAGAGGTGCCGGGGCTTAGCCTAGAGCCTTGAAACCTCAGCTTTTACCTCATGTAAAAGACCAGTGCTTTCTTCCCCTTTTTGTGAAAACTAAGGCCCCTGATACTCTGTTTGGATTGCTGGTAGATAAACTGCTAAAACCATTCTGAGTAATCACTGTGTTACAGTTGAGTAACAGGGTGGTCCCTAAAGCGAGGTTTGACTTTAGTGGCCCGGCCCACATTTGCAGAAGGCCCAGCTGTCTTTGCCTTTGTTTTTCTTGAGGGGATTGTTGGGGAGAAAGGAGGAGGCCCAGAGTTCAGAATCAGTTGCTCTGCAACTTCTATGCTCTCTTGGAGTGTGTGGTTTCATTTGGTTTTGTACAAGGGCTGCGAGTACAAATGGCCTAGTCCCAAAGGACTGCCCACCCGTTTGTGTGGAGTCTTTGAAGCACATGGATTCTGCCGCCCATAGGCCAAGTTGCTCCCGGCAGTGGGGAAGGAACTGTTGTTCTGCTAACGTTATTTCACTGCAAGGTCTGGCTGGAGGCATCTGCGAAGACTCGGGATCCCTGATTGCGGGATCCCTGATTGCGCGTGTGACAAGACCTTTTCCATCAACAAGGCAAAGAGGCCGGGGAAACCCAGGATGAGCTGTCATCCTGAGTAACAGGCCTGTGGCAGGTGCTGACTAGCTTGACTTCCCTTGGTGCTGTGCAAACCTCTGCACCCTGGCTGTGGTCCTGGCTTCTTTGTGAAGTGCAGGTGTGTGTGTTGCTGAGTGCCCGTGATCCTTGGACACATTCCTCATTTGTATCTGGGCCTCTACCTAAGAATGTATTTTCTTCAGGTTCACCAAAATGATTCCGGGCCTTTGGGGCTGGGGGAGCGAGGGGCGAGGGGTCCAAATTGTATGCCTCGTGAGGTAGCTCTGCGGCAGTGCTGAGCAGTCACTTGTCTTAGGAACAGTCTGGACTTTGGCGCATTGTAAATCGACACCCCGCTCACCTTTGGGTAATGAGTCTGGACTTTGGTGCAGCAGCTGAGACGGAACCTCTGGGCCGTGGGTCTGCGGTGTGGCTGCCTGCCAGCCTGCAGCACGCTCTGAGCAGCCTCGCTGACTCCACCTGTGCAGCCGTGTACGCTGTAGCAGTAACTTGAATTTTTGGACGTTTATGCTCTCAGGGTGGTTGAAAATGGGACAATGACATCGCTGATGGTAGTTAGAAGAAGGGTGGGACTTCTAAAGTTGATATAATAGAGGAAAAGATTTTGAAACTCAGTGAGCATGCCAGAAGTAGGGAGTCATTAGTGTCAGGTGAACACTTGCTGACTCTTAAGTCGACAGCCCTGCTCAGTTATGAAGAGGAAAAAAACACAGTTATAGTGTAAAAAAATGCCCAAATTATGTTGTCCGAGAGTGTAAAAGGCAGAGTATAATTAGGCATTTTACCATCTTGTTTGGCTTTCTGAGAGCACAACTTCCTTATAATATGTAAAGCTATTATTTGACTTTGGTGGGGGGGGGTCTTTTCAGGGAAATGGGGGGGACTATCTAAAACCAGGTTCTGCTGTGACCAAGAATTGTGCAAAAACAAAACCCTTTTTTTAAATTTTAAAAAAAAATTATTTATTTATTTTATTTATTTATTTATTTTGGCTGCACTGGGTCTTAGTTGTGGCACGCAGAATCTTCAGTTGAGGCATGCATGCGGGATCTAGTTTCCCGACCAGGGATTGAACCCAGGCCCCCTGCAGTGGGAGCGTGGAGTCTTAGCCACTGGACCACCAGGGAAGTCCCACAAAACCCTTTCTGTAAATGTGCAAAGGCCCTTCTGGGACTGAGTGTGTCCTTTGGAACACAGTCCATATTGATCTACTCTCTTGATGCATCAAGGCCTTTCCCCTTGCATTGTACTCATTTATATGCTAATTTCTGTCATCTTTTTTTCTATTTAGATACTTTTAACCTATGATTTTTAAGCTGTCAGATGGGCTTTATTTATTTAAAAGGGTAGGCTGCTCAAACATTGTTAGCCTTCTCTAAGTGGGAAAGCCCCACGTTTGGGGAGGTAAGAGAAAACCAACCACCAAAAATAAACCAGCTCCTAGACTGTGAACTTTTTTTATATTCTCCAGTCTCAGTCCCTGACTTTGTGGGTATAGAGTTTTATTATGTGTGCGCTTTAAACAACTAAGTTTTTAAGAAAAAATAACCGACCTCCCACACCAGGGTACCATTATAATGGAAAGAGAAAAATCCCTTTAATTGTAGCAGTGCTGTGGGCTTCTCCCATGCCTGACTGGCCACGGCATGGAGTTGATAAGCATACAGTGTCTTTCATACTTGCCATTACAACATGTTAATTACGAGAATTCAGCTGTGGCACCAGCTGGGGATGTCTGGCTTTGTGGAAGATTGCAATTAGACGCCTTATTTTCTATTTTCTTTTTCCCCTTTCAACTTTGGTGGAATGCCTTTGAGTAGGGGCTTTTAGTCTCAGCAGTATAAATACTTTAATGTGCCTAATTATGTAATCATACACTTACACTCCTCTGTGTACACACACATCATTTTATGCATTTTTATCCCCCTTTCCAGTACATGGAACATCTAGCCTGCTTTTTGGTTGGAATGGTGGAGTCAGACTCCTCCGTGCAATGGGCAGGAAGAAGAGGAGGGCCAGAGGCAGTTAGGGGCGTTCCTCTGATGGCGACCTGTCCCTCAGCTCCCTCTCCCCTTGACCCTCTCACCACCGATGAGTCCTTTATCTCTCAAATAATTAGCATCTCAATAGTTTCCTAGCAAAGTCAAGGTAATTTAAATGAAATTGGACTTTATAATACTATATCTTTCCATTAATTTGCAAGTGCAGTCTTTCAAAGTGTGCAGTGTTATTTTTCCCAGTCCTGTGCTCCAGGCAGGCATAGGGCAGGAGCCTGGACACGAGAGTTCATGCGTGCAGGCACAATGGAACCCATTGATTTCCGGCATTTAGCTTGTGCAGAGAGGTCCTGTGACCCCAGCTGTTAGGCCAGGACCTGGGAGCAGCTGCTTTCTGAGATCCAGTCCTTCAGGGATAGGCCATCTGCTGCCATGCGAGAGAACCCTGGGAAAGAAATTGACCGCAAGATGTCTTTGTACTCCTTTTCTCCGCTCTAGTCCCGCCAGTTTTTTCTGGCCCCCTTCGCCTCGGCAGACTTAAGCATGATGCATCTGCACTGGGAAACTCACGTGGTTTCCCCTTCTGTTCTTCTCCTGTGCCCACTCCACTGCACCAGCACAGCCAGCTCCACTGAAAAATAGTTGCCAGGGTAGGCAGGGAGATGGAGATGGCTGGCTTCTTCAGCTGGATTAGTACCATAGAGCAGGCTTTCTTTTTATTAGTAGTAACATGACTTTGCATTTGGGGACTGGAAAGGTCCTTAAAATCTCATTTTATGGAAGAGGAACCCAAGACTTTTTCATTCCTTAGCTATGTAGTCAGGGCCCTCCCTGTTTTGGCACCAGCCTGATTTTCTTAATTTCATAAACCTGCTGCTTCACACACACACACACACACGCACACACACACACACACACACACACACACACACACACACACTCTCCTCTTCTTGCTCCTCTGCCTTTGCTGCTCATGCCCTTATCTTTCCCCTTGCGTGTTCTTCCCCCTTCCTTTAGCTGTTTCCCCCTAGAATTGGAGTTCTGTTATCATTTCTTTCTTCCTTTCTGATCTCTTCCTCATTGGACTAATCTTTCTTTAGAACCTCTTATTGTAGCCCATAGTGATTTCTAACATGTGTCTACTGTGATTATTTATTAGACAGTAAGCGCCCAGAGGGTAGGGCCTATATCTTTGCCATCTTCCCAACCCTCCTTCTCCCATTGCCTGCTCCAGTGCTTTGGTGCTTAGTAAAAACTTGCTGAAAGAATGAATGGATACATGTAATCCCTACGTGAACTCTGGGGGATAAACAGTGTAGATGTTACTATTATTATAAGGTACTTGGAGCTCCTCATCTATCTCCCCAAAGAGTCTGAAGTCTCCTCAGGGACAGAACTGTGTATTATTTGCTCTTGAATTTCTAGCACCAACCTGGCACATTGGTAGGTGCTCATAGATATTTATTTGTTACATTGAGGAAGGCATTCCTATTAGGAGAGTGAAATCCAGAGAGAATAAGAATCAATGCTTGCAAATGTTTTTTACCTCTCTTCTGGGTGAAAGTCATTCTTTGGAATACAAAAGATTATCTACTGAGGCACAGAATGGGTGAGGCTGCAGCAGACAATGTCTTCTGACCAGGAATCTCGATTGGTCAGTCAAAAGTGGCTTGCCAGGGTCAGGGGTCCAAAGACCGAGAGAGGCCAGGGGAGGTAACAGGAGCGTGGGCCTCAGTGTGACAAATAAAAGCATGGTTGAGACTATCTCCAAAGCTTCCGTAATCTGTTTTGGGGTCGCTCTGTTTAATGATCAAGGAGTCTTGACAATATGTCAGAGTCAGGCTAATAAATACTCAGGCTAAAATCAAAGGGGAGGCCAGTCCCAGACGTGTGAGAAAGCACCTTGAGGGCCAGGGGCCCTGCCTTGGACCTGACAGTGGGTTTGAGTGGATTCACAGGAGGTGAGAGGCTCTCCTGTCTTCCTTGCTGCATGCGGGGAGGAAAGGGATCTGCTAGGAGTACCCTGGCTCCATCTGGTCCAGAAATTTAGAAAGATCCACAAGTTGAAAGTAGGGAAGAACAAAAAAACCTCTGGGCGGATTTGACTCCTCACCGGCTTTGATCAGCTAATGATATCGCAGGCTGATGAGTTCCCCTTCTAGGAGATGCAGAGGAAACCAAGAAGGCCTGACAAGCTCCTTTTCCTGTGCTGGTTATGTGAGGCAGTGTGGTTTAAACAGCTGAAGTGTTTAAAGAAGAGAATCCCATCCCCCACAGGACGGAGAAGACTCTCCAGATGAGTGGACTTGGTAACTTTTAACTCTATCTTCCCATGGTCCATTTGTCACAGTGTTCCTTATACTTGTTGGTTCAGAGGTGATAAAGACAAGACCCCTAGCCCTAGCTTCATTCCCCATGCCACCCACCCCCCTCCAAAAAAACAGCTTTTCCCTTTTATATTTCCTTTAGTCTTGTGGTAGGGTCAGCCTGACACAAGCCCCTACAGAATATACAGGGCTCACTTCGTGGCCTGCCTTAGACTCGTAGTCTGTTATTTGTACCTTGTCTGTCACAGGGAGACCCGGGAGGCCCAGTCACATCTGTTTTTTTCAGGAAAGATTATTCAGGCCTTTACCCCTCAATTACTGGTGAGTGTTTTTCAAAGAAGTGTGGTGCTTGCTGGTTTTAGGCCATCCCCCTAGCTGATTTCTGCCACCTCAGCTGATTTCTGCCACCGTCTGTGGGTAGAGCTTATTGATTGTTTCCTTTCATTCTTTGCAGTTGTGTGGGCCTCGGGTAGGTAGCAGTGGCTTGTTGAGCACCCGGCATAAGCAAGACGCTGCCTGACTCACTGTTTGGAGGTACACGGCAGAGGCTGTTTATTTTGGGCTTTGGCAGAGCTGCCCCAGTGATCCTATGTATTCTGGGCAGCTGGCAGAAGGGCAGCCCTCTATCTACTCTAGCTCACGTCCCTGTTCTGCGTTTAGTGGCAAGCTTCCTTTCATATATCCCTCTTGGAATGCTTGTGTTCCCAGCTGAAAATGCCCCCATACCCTCTCCCACTTGCAGCTTTGGGATCTGTGCTCCTTAAATAGCTCCATTGTTTGTAATGCTCAGAGCTTAGTGAAGGACACTGTCTTGCCTTCCCCCCACCACTTCTCTGGAAAAATGGGGCTCCACTTGAGATACGAGCTCAGTCCTCTGGGCACAAGCAAACTCACCAGTCCACATTCTTCTCCAAACAGGAATTACTATAACATTTGTCAGATGGACCCCACCCCCATGCTATACTTTTGTAGGTCTTGGCGTAAGTTTTTCTGGTGGCATCTGTAGACAGGGAGCTTCCCTATAAAGGGGAGAAAGGCAAGCCAGAGTTTGAATCCAGACTCTACTACTGGGTGGCTGTGTAACCTCAGGCCACTACTAAATTGTTCAGAGCCTCACTTTCCTTCCTCATAGGATGGGAGAATTAATTAGGATGGCAACTTTAAAGTGCCTAGTGTAGCGCCTGGTGATAAATGTTAATTCTCTTAGTCACTTCTACCCTGTTGGACAACAGAGATCTCTAAATTTATTTTAAATTTAAATTTGTGTTTCTTGAAGACCTACTGTGTGTGCCTGGCACCAGACTTGGCATAAAGCGTTTCCATTAGATGGCAGAATTGGAAATGAAACCACAACTCTGAGCTTTGTAGCCAAGAGTCCAACCCTGTTGTAAACTCCAAGCCCGACTCCTAAGTTAATTATCACTCACTCATCATTTATCCTTCTGAGGTTGGACAGTGCCTTAAGCAGCTGACTGGGGCCTTCCTCCAGAGGACCAGCCTGCGTCCTCCTGGAGGTGAGGAATTCTGAGGGCGAGAGCCGACTCATGTGCAACTTCCTTAGATGATAGGATGAAGGAGAGGAGACCAGGAAGTAGCAATTGCTGATGAGGAAAAAAAAATAAACATCTGTTTTCTCTTAACCCTTTAACCCTTTAACTACCACTCTCAAGGGAACACAGTATCATTTGTTAATGCCTGTGGAATGGCCTGGCTCCCTAGCTCTGCTTGTGTCCCAACATCCTGGGGGCGGGGGCGGCAGACAATTGTGGGCGCTGCTCTGTAGGTCACTACATTGGGTGGGGGCTTTAGATGCTGTACAGCCCAGGCCTGGAGCAGCAGGAGAAGGAGAGTGGTCCTCCTGCCTGCCCGTTTTATAGCAGTCATACAGTGTAGGGGTGGGGTAGGGGGTGCAGTCCCAGCTGACAGCATGTCCCCCAAGTCCCTGAGCTGTGAGAACAAGAGGGGGTGAAGGGGTAACAGGCCATATGGAGGCCATTTGTCAGCCAAGAGCAGCCCGGTCTCTGCTGAGAAGTGGGGAAGGGGCTGGCATATTACTGAGCTGGAGGAAGAGGGAGCAAAGCAAGCCCCTCCAAAGTATTCATGCTTCTCTGCTCTCTGCCTGTCCTCTCTCCAGATATCCAGAAATTTCTGAAGCAGTCCTTTTTCTTTTCTTTGCCAGAGTCTTTGCCCTACCCCATTTCCAAAAACCAGAGGTAAGAATTTAGTTTACAATGTGAAAATAAATGTAAAGAATTTATCAGTGCCTACTGTGTGCCAGGCATGATGCAAGACAGTTTCAGGTACACAGTTTCATCTGTCCCCTCAAACACTTTACGGAGGTGGGTATTGGCTGTCAAGGAGTAAGGCTCAGAAGAGCTCAGGCAGTTGACAGGGTTGCAGGGCAGGCCTCTAGGTCAAACCCAGATTCATCCATCAGACCATGCTCTGACTCTTTGTGGCCCTCATCCTGGTTGGCTGGGAGAATATTTTCACTGGTAGATGCCAACTTAGAGAACATGAGATGTACTATGCAGAGGGAGTCTCTTTGCTGTGAAACCGTGCAGCTCAGGTTGGGACTTGAACCCATGTGTCAGGACTCGAACCCAGCCTAAACCGAGATTGGGACTTGAACCCAAGGTCTTTTAATTGAGATCACACACCTGGTTTCAGGACTTAATGAAGCTCAGGTTCTTGATGTCTCATTGCAGAAAGAATTCAGTGAGAGACAAAGTGATAGGTAAGAAGTGGATTTATTTAGAGAGAAACACACTCCACAGACAGAGAGTGGGCCATCTCAGAAGGCGAGAGGCTCCGGAAATATGGGGTGGTTAGTGTTTATGGGCGGGGTGATTTCTTAGGCTAAGGAGTGGGAGGATTATTCCAACTATTTCTGGGGGAAGGGGCGGGGATGTCCAGGAATTGGGCCACCGCCCACTTTTGACCTATTATGGTTGGCCTCAGAACTGTCATGGCGCTGGTGGGTGTACCATTTAGCTAATGCATTGCAATGAGCGTATCATGAGGTTCAAGGTCCACTGGAAGTGGAATCTTCCGCCATCGTGGATCTGGTTAGTTCTAATCAGTTTTGTCTTGTCCTATGGCTGTGTCATTCTTTTAAAGGTTGTGCCCTACCCCCTTCCCTCCTGTTTCAGCTGTTACCTGCTCCTGACTTATCTCAAATCGGAAACCATGTGACCCTTTGCATTTAAAAACAAGGTAGTGCCTTGAAATGTGGGCAAAATTTTCCAAGTCAAGTCAGTTTTCTACTAAGCGTCTACTCTCTGCCAGATTCTGTGCCGGGTTCTGGGAATACAAGAATCAGAACAGGAAGCAGAACAAATGCTTGCCCTACAGCTTGGGTAGGTGGGTGGGTTAATGGAGAGGTGGGGGAAGGACTGACCTGTGAGAAAATAATTGCGGAGACAACAATCCAGTGATGTTTATAGAGAGGTGTGAAGATGTTAGGGGAAAACAGAGGAGGAGTAATAAAGCTGCTTTTTATTGAACACTTGGTGTGACAGGCCCTTTACCGGGTACTTTACCTGCATGATTGTGATGAATCTGCACAGCGCCCCTGTGAGGTACGTACCTTTAGTGTCCCCATCTTACAAATGAGGGAACTGGCGCATAGGAAGATCTGCCTGAGCCCACGTGGTGGTGGGAAACTGTCAGAGCGGTACACACCCCGGGTGCTCTCACTGTAGGCGCAGGCTGGTAGTCTCTACCCTGTGCTGCTTAGTTCTCTTTGGGACAGTGTCCTGGAGCAGGCGACCTTGGAACTGAGTCTTGAAAGATGGGCTGGGTTTCAGTTGACCCCGTTGTAGTTTCAGGTCAGGGTTTCCAGGCAGAGGATTAGCACTTCTTCTTTCAGAATGACTAGGGACTTTGATGGCTACTTCCAGGTGACAAGAGTTTTTATGTTTGGGGCAGGGTTCAATAAAGAAAATGTTCTTCCTTCTTGTGGGCTCTGACCTGCTGGCTGGCATGTCCCCTCTCCTGTGAGGTCGGGGGAGTGAGGGATTCAGGCCTAAAACAAGAGGGACAGGCTCTGAAGCCACACCCACTTGTGAGCTGCCTGGCCCCTGGAGCAGGGCTTGGGCTGGGCCCCTCTCAGGCAGGTGGTGCTGGGGGCCTGCGAGGAGCTGTGGGGACAGCCTAAGCTGTGGTGGCTTCTGCCACAGAGCCTCCACCCCGGCTCCAGGGCCACACCCTGGGAAGGGCTTGAGCGCCCCGCAGCTGGCCCTCCTCCCGGCATGTGGAAAGTTCTCATGAGAAAAGGGATCCTGGCTGGACAATGGGCTTCCTGTCTGACTGCTGGGAAGGTTTGTCTTAGAGGAGAGGAAGGTTGCAAATGGCATGAGAAATCCTCTCTTCCTTCTCGCTGCAGCCTGTTTTAGACTTTTGACTATTTGAGTGGGGTCAGGAAGGTAGAAAGCCAGGGAAAGCCATGGACAGAAGCAGCCCTTGGTTCTCTCTTGAGTGAGCTGACCTCCGCCTGCCTGGTTCTCTGACCTCACCACGTGCCCAAGGTAGGAATCTGCCCTGATGCTGGATGCAGGAGCCTCTGCACAGACAGGATGCTTTTCCTGGAGCCTCTCACATCCTGTGCTCAGTTCAAAACTGCGGTGGCTGTAGGACTTTTATGAAGGAATCTCGGGAGGTGGTGAGGCTGGCCATCCACCCAGCTTACACAGATTTGCCAATGGCAGACTCGGAGGCCATCTGGTTCAGTGCCTGCGTGTACTGAAACTGAGTCCCAGAGAGACCAGTGTCCATGGGCAGCACCCAGATTTGTCTTTGTCACTGGGCTCCTCTCTCTGTGGCTCCCTTTCCAAGATGCGGGTGTGGGAGGAGAAGCTGGGCTCAGCACCCTTGCTGCTGCCCAGGGAGTGCCGTGGAGTGGGACGCCACCGCTCCTGGCTTCAAATACTGACTCTGCCTCTTACCTGCTGGGTGACCTTGAGCAAGTTTCTTAACCTCTCTCACTCAATTTGCTTACCTGTATAGTGTTATAATAATGTTTCTTACAGGGTTTCTGTGAAGTTTAAATGAGTTAAACATGTAAAGTGCTTAGACTGGTACTTGGCATATAGTCGATGGTCAGTGACTAGGAGCTGTAATTACTGAGATTTCTAAAGGAGGCCTCAGAAGGAACCTTTAGACTATAGTCAGATGGGATACCCCAGCCCCACCTTGCATTTGTCTGGAATGCCCAGTACCAACTTTCTGGGGAGGCTTGCTTTATAGTTAGTTAATGCCTAATAGTATTCCAAATGAATTTTTTATTTAAAAATTCTTTGAATTATCCATCAGAAAAGTACACATAAAGGTATAATTCAATAGATTTTCATAAATTGAACCTTTGTAACTAGCCCAAAGTCAATAAATAGTGTATTACCAACATTCTGGAAGCACCTCCCCCACTCCTTTTTTTTTTTTTTTTTTTTTTTTGTGATACGCAGGCCTCTCACTCTCACTGCTGTGGCCTCTCCCGTTGCGGAGCACAGGCTCCGGACGTGCAGGCTCAGCGGCCATGGCTCACAGGCCCAGTTGCTTTGCGGCATGTGGGATCTTCCGGAACTGGGGCACGAACCCATGTCCCCTGCATCGGCAGGCGGACTCTCAACCACTGCGCCACCAGGGAAGCCCTGGGGAGGCTTTCTTGAGGAGAATTATCTCCCCTTTGAACTAGTAAGCTCACACCTTTCACAGAGTAGCTAGACGTTCCAAAGGCCTAGTCCATCGGGGGATGAGCCGCAGAATGGAGCCTGGTGTCCTTCCCTCCTCTGCAGGCCCACCTTGGCTTCGTGGTCAGGCCTGCAGCTCAGGAGCCAGAGCGCCTGTTGAGTCATTTAGAGATGTTGTGGCTTGGAGCAAATGACTCAACTCAGCTAAGCCTCGTTGTTCTTATCTATAAAATGGAGAAAATATAGTACCCGTTTTCGTGTAAAGAGAGAGCTCAGAAGAGTGCTTGGCACATGTAATAACGCTGTTTGCAATAATTATTATTTTCCTTGTCTTATGTGCAAAAAAGAAATCTGCACGTTTGAATGCCTTTTTTTTTTTTTTTCTCTGTTTTTGCCTTGCTTTTTCTCTGGCTCTCTCTGTTCCTAGCAAACCATTGAGAGCTAGAAGTAGAAATTGGACCTTCATATATCAAGAAAGGGCTTTGAGAGCAAGCACATGAACAGGGCTTTAAAAAACAACCTGAAGGGACCCTCAGCGCTCCATGGTGTCTTCATCTGCTGTTAGCCTCCTGTCTCACACTCAGTCGTGTGGTCTGAACCCTTCCCACTGTTCTCAGATCCCTAGCATCTGTGCCGTCCTGTACAATGGCCACTAGCCCCAGGTGGCTATTGAGAGCTTGAAATGCGATTAGTGTGGCTTGAGATGCGCTGTAAGTGTTGACTTACTATGAAGAAAAGAATATAAAATATCGCATTAATAAATTTTTATATTGATTATGCGTTGAGCTATCAAAAATGTATTTTGCATATATTGGTTAAATAAAATATATTATTAAAATGAATTTCACCAGTTGTACATTTTTAATGTGGCTACTAAGAAAATGTAAAATCACCTGTGTGGGGCTTCCCTGGTGGCGCAGTGGTTGAGAGTCCGCCTGCCGATGCGGGGGACGCGGGTTGGTGTCCCGGTCCGGGAGGATCCCACGTGCCACGGAGCGGCTGGGAGCCGTGGCCACTGAGCCTGCGCGTCCGGAGCCTGTGCTCCGCAACGGGAGAGGCCACAACAGTGAGAGGCCCGCGTACCACAAAAAAAAATAAATAAATAAAAATAAAAAATCACCTGTGTGGCCGCATCATATTTCTGTTGGACAGTATTGTGCTAGGTGTGTGCTTTCCATCCATTCCTTCCTCCCCTTTCTCCCGTTTCTCTTTGCCTGGTCTCTCACCTTCCTCTGGTCGCCAGCGGTTCTCAGATGAACAGAAAAGATGTCCCTACCCAGAAGGTCACCCCAGGCCAATAGAAGAGCTCACCTTTGAACACTTCCTTCTTTAATTTACATCAGAGTTGGCTGTGCATGTGTCCGTGTCCTGTAGACTGTAAACTTTCTGAGGGCATGGTCCTGTCTCCTTTACTTCTGTGGCCCTGCTAGAGCGTCTAGTGAGGAGATGCTCTCTCTAACTGTTTGATGGAGTTACAGCCACACAGGGACATGTCTGATAATGCCTCAGCCGTGTCCCTGATGACCACAGCTGCCATGTTGGTGTGCTGGGTTTGGGGGAACCACTTCCTTCTCCCCTGAATGCCCAGGGAAGCTTTTCTCTGGCCATCCTTTGAACACCTTCACTGAGCACCTATTTCTCTGTGCTCAGTTGTGTTTTAAATGCCATTGCACTGGTTTTGGTGTAAAATGACATTATTTCAAACCTGCAAGTGAACACTGACACAGTTTCTTAAGCCCTCAGGCACTGTGTGTGGGAGTATAGTGTTTTCTTGATAAGTGACATCAGATGGACACCTCTTAGGTTGAGTCTTTTTAACTGCACTAGGTGTTTACATGTCTGCTTCCTCTCCTCAGGCTGATCTTCACACTCCCTACACCCCACACCTCGTTTTAAAGGGGCTCAAGTATTTGTTCAGTTTGTTAAACTGAACACTTTGACCCCAGGGCCATTCCTGGAGCTTGTTTTTGATTCCCTTGTTATGGAATCTTATAAGACTTTGTTTTGTCTTTAATTTGTCTCTTCCTCCTAAAAGTCTCGTCCCCAAAATGGCAAAAGCAAAATACATTTAGAAGTGCTGACTGGGGAGTTCTTGTTGGTTTCTGCTAAGGGTTTTAGGCTGTGGGGACGCCGGGGTAGAAGTATCAGCCAGATCGACTGGCGTCTCTCCTCCGTCTGCACCTTCACCAGCTGGTCACATGGTCTCTCGCTCAATGACTGCTGTGCTCCAGGCCCTCTGCCGGGCCCCCTGGAGAATTACCTCACTGCTTTCCTGCGCTCACTGGAGGCCTAAGTGGGTGTAAGAGATAACGGAAAGCGGAGAAGGAAACTAAGGAGAGCTAATTGATTTTTTTTCTGTAAAATTTCCATCTTCTGGCTTTCTCCCTCTCTTTACGCAGCTTTGCCAAATCAGATGAGTTCATTGTCTTCTTGGGGCTAGGAACAGAGCTTGAAACTCCCCCTGCGGACCTGGGGTTGTCAGAGAGCAAGCCTGATTAAGTCAGCCTCTTGCCCAGAACAGGGGCTTCCGGAAGCCACTGAATGATTTATTTGCTCTTCCTGATGTTCTTCCCGTTCCTGTGAACCCCAGGCGTCACTGAGAGGGTCCTCTCCAACACCTGCTCTTTGCCATGGCTCTCCCACTCTGCTCTTTGACTGGGCAAGAGGGCCATATTTTTTTCCTTATGTTCTTGGCGTCTTAAAACAATCTTGCCTTTTTCTGACTTTTCCTTCTAAGGCCTCCTTGTTTCTTCCTCGGACCTGGGGCAGTCCCTTTGTGACGCTGAACCTAATGTACTGTAGTTTGTTTCCTTTGTATGATCCTCATAGACAAACATAAAAGAACTTTTGTCCAGTTCATTTCACCATGCAAGGGTTGCTCTACTGCTGACCTACTCTAAAAGCTCTCTCCACTTCTGTCCATCTTATATCAAATTCAGCTCCTCTTGTAATTCTGCCCATTGATTATAGTATAAACACCTCCTGTTGCAGCCAAGGCCCCTCTACAAGATGGCTTCATCACAATATTATTAATACTATTACTACTACTACTGTTATCATCATATTTTATTTATTTATTTGGCCAAGTTCTCTTATGCAGCCAAGCTAACCTAGGCTACTTGATGCTCTCTGGGCTTAATCTACACTGTCCTACTTTGGTGCATTAGCTTCAAACCACCACCTCCTTTCCTGCTGAAATCAAGCCCCATTGGAAATGCCACTTCCTCCACGAGCCGTCCCCAGCCGTTCCCCACACAAGGTTGGTCTCTTCTGCTCTGAGCTCCCTCTCTTGTGACACTAATCCCTTTTTTTGACGTGTGTTAGAATAAATCTGTGTGGAGTATCTTTGGAGAGAGGCACTGAGTTGACTAGGAAAGGAGAAGGGCTTACTTTCCACATTCACCCTCTTACTTTTTGGATTTTGTACCATGTATATATTTCCTATGATTTTTTTTTCTATGAAGGTATTATTTGCATAACAAAGGACCCAGTCTATAAAACATTAGAAGATATTGGAGAGTATGTTTAGGAAAATGTCCTTACCCAAGATACAAAACCCAGAAGCCATGAAGAAAACAACTTTTAAAATATATGTGTCGGGACTTCCCTGGTGACGCAGTGGTTAAGACTCCAAGCTCCCGGTGCAGGGGGCCCAGGTTTGATCCCTGGTCAGGGAACTAGATCCCACATGCATGTCGCAACTAAGAGTTCGCATGCCACAACTAAGGAGCCAGCGAGCCGCAACTAAGGAGCCCACCTACCGCAACTAAGACCTGGTGCAACCAACCTAATTAATTAATTAATTAATTAAAAAATATATGTGGGTGGACTTACTTGTCATACCCCTGTTTGGCTACAAGTACCTGAAGTGTTTATCTTTCTATCCTTTTTCAGAGCATAGCACAATGATCCCTACACAGTAATCAGTAAATATTAGTTGAATTGAAATAGAATTGTAAGTCGCCTCTTTGTAGACCTCATTTTTTGCACGTATAAAATGGGTGCCAGGTGATGTCCAGGGCCCCTCTCAGAGATTCCGTGAAGATGTGGGCTTTATGGGCAGAAGTACCCAGCAGAGCAGGAATGGTTTTAGAATCAGCAGCCCTTCCCCTGGGACCGTCTTCCCCAGCACACTGGACATGTAAGTGGGTCCTGCCTGTTTTCGGGAGCTGCCCTCCGGGTGCTCATCATTACGCTGAGGAAATGAACCAATTAGACACAACCCAAGGAGAGCCGGGAGAATCTGTGGCAGGCTTGTTGCCCTGAACAAAAGAGGGTAAGTGTAAAGGGTAAAGCAGTTTGCTGAGGTTCCTTTGGAAATCCAGCTGGCCAGCTCTTTGAACTACTTGGCCAGAGTTTAGAGAGGCACCAGAAGGGATGTGATGCCTGTGTCTCCCTCCTGTTCAGGACCTTGGGCAAGGTGGGTGGTGTGGGAAGCATCTAGAGGAGGAGGAGGTGTGTGCTTAGAGGGGACTGAGGGGGCTTCTTTGGGCTCATCTGCCGGTTTCAGAGAGGCTGCGCAGACTTCTCTGGATCCCTGTGGACCTACCCCAGGGTTTTAGTAGCTTTAAATATGGAGTCTTTTCTCCCAGTCTCAGTGATCAGCAGCCCAAGGGCAGGGAGCTACCATCTCTTTTTCGACTTAGTATCCACCCCACAGCCTGGCTGGCAGTCATCTTGCTTAATAGCAGGTTGAAGGGAAGTGGTATTTGGTGAGAGAGTGGTGGGTGGTCCCATGAAGGGAGAGCACCTTATCTCAGACAGTCAGAGACTCCAGGTCTGTTAGAGGAAGTGAAGAAAAGAAACCCAGCAGTTCTTATTCTCATACTGATGTCCTTGTGGTAGTCACAATGGGGAAAGGGTATTTGTCAGCAAAATCAAATGTCCTTTAGAGACTTTCATCTTTCCTGCCTTGGTAAGGCTTGTGGTAAGTTGAAGTTTCTGGGTGCCTGGCCACCTGCCAGCATGTCTTCTCCCGCAGCCCAGCCTTCCTAACAGTGATCCCCTAGTGCCCCTCCTGTCCCCTCCTGTTTTTGCTTAGGCATACCCCATGATCCATTGCCTGGGGACTTCAGTTCTGTAGTGTCTGTCCAGGCTCAGAAGGGGAGGCTGCCTTCTCCCTGGGCTGCTCAGGCCTTCCGGCTCCTCTGAGGTATTACTGCAACTTACCTACACCAGCGTTCCCACCACACTTAGGTACCACTTGCCATCTCCCTAACTGACCCGTTCAAAGGGGAGGCAACCTTGGCATATGCACTCCTTAAAGGCCCGCTCACTCCTGGGGTGGAAGCAGTGTCTGCTGGTGGGAAGAGCACAGGTTTTAGAATCGGAAGCCCTGGCTCTGCTCCCAGGTCTGCCTGACTTGGCTAAAAGTCATCTAACTTTTGTGGGCCAGTGTCCTCATCTTCAAAGGGAGAAAGGATAACCACCTCACAGAGTTGTCAGAGGAATAAATAAGATAGGCGGTCAATGAAGGTGCTTTTAAAACGAAACAGTCCTACCTGAATGAAAAATAATGGGCGTTACTGTGGGATAGAGACGAGAGATGCCAGTGACCGCTCTAGTCAGGGAATGGGTGGTGCACGGGGGCTTGGGAAGCCTCCCAGGAAATGCATCAGAAATCCCCTCTGATGCCGAGAAGTCACATTTTTATTATGCGAAGGAATCCTTTCTGGTACTGATGTTGGAAACAAGGCTAATGTTTCCCCTGTGCAGGTTACCGGTGTTTTATCACCTGTCACTCTGATTCGTTGTGTATTTCAGTAAGTTTTATTAAAACCACATTATGCGAATGCATTATTTCATTCTTTTTTATTGGCTGAGTAATAGTCCATTGTACATATGTACCATGGATGGCCCTGGAGATTATCATAGTAAGTGAAGTAAGTCAGAGAAAGAGAAAGACAAATATATATCGCTTTTATGTGGAATCTAAAAAAAAAAAAAAAGATACAAATGAACTTATCTACAAAACAGAAACAGACTCACGGACTTAGAGAATGAACTTATGGTTACCAGGGGTGAAGGGTGGCAGGGAGAGGGATAGACTGGGAGTTGAAAAAAAAAAAGAATACACAATTCGTCATCATAAAAAAAAAAAAATGCTGAAAAAAACCCCACATGCTCTAGATCTCTAAGTTCAGCTTTGTCAAAGTCTACTGTTCGGTGATGGGTGCATTTGTCCTAAGGCGCAGTGCTGGGGAGGGAGGGCGAGGGGAAGTGCTGCAAGCAGCCAAGTTTCCCCTGTTGCCAGGGTGCCTCCCTCTGTCATTGGCAACCTGAACTTGCAGAGTTTGGCCAGCTGCCTTTCCAAGGGGCTGGCTCTTTGCTCCTGGTGTGTTTCCTGCCGAAGCCCTCAGAGCTGCCCCTCTCTGTCGCTGATGGCAGTCTCGCTGGAAAACCTCACCACTGTACCTCCACTCTTTGTGTCTTTGCAGTGTGTTCCCTGCCCCCGGAGCCAGAGAATGGTGGCTACATCTGCCACCCCCGGCCCTGTAGAGACCCCCTGAACTCGGGCAGCGTCATCGAGTACCTGTGTGCTGAAGGCTACATGTTGAAGGGTGATTACAAATACCTGACGTGTAAGAATGGCGAGTGGAAGCCAGCCATGGAGATCAGCTGCCATCTCAACGAGGGTCAGTTTGGCAGATGAGAGAGGGGTGCTGCTGGGCTTCTGCTTTCTTCTAACTCCCGGGAAGTGGTGCCCGCTCCCTCCGGAGCCCCCTGTGCTGTGGGGCAGCATGGCCCTTCTGATGCCCTGCAGCCTCCCTTCCTTTGGGATTTCATGTCTCTGTGAAAGACATTTGGATTGCTGGTGCGTGTCCCAGTGCATTTCAGCCGAGCCCCCGAGGCATCTGCTGTGCTGTGTAAAGTCCCTTTGATGCACCGGGTCTCTTGTTTGCCTAGCCCAGTGCCGGTGACCTTTGACTGTGTTCTGCTAACCCATGAGCACGGTGCGAGCACCTTCTGTAGTGTCTCTTTTATATTATTTTTCCTTGAATGGAAGTGGACTGTTTTGTTACGGAGCTGCAGTCCAGCTGGCCAGAAGACCTATCCCCCTCCGCCGCCTCCTGTCATGCATGACAGGAAATCCAGCTGCCTGCGGGAAAGTGTGTCATGCAGCCATCTTTGTGCTTTCACTCGAGCTTCAAGACCGTGACACCCCAGAGAAGCGGGGGGACAGGCCTGAGGTTTACAACTAAAGCTGCAGGATCTTAGACCAGATTGTTATTACCGCCCTGTTCTTATAAATTTTCCTGCCACATGGGTGGGACTTCAGGTGGTGGAATGATGTGTGCATTTGGATGGTTCATGTCTTCCAGCCTGCTATTGAGGACAGGATCAGATGGGGTTTATAAAGGTAAGATCTCTAGGGGTAAGTGAGTTTAGGTGTTAGATGGTCCTCCAAGGTCCAAAGTGAAGGGAATTTTAGATTCAGGAGCAGAATAGGGAAATGCCCCCTTTCCCTGATGTGAAAGCCACTCTGCACCGTTACTCCAGAAGTGGCCCTGGCCATACGTAGCGTGTCTCAGCGTGGCACTGTGCAGGGGGCCCTTGACAAGGTCAGCCGTGGGGCTCACGTTCCGTGTGTCAGGGTACAAAACACGTCTGACGATGGCTTGTTCCCGTAGACAAAGGCGCCCACGCGTCGCTTGGGGTCCCCACGCTGTCCATCGTGGCTTCCACTGCCAGCTCCGTGGCACTCATTCTCCTCCTCGTGGTACTGTTTGTGCTGCTGCAGCCAAAGCTGAAGTCTTTCCATCACAGCAGGTGAGCCAGTGGCGCGGGCGGCGTGCGTCACGGTGGAGGCTGGCCTTTGGCCGGCAGAGGGGTGCTGGTGGGCCAGAGGGGTGCTGGTGGGCCTGCTGGCCGCTGCTGGTCTGTGTGCACCCAGGGAAAGGGGAGGGCCCTGCCGTGTGTTAAACTTCCCGATGTGCCTGGCACTGTGCTTTTGCTTTGCATACATTGTCTTCATCCTCACAGGGTCGCTGCAGATTAGGAAACTGAGGCTCAGAGCGGTTAAGTCATTCACTCAGGGTCCTCCCTCTAGGTGATGACAGAGGTGAGATTTAAACCCCAGTCTGTCCAACTCTAGTGCCATGTTATTCCCCCTACATCAGTGGTTCCCAAAGTGTGGTCCCAGCAGTATCAGCATCACCTGGGAACTTGTTAGGAATGCAGATTTTCAGGCCCCACCCCAGACCAACAGAATGAGAAACTCTGTGTTTCTCAGGCCCTCCAAGCAGGCTCCTGTTTGTGAGCCACTGCCGTGTCTCCCTGTTCCCCTCTGCTGGATGCCCGTAGAGGCACCTGTGGGAAACTAAAAAGAAACGCCAACATGTGGGCCTCCATCCCCAGACATTCTGATTTATTTAGTTTGGGATGGGCGCCTGGCATTAGTGTTTTAAAAAGCTCCCCAGGTGGTTTCTGACGTGCAGCTAGGATTGGCAAGCACCGCACTGTACCATACTAGAAACGGAGGAAGTGGTTTTCTGGCCTACCTTTGTCACTTTCCTTTTTCCAGGTGAGTGCACCAGCCACAAATCATCCCAGACTGGATAGGTGAGGTTGGGGTGGGGATGGCCAATGGTGGGGACCTGGCCCCCAGTGGGTCCCTCAGGGTGGACTCTCCCAGGCTGGCATGGCCCCCTTACCTGCTTGGGTTGCCCTGGCCCTTCCTCGTTCCCTCTGAAGAAAACAGTTTATGTCCATCCACAGCCCTTCCTCAGTGACTGTTGTCAGGCAGAGGCACGAAGGAACAGACTAAAAACTGCATTAAATAAAATGCTCCCGGTTTGGAATGCACAGACAAGGACCAGTTTAATATCTGTGTACTGTGTGTGTGACTCCTCTTTCTTCTTGTTACTTTGTTTTGTTTGGGGCAGGGGGTAGCAGCTATTTTTAAAGGTAGTTAAACAATTAGTAGACTACAGAAGATTTGGAAGGGACTGTTTATTTGAAAGAATTGGCTACTGCCACATAAAGCCAACTCGAGCTGTTCCTCATTTCATCCAAATTAGGGATCGTTTTCCCCTGGTAGTTAACTAGTCAGTGTGTTCAAAGTAACTGATTTTGCCGAAGTGGAAGGGAGATTTGGGTTTCATTATAGACCCTGTTTAAATTTTGTACATCTATTACTTTTTAAACAAAAAAAAATGTTATTTTGAATAACGGAAGTTAAGCACATGCCAGAATGCACTCTGCTTTCGGATGCCACCCTGTCATCAAAGTTTCCCTTCTTTCCAGAAACGTCTGCGCACTTTTATGAGTGCCACTTCTGTCGTCCTCACTGTGTGTGTGCCATTTGTACTGGGTAGTACAGATTTTTATCTGCAAGTACAGGTGAGGAAATTGAGAACAAATAAAACAGTCCAGCAATAATAATATGGTCCAGCCATAGACCTTATGTGTCTCCTGGTGTGACACACAGAAGAGGACACGACATCACAGACAGTGCTGTGGCGTGTAGTGTTCTAGGCCGAGATTGGCCTGACTCTGATCCCAGGGAAATGATTAGACAGGTCCAAATCATGGGACATTCTAGGAGACAGCTGGCCTGGACTTTATAAAAAACGTCAGTGTCATGAGAGAAAATGATAGTGGACTGTTCTAGATTAAAAGAGATGCAAGAGACAGGACAACTAAGTGCAATGCATGATCCATAATTGGATTGTGGATGAAAACAAACAAGACAGCAGCTGAAGCAGATATATTTTTGGGTAGTTGGGAACATTTGTATTACAGTATTATACCAATGTTACTTCCAGGATGTAAATACTGTTGTAGTTATATAGGAAAAGAGGTTCTTGAGAGGTGTGTGCTAACTGCTGTCTTAATTAGTAAGAAATAACTTATTTTCAGAATGGTTCAGGAATCCCCTGGTGGTCTAATGGTTAGGACTCTGCCCTTCCACTGCCGGGGGCCTGGGTTCAGTCTGTGGCCTGGGAACTAAGATCCTGCAAGCCTCACAGTGGCAAAAAAAAAAAAAAAAAAAAAAAAAAAAAGTGCATGTATATAAAAGTAATCCAGAAAAGAAGTATTTGCATGGATAAATCTCCCAAACGTAATGTTAAAATGTTGAGTTAAATACAAAGCCAGACACACACACATGCATTTATTGTCTATCCCATTCATATAAAGATCAAAAATATGCAGAAATAACTGGTGTTGAAGGATTCATGTTTAGGCAGTAAAATTACTAAAAAGTCAAAGGAACGATTTTCATGAGAGTCAGGATCGTGGTTACTTTTGGTGATGAGGCGATAGGAATGGACACGGCGGGGGTGGGGTAGGCGATGCTGGCAGTGTTCTGTTTCTTGACCCAGCTAGGGCTTGTACGCCATGTTACCTCTGGAATAAATCAGCTGTACATTTTTTGATGTTTGTCTAATATTTGTGTTATAATGCACATATTTTTTTACGTTTATGAAGTTAAAAAAATTAAAAGGCAAGCAAAGTGGCTGAGTCAAAAGAATAAAATTCTTCAGTTTTTGAGTCCAGCGTCCCATTTCAAGACCACGGTGCTTCTTTTCCTCCTCCTCTTTTTATTTTTTTATTTTTTGCGGTATGCGGGCCTCTCACTGTTGTGTTCTCTCCCGTGGCGGAGCACAGGCTCCGGACGCGCAGGCTCAGCGGCCATGGCTCACGGGCCCAGCCGCTCCGCGGCATGTGGGATCTTCCCGGACCGGGGCACGAACCCGTGTCCCCTGCATCGGCAGGCGGACTCTCAACCACTGCGCCACCAGGGAAGCCCACTCCTCCTCTTTTTAAAAGGAGCTTTATGGAGATGTCATTTACATACCATGCAGTATACCCGCTCGAAGTGTACAGGCAGGGGTATATTCACGGGTATTTGTAGCCATCATTCTCCCACGTTCCTGTCTTAGCTGTGCTGAGTGAATGGCTTTATTTCCGGGTCTCTAGCTTCCTAGTTTTTGCACAGGACCAGAGGGCTAGGTGCCTGTGTACCCAGAGGTTAAGAACACAGTCTTTGGAAGCAGGGGGAATGGATTCACATCCTACCTTCCTCCCTTACCAGCTGTGCGACTGGGTAGGTTACTTAACTACCCTGAGCCTCATCTGCATTCTTGGTGAATCTACCTGAAAGGACTCAGGTGAGGACTCAGTGGGGTAAAGTGTGTAAAGCCCTTAGTGCCATGCCGGGTACATAGTAAGTGGGTAGAAACGGTTGGTGTTGTTGATATTGTGATATTTACCTGTGCATGTATTCTGATTCTTCCTTTGTCCTTTCCTACGGATGCAGGCGTGACCAGGGGGTGTCCGGGGACCAGGTTTCCATCATGGTCGATGGAGTCCAGGTTGCGCTGCCGTCGTATGAGGAGGCTGTGTACGGCAGTTCCGGTCACTGTGTGCCGCCCGCTGACCCCAGAGTGCAGATTGTGCTGTCAGAAGGGTCTGGGCCCAGTGGGAGGAGCGGGCCAAGGGAGCAGCAGCTGCAGGACCAGGGGGCCTGCTCCTCCGCAGGCGGAGAGGAGGAGGCCCCGGGCCAGTCTGGACTGTGTGAAGCCCGGGGCTCTCGGGGCTCGGAGACTGTGATGGTGCATCAGGCAGCCCCCTCTTCCTGGGTGGCCGGCTCAGGGAACAGCCGAGTGGCACACAAAGAAGCCCCCGATTCAGAGAACAGTGACATACAAAGCCTCACGTCGGAGGACTACACAGATGGTAGGTGCTCTGTGCTGATCGTAAGTTATTATCTGCTCAGGGTCCTTGCTGGGATTGAGGAAGGACTGCGAACCTTTCTGATAATTGGTGTATCTGGCGGCAAAGAAAGATGATACCTGGGGGATTATCCTACAAAATAGAATTTTACCCTCGGAGCCCCAGGTAGGCCCTTGGGCTCTGTATAGGGAGGCTTTTCACTGTTGTCTGTGAATTTTAATAGGTTTGGAGTCTCCGAAACTATTCATGGCCTCAGGGATATGCTAAATCAAAGGGTAGACAGCCGGTTGGAGGTGGAGTGGGGCCTGTCCTCTTGTTATAATTTTTATGTTCCTGAAAGAACAGGAATGACAAGGAGGTGTGGGGTCTTATGACAGAGGAAACTGGAGCCTGTCTCTCCCAGAGCATTCCAGCTGCTTCATTTTAAATAGGAGCATGCCAGGTCCCGTGCTAGTTGGTTTTCTTGCACTGTGTCAGTCAAACCTCACAGTGATCCTGAGAAGTGGGTATTATTACCAGCCCCATTTTACAGATAGGGATACTGAGGCTCAAAGAGGTTAAGTCACTTGCCCATTGGTAGGTAGCTGAGCTGGGATTTGAAGCCGATGGATCTGCTCCCAAACTTGCGTTATAGCCCCGTGGTGCCATGCTGCCTCCCAGGTCACTCCAGGTCCTTTGTGGCAAACCAGCCAGAGAACAAAATTGCCCCCTCCTGACACCTCTGCCTTTACCGGAGCCTGGAGAGTCGAACATTGGGATTGAGTCTGTCATTTTAAAAAACACCTTTACGTAAAATCCCACCGTGGTTCAGGATGCAGACTGAATCTAGATGTTTCCCACTGTGGTTCAGGATGCAGACCGAATCTAGATGTTCCCCTTTAGAAAGTGAGGACTTCTATACTTGCCAACCCCCCCGTAAAAGAGCCTTAGAGAAAACTCTCTGTTTCCTGTGAGTCCTGGGCACAGTTAATGTGTACGGTTTAGAATATCTGAAAGCAAAGAAGTTGGAAATTCTTAAGTGCAGATCAGGTGTAGGGTTTCCTGATTGTCAGCAGCATGCTGTGTGTCTGCACGTATTGACACAAACCTCAGCCCTTATCCTTCCTAAGGAGCCAAGGTGGTGCCAGCTCTTCTGCCTTCTCCTCCTTGCTCCCTTGCTTTGTTCCATGTATTGAACAAGCGTTTTTCGGAGCCCGTCTTGTGCCAGGTGCTGGATTAGGTTTCAGGTGTGATGGAAAGAACTGTGAAACATGCTCTCTGCCCACATGGATTGTCAGTCAGTTGGGAAGATGGAGCCTATACTTGAGAAAAAATGGAACCAAGAATGGTAGGGTCCATGTCAGAATGAGGAGTGCAAAAAACAAGACACATAGGTTATCGAGTTGGTTACAGGCTAAGCCTGAGCTGTCTGGGGCTGACAGATGAGTCAGCTAAGACCCAGAGACGGGGAGTGATTTACTCAGTATCACACAGCTGGAGGATGGCTTGAAGGAGGAGGTGAGACTTAGCAGGGCTCAGGAGCCTCATAGGGCGAGAATAAGGATAGAAAGAGAAGCAGCTAAACCAGCAGAGTTAAAGCAGAGAAGAGGGTTCAAGGTGGTAGGACCAGAAGGGGTTTGAATACCGGACTGAATGTTCAGATTTTGTCACACAGGCAGAGGGAGAGATGAGCAAGGAAGGCCTAGAAAAGGGTGAGGGATTTGGGCTACCTAGAAGCGTGTGAGTAGGGCATTTTATTTCTTTCAACGTGGGATCCCTGCGACGGGGTCAGGTGTGCTGCAGAGTCACTCACACGGGCTAACCACTGTTCTCTCCATCCTCCTCTGCCCGCAGATATCCCACTGTTGAAAGAAGCATGAGGGCTGCCGCTGGCTTCTCTCCTCTCTGCCCTTCCTCCCTCTCCCTGTGGGTTTGAGCACCGCGTACTCCAGCTGCCCTGCCCGGATACCTGAGCTGCCACCTGTGTATCTGTGTATCTCTGTATCTCTGAGGGCCTGCAGGCCCACCTTGGCTGGAAACTCAAGGAAGATTCTCACCATCTGCCTGCTGGACAGCTGGAGGAGCTGGCTTTTTGCCTGGCCCAGCCTTCCCGTCTGTGTCGGGGACATCGTTGAATGTGCTGGATTGAACCCTTCCTTTCCCTGAGCCCTCCGGGTCCGCTCCAGCGAGCGAGCGCTTGGGCGGCAGCCCCTGTGGGCCCGAGAGCGCTGCGTTTACTTGTGCCTTCCTCCCGCCCGTCCAGTGTCTCTGTCACGTGGGCTTGTTGCTGTCCTGCAAGCCTTCGTGGCGGCACTCTGCCACACAGGGGGCCGGGCCTGGGTCTGGCCTGTTTCCTTTGGGGGCTGGCACCGCTGCCCTTAGCAGGAACAGATCCGAGAGTGGCTCGAATTGGGGCAAGAGTGTGGCTCCCTTGGCCTACCCTTGGTTGACACTGGTGGCGCATCGCTTGGCTGAGCAGGGAGGCTGTGTCAAGTCATGCCAGACCTGTCCCAGCGCCCAGCTCTGTAGCTCAGAGGTGCCGGCGCCTGGCCCTGTCGAGTTTCCAAGAAGCATCCAGAAGATCCCAAGGGAGGGGAGGACGATGGCTGATAATGATCGTCTTCCGCATATGCAAGTTCTCACTTCCTACTTCAGCATCTGGCCTTCCTGGCCTCGGTCTTTCCTCTTTCCCTGGAGCATAGCGGGGAGCTGCATGCGGCCTCCTGGGTTTGCTCCTACGCAGCTCCGGCTTCCTTGCTGGCCGAGGCCCGAGGCGAATCATCCACGGGACCGGAGTGTTGCTGAGAGGCCATGGGATTCCCGTCTGGTCACTGGCAGTTGGGGCCAGTTGCCCTGTTCTGGGTTCGTGGTGAGGGAAGGGGGCCTGAGAGGCGCCGGCCGACCGTGTCCCCAGGTAGCTGCAGGCAGCTCCGCCCCGGTCCTGAGGGTCCTCCTCACCACAGTCACGTGCCTTAGTAACTGTGCCCAGGAAGCATCCTGCTGCTTGCCTCGCTGCTGCTGCTTTTCCTCGTTCCGCCCTCCCCTGCGGCCCCTCCACTCGTCACAGCTGGCAGACGACTCCCTGGTCTTCCCGGCACCGGGAGGGCCCAGGACACAGTCGGCGTGCGCGCGCGCACACACGCACGCGCGCACGCGCACACACGCGCGCACACACACACACCCACACACACACACACACTCACCCCCCCACACACACACACCCATCCCCCGGCTTGTTGGTGGAGATGGTTTGGAAGCAGCCTGGCTCCGGGGCCCTGCCTGCTGGGGCCGCTCCCTCGGCCGAGTGTCCCGTGCTGACAGGGCTGCTGCCTCTTCAGGAGATGTGGCACTACGGAGCGGGTGTTACTGTTCTGTTTCTGAAGCACCGCGCCTCCGCTCCTTCCCCCAGCCTCTGTCTGGGGTGGTGAAAATAGTAGAGCCCGATGTGTTTCCAGTTCCTGACCTAACAGGGCAGCTCGGGGCGGCTGGGCTGCGGGTGGCCTCCAAGAGGAGAGGAACGAACGGCCCGCCCTCAGCCTCCCGCCTCCGCTCTCACGCGCGCACTTTACTTACTCCCCGCTCTGCCGGCGGCTCGCCGCCCCCGTAGTCTTCCCTCGGCTCAGGTGAGGGCGGCGCCTGCGTGCGTCGGGCTCCCGCGGGGAGCCCTCGAGTGCTGTGCCCTCAGCCCTGGCCCGCGAGCCAGAGGGAGGGAGACGGAACGGAGCAGGGCTGTCCTTGGCCTCAGAAGAGGCCGTTTTTTGGAGACGTGCCTGCTGGCCGTTGCTGGCACAGGGCCCATCGGGAGGGCAGGGTCCCCAGCCCCGCCGCTTCACCCTGCACAGGTTCTGTACCACCCACCGGCTACCCTTGTCTTCCTCCAAAACAGAGCAGGGACCAGTGGGGGCCGGAGGGAGGCATCCAGTCACATTGCTGAGCCTGCAGCTTTCGTTTCCCAATCTTCCAACACCTGAATTCTAGTCTAGAATTTTTCTTTAAATGGAAGCTCTTACCTTTTTTTTTCATCTAATTACCGTGGGTTTTTCACCCAAGAGATTGCACTTTTTGTTTGCGGTATATTCAGCCACAGAGGTGACCCGGCTTGGCCCTTGAAAGAAGAAAAGCCTGCCTTCTGAACCCTTCTTCCACTTTGCCTGCCCGCCCTGGGGGTCACAAGCCCAGACTTGCCACCCGGTAGGGAAGAGAGAAAAGTCAGGAATCTCCTCTCCACGTCCCCCATGTCACTGGCTTTGCTGGGGCCTCCCGGAGTCCCCTGGCCTGTGGGTGCAGAGCCAGCCTCATTGCTGCTGACACCCATGACGGCTTGCCGCAGTGAGTTCTCTGTTCCCACATCAGCCATGCCCTGCTGTTTCTAGAGCTTCTGGCCTTTGTCCCTTGCGAAGGATCAGGGCCCCCCACAGCTGCCTTGGAGTGGGGCCTGGCTGAGAGACAAGGTGGTGCTGGGGGCCGCCAGAGGGGCCTGGAGCAGGTGGGGAAAACTGCCCATGGTCTGGCTTCCCGGGCTCCCCTCCAGGGGAGTCCAGCAGAGGACTCGCCCAGGAGAACGGTTGGCACCAAAGGACTTTTCAAAAGGGGTGTTTTGTTTTGTTTGTTTGTTTTGCATACATGAGCTGACTCAGTGCAGGTTTTATATCCTGGCAACTTGCAGTCACATTCCGGTGACTTTCAAGGGCCAGTATATGGTGAAAATCACTTAAAATTTCCATCCCTTTCAATGCCTTAGTTGAGCACGTAGGCTCTATCTTTTGTCATTTTTGAGTTTTGTGTGGTATGCTCCCACTTCACTGGGTGTGAACCGTGAAATGGGCCGAGTCCCGGCCACTTCGTGAGTTCTTTTGGTTTTTATAAGGTATTTCAGTGTACATTCTACTAACACTCCATTTGCAAACAGAACTCATGTTGTCATCCCCATTCTTCCTGCCCTCCTCCTCTCCCCCTCCCCCAGCTTTAAAGCTCCGTGGAGAAGCTGGATGGCAAGACAGACAAAGGTACACTTTTCCTGCTAAGTTAGTGGTGGCACAGGAGTCCTAGCACTCGGCCTTTTCCCTCCGCATCCCAGAGGAGCTCAGACCACTTGCTTTCTACATAACAATGTCACTTCCATTCCCAGGGAACATCTTTACATAGAGAATGGAAAATGCTGCAAATATTTCTAGATCCTTGCCTGTTTCCCCCGCCCCCCCTCCCCCCGCCACCTTGAGAATAATGGGCCCAGGAGGGAAGGGACACTGGCTTGACAGCTTAATTCCAGATGTGCTTGCTGAGGATAGAGTCTGGGAGCGTCTCTCGTCGAGCCTGCTAGGGCTTCTGGCTCTCAGCATAGGGCCTGTCATTACTGGTGTCCGGTGAGATGCTCCGAGAGGATTTTGTTTGACAGATGTGTGTGCCGAGTGGTAGAGTAGCCGGTTCCCCGGAGAGGGAAAGGCAGGCTCAGCTTTCCTGGGAAGCGACTCCTCTTAACCGCCAGTTGAAAATCTAGTAGAAATTTGAATGAGAACCCCAAGGCTGAGCCCTCTGCTAGGAGCTGGGGAAGATGCAGGGGGCAAAGCACTCAGATAGCCAAGCAGGGAGGAGAGAGGGACGAGGAGGGTTGCCTGGCAGCCCACCACACCCTGCCCAGGCTTCTCATCACACCACTATGGAATCTCTGCAATGGTTTCCCATGACACACGCATCATTGACTGTGCAGGATGTCAATCAGTTTGGGTTTGCTTTATTTTATTTTATATATATATTTTTTGGTATCCTGTACATTGCAGTGGGTGTGAAGATAGTATTTTAATATTTGTACAAAGTTTAATTTAATTTTAATTCTATGTATATAACTGCATTTCTAAATAATAATAATTAAAAAAAAATTCTTATGAAAGCAGTTGTGAGAGATGTGATCCTTCCAGAAAGTTTTTGCAGCAACCCTCCTGTGGGCAGGAGCTCATGAAGGGATGAAGCGCTAGCTCTGGGGAGAGAGGTACCTGGTTAAGAGGAGACAGGATGAAGGCACAGGGAAGGGAGACCACAAACATGGGTGGAAATTCATCATTTCTCTTTTAGTGCTCTTAGCATGCCCCCCACTGCTCTAGCTGGGATTTGGCAGTGAGCAAGACCGTGAGTTTGGGGCCTGCATGGAATTCCTAACGTATCAGGAAAGCAGTCACAACACTATGCAGTGATGGCTGTGATCACCGAAGTTATGTTGGGGCACAGTCAGAAACACCTTTTGGATGAAATGCCACGTGAGCTGAGATGCGAAGGGCCAGAAGAGTGAGGCTGCGGAGCAGGACACGATGCGTGGGTGTGAAGGCAGCAGAAAAGCACATTTAGTTTGAGAAACTGAAAGGAGTCTAGGGCCGCCGCAGGCAGGGCTGAGGGCAGAGTGGCTCAGGACGGGCTGAGCCAGGTAAGCAGAGGCCAATGGTAGGAGGCCCCGGCCAGCCAGGCTGGGAAGTTTCACTTCCTCCTAAGGGCAACAAGTGCCTTAATGGTTTTAAGTAATAGAACGACTTAGTAAGCTCTGTTTTTTTTGTTTTTTTTGTTTTTTTTTTTTTGGAAGCTGTCTCCATCTCTTAAGTGCCTTAATGGTTTTAAGTAATAGAACGACTTAGTAAGCTCTGTTTTTTTTTTTTTTTTTTGGAAGCTGTCTCCGTCTCTTAAGAAGAATGAATTTAGGGGGATATGACATAAGTACCTGGAGACCATGTAAGAAGTTGTTGGTCTTGTGGGAAATAAGGCAGTTTGAGCAGCTAGGTGAACAGAAGCACCATTCTCTGAGATGGGGAAATGGAAGGCACAGTTTGGGGAGGGGAAATGATGGAGATCTAGAGATGAAAGGGCAGAGAACATAGAGGTGAAGAGGTCATCATTGCCAGGTAGGAGAGGCCAACAGTACTCGAGCAGTTGCAACAGGTAGTAAAGTAAAGGGTGTGAGTAGAGAGATGTACAGGGTACTTTGGGATTGAAAACCAGGCCACCCTTAAATTTGCCCTCGGGGTAATGGTCAGGATGTGTTTCTCTAACAGTGTCAGGTGGGAAAACATTCTAGGGGCATCTGTGCCAAACACCCAGTCTCAGCCTCAGAGCACCAGTCCTCAGAAGGGTCCTCACAGACATCACTGACATTAATTGCAAGGAGAGGAAGAGTATTGTACCAATAAGAGTAATGGTGATAAAAGCTGATCGTTAAACAGCACTTACTCTGTTCCAGGCAGGGTTCTAAGTACTCCGTGTGTCTAAACTCATGGAACCCACACAGCAGCTCTACAAGGCAGGTACCATCCCTGCCCAGAGCCCCAGACCATATAGAATGAAAGTGAGGCCTAAAGAGGTAAACTAACTTGCGCAAAGCGGAGCCAGGATTGAATTCAAACCCAGATACCCCTGCTGGAGCGATCCCCTCCCCTGGCCCGTTCCTACCCCATCAGACTCTTGCCTGCCTCTCCAGGCCTTCACCCCCTTCTTTCTGCCTTTCAGAGTCTCTGTCTCACCAGTGAGCTTCAGGTAGAGGAAAAACACTAATTTCGGGGCAGGGAAATGACACACCTCACGAGGATAATAAACTACTCTCATCTCAAAGGATGGGACTACCCATCACGGTGTCGGGAGGAGGCATTTAAGCTATGCAGAAATGTGATAAGACGTAGATTCACAAAGCGACTGGAGTTGTTCCTCTACAAGAAAAAACAGGAAAGATTGCTTGTTTCAGTGAGAGGTAAGTCGTCTCTGTTGTTGGGAAATAGGTGCAGAAACACGTCCCATCAGGTAAGGTATGCTGGGTAGTCTTGTCAAAACGGGGTCAACCGCAGGCTTGCAGCCTGTCTCTTGATGACAGATGAGGGGGACAAAGGCAACAGCCCGCGAAACCTGCAGAGCTGCCGGGGGAAGGGCTGTCTTTGAAGTGGTTGCCTCAGGTTGGAAAGTGGATGGGAGGAGAGCAGAAGAATTTCCTGCCCTGCTGCTGAACCCCTGCCTCCCAATTTGGAAAGTGGAGACCCCCTAGACAAGAACAAAAGTATTAACAGTCTCCAGGGCAGGGCTTTCTCAGACTACTTAAAATATCTTGCAGTACGCCAAAGTAACACATAGGCATTTGAGAACATTTAGAAAGGACGTTACAATCACCCATAATTCCACCTCTTGCTGGCAATGTTGTTTGAATCTCATAAAATTTCATTGACTTCATTTTTTTTTTTTTTTTTTTTTTTTTCTTCCGTACGCCGGCCTCTCACTGTTGTGGCCTCTCCCGTTGCGGAGCACGGGCTCCGGACGCGCAGGCTCAGCGGCCATGGCTCACGGGCCCAGCCGCTCCGCGGCATGCGGGATCTTCCCGGACCGGGGCACGAACCCGTGTCCCCTGCATCGGCAGGCGGACTCTCAACCACTGCGCCACCAGGGTAGCCCGACTTCATTTTTAATGATCGTATAGTTTTCTGTCATATTGGCAATTTGGACTTCTAGGTTGCCAAAATTTTTTTTTAATTCTTATAACCAGTGGTTTGATAGTATTTACAATTATTTCTCTGGCATAAACTACTGGAAATGAAACTGCTAGATCAGCAGAAACAGACATTTGAGAGTCTTTTGACATATCTCAAATTGCCCACCAAGGAAGTTATTCCAAATTATGTTGTCATTGGCAGTGTTCATTTTCCTAAACAACCTCACCAGCATGGGGAGGTACCATTTTAAAAAATATGCCAGTTGACAGAAAATGGTGCTTTGATTCACACTTGTTTCATCATTCCTGAAGTTGAATTTTAAAATATAATTTGCTTACTCTTTGTAACAAAGACATATATCGAAAACTGTCCAAGTTTGACGTCCGAGACATCCATGTTTGAGATGAAAAATCAAAACCGCGATTCCTCTTCTAATTTAAATAATGCATTATATATAGAGAGAAAGATAGATGATAGATAGATAAATTCCTGAGGAAAGGAATTAATCTGAACCTGGGAAAAACGTGACACGTTCCCAAGACGGGTCCGGGTTGCTGCTCTAAGCTCTGTGGTGGTAGAGGAGCATCACAGGGCTTGGGGACCATCCCGTCCCACGCCCAGAGGTGAACAGCTGTTTGGCACTTCAGATTTCCCATGATGCCCTACGACCCCCAGAAAAGGAAATTTCACAACATAGGAATGTCCTGAGCAGCCCATCTGGGGCAGCTTGAACTGTCCCTGAGCCTGGGGTGGCAGACGATTCCCAACGTGGCAGAAAACTGAGGAGGTTTTGGCAAGTGTGGACTTCCCCACGGCAGAGCTTCCTGTGGGAGCAGGTAGTCCAGCCTCCAACAAAGGGAGCCTGCTTGCAGGTTCAGCCTGCTGGCTGGGGCTGAACATCTGGGGTGATTTGGGGTGTGTAAAGGAAGGACTTTGGCTCCACACAAACACACCAAGCATGGGGGCTGCTCTGGCTTCTGGGGTGGCCTCTTGAAGCCCTTGAACATTGGCTCCAAAGACTTTTAGAGACTTTGGTGCTGTAGCCTTTCTATGGGATGGCCATTCCCACTCCTGCTCTAATCATTTGTTCATTCATTTGCTAATTCAGTCAACCAAAAAAAAAAAAAAAAAATTTTTTTTTTTTTAGGATTCACTTTACACAAAGTCTGATACTAGATTCCAGGGGCACAGCAGTGAATAAGACTCAGTCTTTGCCATCAAAGAGTTTGCAGACTAACAGGGGAGAAAAGAGATTAAATAGCTGCCTGAAACTTAAGGCAGAACTTAAAGAAAGAAATCTAATGGAGCACCAGCAGAGTGCCTGGGGAGTGAAGAGGGAAGAGTTCATTTCTTTGGGGCACGAGCAGAGACTCCCTAGGGAAGGTGCCATTTGCTTTGCATCGTGAAGGATGAATTGTATTTTAACACTACAGGTAGGGGAGTAAGTCAACAAGGAGCTGTGGAAACAAGGTCCTCCTGTATAACACAGGGAACTATATTCAATATCCTATGATAAACCATAATGGAAAAGAATATGAAAAAAAGAATGTACATATGTATAACTGAATCACTTTGCTGTATAGCAGAAATTAACATAACATTGTAAATCAACTATACTTCAATTTTTAAAAATATTAAAACTGAAAAAAAAATAAAAAACCAACAACAACCAAACAAAGAAAAAACCCAAGGAGCTGTGGGGAGGGAAGTATGAAGAAGAGGACTCTCCAGACCGTAGAGACCTGGGAGTGTAAATTGGTACATTCTCTGTGGAGAGCAATTTGGCAACAACCATCAAATTACAGTGCAGCTCCTCTTCCCTTCTCTTACTGAACAATTCAATTCTAATGCCATTAAGTGGGGGCAGAGTTACATATATCAGAATGGGAAACAGAACAAACACAATGAACCCTGCAGTGTCAGATGGTAATGGTAGGTTTTCATTGTTTCAATCTACATAAATAGATATAGAAATATAGATGTAATGCACGTATGCATGTACACAGACACACAGACACACACACACACACACACACACACACACACACACACACACACACACCCACCAGTTTTCCCTAACTCTTTCTAGAGGGTTTGGGAGCAGTGACACTTCTATAGCAGCGAGCACATCTAGAGTTCAGATCTTGGCATTTAAATACTGTTTTCCACTAAAAGGAACCAGGGCTTCTTGGAGAAATGGCTGTTTCCAGAGCCCAGGCAGGAAGATTACTAGATGAGCCTGCAATATTTTGTTGTATTGAGCAAAACAAGTGCTCAAGAAATGATGGGTACATGTCCAAAGGACTTCCACTTTAAGGGGCTTCCACTGACCAAATCAGGAACAATATGAACATCCAAGTAAAGTGATGATAATATAATAGATTATAATCCATTCAATAAGATAGGAGACCATGAGTCCATATAGATAAACAGAAGCCTGGTAGACATTACTTCATCTAGGGGGACAAATCAAAATCATACACTGCCTGATAGAATGCAGTGAGAGAACCCAGCATCACTTCCATAACATGCCCTGAAATGCAACCTAAATCTAATCATGAAAAAATGAGACAAACCCAAATTGAGTGATATTTTACAAAATAACTGGCCTGTAGTCCTCAAAATGCCAAGGTCATGCAAGTCAAGGAAACGCTGAGGAATTGTTCCAGAGAAATGCAAGGCATGATTCTAAATTAGATGCTTTTGCCATAAAAGATGTTATTGGGACAACAGGCAAAACCTGAATGGAGTGTGAGGATTAGATGGTAATAATGTATCCGTGTTAATTTCTTGTTCTGTTGGTTATATTGAGGTTAAGCAGGGGCATGTCCTTGTTCGTAGGAAATACATGTTAAAGGGGATCCGACAACATACTCCCCACATGGTTCAGGAAACTTTCTGTAAATTTGTTTCTAAATAAAATTATTTACTTAAATTAAAGAATATTACAATACACTCTTTGACCTAGAAATTCTACTTGCAGGAATTTTTCTGAAAGATATCCTCGCATAATACATGGAAAATCAAAAGTATACAAGCTATTCATTGCAGTTGTCTAATAAAGCCAAAATTTGAAAATAACTTAAATAATCATCAGCATAGGCTGGTTAAATACATATGATACATCTGAACATAAAATGAGTACAGGAAAAAAAAAGAATAAAATAGCTCTGGACTAATCTGCAGGATACACTGTTGTAAAAAAAAAAAAAAAAAAAAAAGCCAGGTACAGAAGAGGGTGCTGGAACGCTATCATTTGCGTACAAAAAAGGATTTTTAAAATGTGTCAATGTACCTCCTTTTCTATGCACAGAGGATCATTCCAGATATGGTCAGCATTGGGTGCCTCTGGGGACAGAGCATGACTTGGGAGGAAGGGTCATTTTCTACACCTTTTGTACTTTTGAATTTTGCAGCAAGTGAATATATTACCTGCTCAAAATTAAATTATTTCTTAAAAAAACAAAATGCATGATACCTAGGTACAGAGAAAATATTCACAAAGAATGTTTGCAAATGTATCTGATCTTTTCTCTTGTTACAAATTAGTAATTTGCCTTCTGGGAAGGGACACACAGCTCCCCAAAGAGCTTTGCTTAAGAACAATAAACAGTATTCATTGCCTGTTACTTCCACCTGCCTTCCTGGAGAAAATAAAAATTATGGCTTGGAATCTTTCATGTTATGAACTGAATTGTGTCCACCCCCATGAATGCACATGTTGAAGTCCTAACTCCCAGTACCTTGGAATGTGACTGAAATTGGAGATAGCATCTTTAAAGTGGTAATTAAGTTAAAATGAGGTCATTAGGGTGGGTCCTAATCCAATATGACTGATGTCCTCATAAGAAAGAGGGAATGTGGACACACAGATACAGAAGGAAGACGACGTGGAGACACGGAGAAGATGGCCACCCACAAGCCAAGGAGAGCCTCCTGGGACAGGTCCTTCCCTCACGGCCCTTGGAAGGGACCAACCCTGCCGACACCTTGATCTCGGACTTCCAGCCTCCAGAACTGAGACAATGAATTTCTGTTGTTTAAGCCATCTGGTCTGTGGTACTTTGTTACAGCAACCCCAGCAAATTAATATAACATTCAATTTCCAAAGGGGGCTCTGACCAAGGCTCTTTCCCACAGTGATGTATCCAGGGGGCAGACAGCGTGGAGGAAGCTAGTGAGGGAAATAGCTAGAAAGATATGACAGCACCAGCTGGAGCAGGACTTTGACTGCCGTCTTAAGGATTTGGATGTGATTCCCTAGGCAAGTGGGAGCCAAAGAAGGATTTTGAAGAGCAGAAGCACAGGCTCTGAGTATATTAGAAAATAACTTGGTGGACAATAAATTAGAGTGGAAACCTAACCAGGAGGCCACTGCAGGCAACCTGGTGAGAGAAGGAAGAGCAGCCCTCGGATGAGTAGACCAGAAGGTGGGCTTGAGTTAGTGTGGAAGAAATGAGACCATTGCTCACATATTTGGGAAGATCGTTCAGGTTAAGAGGTCTGAGGTCTCTGTGGTTGACTGTACTGTATGGAAAGGAATAAAAAGCAGACAGAAAGGTCAAAAAGACTGTACAGGTCCTTTGAACAACATGGGTTTGAACTGTGCTGGTCCACTTATACATGGATTTTTTTCAATAGTAAATACCACGGTACTACATGAGTTGAATCCACAGATGCAGAACCTCAGATATGGACTTTGGACTGTAAAGTTATACTCAGATTTTCCACTACTGGGTGTGGGTACCCCTAACCCCTATGTTGTTCAAGGGTCAACCGTACATCTCTATGGTGGAGGAGAAAAAGAGGAAGAACAGAGAAATGCACAAAGGGCTTTGATTGGAAAGAGAGAATGTGCAAAGGGCCCCGGAGTATGGGGCTAGGGGACCAGGACCCAGGGAAGGGTCCATCAGACTTGTCCAGGGGGAGAATCAAAGCCTGTTCTAGGGAATTGCTTCTGGGGTGAAAAAAGAAGTGGTTGGCCTCCCATAGGAAGATGTAGGGGAACTCGAAGGACCAGAACACAGCCCACCTGGGAGGGCAAAACCCAGGGAGGTGGGCAGGTGAGGGCAGTAATTCGGCTCCTCTGATTTCTCCCCACAGCAGCTCAAACTCGGAGGCTGGGAAAGGACAGTTTGCAGGTGAAAGGATCTGACTTCCTCCCTCTGACAGAACAAAAGCCAACTCTTTGGGAAGAACTTACAAAGTTGATGTCTGTTCCTTGTCTTGGCCTTGGGAGCTCAGCCCACGGTGAGGGAGCCGGCATGGCTCAGCCTGCTGGCGCCATCTAATGTCAGACTAGACACTAGTCCTCTGCCGGTCAGAGAAGGGAGGCTAGGCCAGGCGGGTGGGATAAACTGGAAAGCTGAGATGCAGCCTGCAGCAGAGTTGTGGGCACCTGGGGCCTCCTGCGGCGGTGGAGAGGGAATGTGACCAGGAGTTCATGGGCAATGACCCTGGGACTCTGCATTAGTTTACTAGGGCTGAAGTAACAAATCACCACGAACCAGATGGCTTAAAGCAACAGAAATTTATTCTCTCACAGCTCTGGGGGCTAGCAGTCCAAAATCAAGGTGTCAGCAGGGCCTGTCTCCCTCTGAGAGCTCTAGGGGGAGAATCTTTCCTTGCCTCTCCCTAGCTTCTAGTGGCTGCCAGCAATCTTCGTCGCTCGTTGTTTTACAGATGCATCCTTCCTATCTCTGCCTCCATCTTCCCTGTGTCTGTGTCCAAACTTCCCTCTATTTCCGCCAGGCATCAGATTAGGATCTACCTGATCCAATACGACCTCATCTTAACCTGATGATATCTGCAGAGACCCTATTTCCAAGTGAGGTCACATTCACAGGTATTGGGGGTTAGGACTTGAACGTATCATTCTGGGAAACGCAATTCGACCTACAACAGACTCCTTTCACCCAGCAGATTTTCCCTGAGCGTCTGCAAAATGCCAGGCCTGTGCTGGGGGCTGGGCTTGTGGAGCTGAAGGTGTGGACACTGCTGGGTCCTGGAGGTTTTCGTGTGTGGCTCTTTAATAGTCTTGTCACTGATCTGTGGCCTCCTGGTTCACCCTTGACTCCTCAGCGCCCAGCAGGGCAGGTCCAGAGACTCATTATTTCACTGAAGTAGGAAAGGAAGATGGAGGAAGGGCAGGAGAGAGGAAAGAAGGACTGCAGGAAGGATGAGGAGGGAGACAGCACCGGGGAAAATAGGGGGGAGTAGTGCAGGATCACTGGCTAGAGCTTTGCAGAGCAGCTGACATTTAATCTGGGACTTGAGTTTGCTCAGCAGAAAGAAGGTGAGCAGGGGAGGGGCCTTCTGGACTGAGCTAAAATTGTGAGCCATGGCCTAGAAGCCTGAAAGAGGCTGTGATGTTGGGGAGCAGGGGGGAGTTTGGTGTGGCTGGAAGGGAGGGTGTGTGTGTGGGGATGTGCTGCCTAGTGGCATGGACCTGGAGACTGCTCTATGGTACAGGGCTGGGCGGGACATTCTCATGACTTTAAATGCTACGCTGTAGGTGGAGGGGCACCCTAGGAGATTTTAAAGCATGCTCTAGGTGTCATAATTATCAGGGGTAGAGACTGAAGCAGGGAGAGACTCGTGAAAAAGGGGGTCCAGAGGGCCTCCTCGATAAAAAGGGAAATTTCCAATCACAGAACTGCCTTCACTTTCTGACAGCCCCTAGGCCAGAATAAAACCATGCTGCCTTGAAACTTACCTCAAATACTTAACACAAGCTTCCAAAAAAAGCCCCTGGTAGCATCTTCTTCCTGAGGTGTGCAGGCTCCTTCACGGCAGCAAATACCAAGAAATCCCTTCTGTGTGACTTTAGGTACCTTCTCTCATAGGCTGGCTGTGCATTCTCTCATGGGCTAGCATAGCTAAGTGTCTTTTAATTCCTAGTTTGCTGTTAATAATGAATGAGTGTTTAATTTTATCAAACGCTTTTACTGATAGAAAAGATAAGATGTAACGTGTTTTTCTTTATCTGTTAATGTAATGCATTATATTGAATAGTGATAGAGTTGATTGCTATTAAACCATCCTCATATCCTTGCTAAACCCAACTTGATTATGATAAGAGCATGTAGCCGTGTGTGCCTGTTTTAAAATACACTGCTGTTTTTGTTTAATTGGCATCTACTGCCAATTAAAAATTGTCACTCGTGTGCCCGTGTGTCTTAAAATACACTACAGTTTTTGTTTAATTGGCATCTACTGCCGATTAAAAATTGTCGCTCGCAATCTGGTTCTGCAAGACTGAAGTCACTAGCCCCTGCCGTCACTGACCCTCAATACACCCTGAAAGGAGTTCGGGGCAGAGATCAGGAATGAGGCCCTCTGTGCTCTGAGAAAAGCTGGCAGAGCAGGCCTTCAGATACTTAGATATTTTCAGGAGATCTTATGAGCTCAATTTCTTGCATCTTCTCATCTCTAGAAAAGGACAAAAATTGTTAACAGAGGCATCTGCTCCTCGTGACTAGCAGCGACCTTCGGCCGAAACGTGTGCTTGGCTGCACATACCCCCTTCACTAAAATCATATATACACTGACGCCTTCCCCCTCCTCTTCAGAGCAGTTCCTCAGGGCTATCTGAGAGGCTGTCTCCCAGGCTGTAGTCCTTATCTGGCCCCAAATAAAACTTAACTCACAACTCTCATGTTGTGCTTTCTTTTTTTTTCAGTTGACATATATTTGTAAGTGAAAACGGTCTGAAAATTTCTTTGCTTGTTCCTGTTTGCTGCCAGAGCTATACTAACCCCATGGAACAATATTTTGTTGACTTCCCTCTTTTTCATTTTCTGAAACTGTAGACTACAGAGTTTATTGGCTCTTAACAGTTGGATAAAACTGACCTATAAAACCATATGTGCAATTTCCTGAATGATTATTGATTTAACTTGATTTTCCATTTTATTGATATAATTTTGGTGATTTTTTTCTATAAAGTTGTCTATTTAAATATATGTTTTCCAAATTTGTTGGCATATAGTGTTTTGATTTTTAAAAATTTTACTATCTGTCATCATGTACCCTTTTTTTTTTCTGTTTATTAAATTACTACAAGCATATTGTTTAAAACACAAAGAAGGCAAGTAATAACGGAAAAAGCCTTGCCTTGCCTCCCCACACCTTGCCTCCCCTTCCCCACACCCACTTCTGCTCCCCAGAGGCTCGGTATATAACCATTCCTGCTTTTGTACTCCTGGTGTTTACACCACTCCCTCTCTCCCACCCCTCTAAATAGATCACTCATACTGACATTTTTTACTTACCTACTTTATTTTTATTTTTTTTGAATTTTATTTATTTTTTTATACAGCAGGTTCTTATTAGTTATCCATTTCATACATATTAGTGTATACATGTCAATCCCAATCTCCCAGTTCATCACACCATCACCGCCCCCCCACCCCACCACTTCCCCCCCCTTGGTGTCCATACGTTTGTTCTCTACATCTGTGTCTCAATTTCTGCCCTGCAAACCAGTTCATCTCTACCATTTTTCTAGGTTCCACATATATGCGTTAATATATGATATTTGTTTTTCTCTTTCTGACTTACTTCACTCTATATGACAGTCCCTAGATCCATCCATGTCTCTACAAATGACTCAATTTCGTTCCTTTTCATGGCTGAGTAATATTCCATTGTATATATGTACCACATCT
>NC_041224.1:150434323-150434725 GCF_002837175.3 Physeter macrocephalus
TGATTTATGTCAAAGAGTGTTCTTCCTACGTTTTCCTCTAAGAGTTTTATAGTGTCCGGTCTTACATTTAGATCCTTAATCCATTATGAGTTTATTTTTGTGTATGGTGTTAGGGAGTGTTCTAATTTCATTCTTTTACATGTAGCTGTCCAGTTTTCCCAGCACCACTTATTGAAGACACTGTCTTTTCTCCATTGTATAACCTTGCCTCCTTTGTCATAAATTAGTTGACCATAGGTGTGTGGGTTTATCGCTGGACTTTCTATCCTGTTCCATTGATCTATATTTCTGTTTTTGTGCCAGTACCATATTGTCTTGATTACTGTAGCTTTGTAGTATAGTCTGAAGTCAGGGAGTCTGATTCCTCCAGCTCCGTTTTTTTCCCTCAAGACTGCTTTGGCT
>NC_041224.1:150435249-150435667 GCF_002837175.3 Physeter macrocephalus
GTGTATAGGAATGTAAGAGATTTCTGTGCATTAATTTTGTATCCTGCAACTTTACCAAATTCATTGATTAGCTCTAGTAGTGTTCTGGTGGCATCTTTAGGATTCTCTATGTATAGTATCATGTCATCTGCAAACAGTGACAGTTTTACTTCTTCTTTTCCAATTTGTATTTCTTTTATTTCTTTTTCTTCTCTGATTGCCGTGGCTAGGACTTCCAAAACCATGTTGAGTAATAGTGGTGAGGGTGGACATCCTTGTCTTGTTCCTGATCTCAGAGGAAATGCTTTCAGTTTTTCACCATTGAGAATGATGTTTGCTGTGGGTTTGTTGTATATGGCCTTTATTATGTTGAGGTAGGTTCCCTCTATGCCTACTTTCTGGAGAGTTTTTATCATAAATGTGTGTTGAAATTTGTCAA
>NC_041224.1:150436178-150436600 GCF_002837175.3 Physeter macrocephalus
TTCGTATTTCTGTGGTGTCTGTTGTAACTTCTCCTTTTTCATTTCTAATTTTGATTTGAGTCCTCTCCCTCTTTTTCTTGATGTGTCTGGCTAAAGTTTTCTCAATCTTTTTTTTTTTTTTTTTTTTTTTTTTGCGGTACGCGGGCCTCTCACTGTTGTGTTCTCTCCCGTTGCGGACCACAGGCTCCAGATGCGCAGGCTCAGAGGCCATGGCTCACGGACCTAGCCGCTCCGCAGCATGTGGGATCTTCCCGGACCAGGGCACGAACCGGTGTCCCCTGCATCGGCAGGCGGACCCTCAACCACTGTGCCACCAGGGAAGCCCTGGGTTTGTTTTTTGTAGGTCCTTTTCTTCTCTGTGTTTCCCACTTAGAGAATTTCCTTTAGCATTTGTTGTAGAGCTGGTTTGGTGGTGCTGAATT
>NC_041224.1:150437070-150451738 GCF_002837175.3 Physeter macrocephalus
ATTGATTCCTTCTAGTGTAGTTTTCATTTCAGTTATTGTATTGTTCATCTCTGTTTGCTTGTTCTTTAATTCTTCTAGGTCTTTGTTAAACATTTCTTGCATCTTCTCAATCTTTGCCTCCATTCTTTTTCCGAGGTCCTGGATCACCTTCACTGTCATTATTCTGAATTCTTTTTCTGGAAGGTTGCCTATCTCCACTTCATTTAGTTGTTTTTCTGGGGTTTTGTCTTGTTCCTTCATCTGGTACATAGCCCTCTGCCTTTTCTGTCTATCTTTCTGTGAATGTGGTTTCTGTTCCACAGGCTGCAGGATTGTCCATCATGTACCCTTTAATATTTCTCAATTCCTAAAATTGTTTACTTGTGTGACTTTCACTTTTTTCTTGAGCAATCTCACCAGAGGCTTGTTATTAGTTTTAGTTGTCTTAGTCAGATTTATTAACATCTACCTTTTTTACAGTAAAATTCACCCTTTTTCATTTTTAGTTTTGACACTCATATAATCATGTAATCACCATCACAATCAGGACTGTTCCATCACCCCCTAAGGTTCCTTTGTATTCCTTTGTAACCAGCCCTCTCCCACCCTAACCCTTGGCAACCACTGATCTGTTTTCTGTCTTTATTAAAATTTTGCTTTTACAGGATGTCATATAAATAGAACCATGCATTATGTAGCCTTTTGAGTCTGACTTCTTTTACTTAGCATAATGCATTTGATTTTTGTCCATATTGTTATGGGTATCAGTAAGTCCTTCCTTTTTATTGTCAAATAGCATCCTATCGTATGGACGTACCAGTTTTTTAATTCATTCACTGGTCAAAGGACATTTGAGTTGTTTGCATTTTTGACTAATGATGTTGAGCATCTTTTCATGTGCTTATTTGCTATTTGTCTTTTCTGGTAAAGTGTCTGTTCAAATATTTTGCCCATTTAAAAAACTGCATTGTTTTCTTATTAAGTTTTGAGACTTATTTTCTATTCTGGATACAAGTCCTTTGTCAGATATGTATTTTGCAAATATTTGCTCCTTGGTTTTTTATTGTTGTTTTGTTTTTTTCTTTTTTAACAGTATTTTTCAAAGAGCAGAAGTTTCCAATTTAAATGAAGTTCATAAGTTAAAAAAAATAAATTAATAACCAGCTTGGAGGTTTGTCATTCCCTCTCTCTTGTTTTTTTTTTTTTTTTTGGTTGTTGCTTTCTATTTCATTAATTTATTGTTATTGTCTCATTTAAAAATTTCCTTCTTTGGTCTTAATTTAGGTTTATTCTGTATTTCTCTTTGGCTTCATGTATTGAGCACAACTTACTTATTTTAATTCATTTTGCAGCAAATGCATTTAAGCCTACACATTTCCCTCTATATACCACTTTAGCTACATTTCAAAAGATTTGATTAGTAGTATTTCTATTGTTCAGTTCTTACTAAGTGTCATTTCCCCTTTAACCATGAGTTATTTGAGAGTAAATTTTTAAGTTTTCAAATATGGATTAAAAACAGTTTGTTTTAATTATTGGTTTAAATTTAATTGCATTGTGTTTAGTAGAAACAGTGATTAGTATAACAGATTACTTGAAATATCTTGAGATTTTCTTTGTGACCTTATAACTGATCAGCATTTATGATGCTTTTTTCACCGTTGAAATAATGTATGCCTCTATTTTTTGGTGCAAGGTTCTGTATTCAAGCAAAATACTTTGAATGATACCATAAGTTCTTAACTATTAGCTAATAGTATTATTATTTTCTATTTTATAATTTTTTTTCTGCTTGATCTATCCATTTCTGAGAAAGGCTGTTAGGATCTCCCACTAGGCCTTGTGATTTGTCAATTTCTTTTTATAATTATGTCAGTTTTTGCTTTCTAAAACTTAAGGCCATCTTATTAATTATCTATTACTGTGTAGCAAATTACCCCCCAAACTTAATGGCTTAAAACAACAATACACATTTACAGTCTCACAGTTTTTGAGGCTGGGATTCAGAAATGGCTTAGCTTGGTGATCCTGGTTTGGGGTCTCTCATGAGTTTGCTGATCTCAGCTGGGGCAACTGTCCTCCAAAGGTGAGCCCAGGTCTGGGGGACCTACTTCCAAGCTCATGCACGTGATTGGCAGGTTGGTGCATCAGTCTCCCCACCATGTGGACGTCTTTCAGGCTGCTGGAGTGTCCACGTGACATGGCAGGTGGCCTTCCCCAGAGCAAGAGTGTGCAACACAGAAGCTGTGATGTCTTTTATGATGTGGCTTTCTGAACCACATACCCCACCATATTCTACTCATCAGAAGTGAGCCGCTAAGTCAGCCCATATTCAAGACAGGGGAGTTAGGCTTCACCTTTTGAAGGGAAGAGTGTTAAAGAATTTGTGTGCATATTTAACAATGATTCAGCTGTTATTCAGTCTACCCAGGCTTATGATGTCCTCTTCTTTTTTTTTTTTGGCTGCACCACGCGGCATGCAGGAATCTTACCCCGACCACGGATCAAACCCGCGCCTCCTGCAGTGGAAGTGTGGAGTCTTAACCGCTGGACTGCCAGGGAAGTCCTGATGTCCTCTTTTCTTAATGGAGTATTGCTTTATTATGTACTTTTCCTCTTCATCCCCTATTAATTTTTTTAACACCATATAGTTTATTTGTTTATGTTAGGTTGCTAAGCCAGCTTTTCATCCCTTTATTTTCAAATTTTCTTTCCGGTTTTGTTGTAGGTCTCTCTCATGAGTAGCATGTTATTGGATTTGTAGGACTATGATCTGATAAGTTCTTTTAATATTTGAATGTATTACGTTTATCTTCCTTAAAATTATTAATACATTTGGACTTATGTCTACTATCTTATTTTGTATTACCCTTTTATTGTTCTTCACTTTTACTTTTGCTACTTTCTTTTGGATTGAAAATGTTATCAGTTTTCTATAACCTCTATTTTTCCCTTGTCTAGTTGGAAAGCCATAAAATAGTATTTCCATTCTTTAGAGGTCACCAAATTTTTTTCGGAAAAAAAATGGAAATTATTATATCCATCCACCAAATATTTCACAGACCATTGCCTGTCTTGAGATTTTAAAAAACTCTACTTTCGTTATACATTTCTAATTTTATTGCTTTGTCATCAAAGTACAGTCTGAACGGTAAAGATCCTTTGGAATTTGTAGAGGCTTCCTTTATGGCTTACTATGTTGTTTTAAAGGTTGCGTATCTCAAAAAGTATGTGTATTCCTTTTTTTCCAGGTTCAGAGTGCTACATATAGCTAATAGCTCAGTCTATTAATTGTATTGCTTGGGCATAGAGGAGTGTGGTAATATTTCAAAGTACAATTGTTGACTTACCTATTTCTCCCTGAAGTTTTGTCAGTTGTTCCTTGCCCTGTGCCAAGAGGCTCTCCTGCACTATCACAGACACAAGCCACATTGGTTTTTCAGTGTGTTTATTTAACTTTAATGCCAAGCTCTATTCTTATTTGCTCCATTTGGATAGCTTATTGCTCAGGCACATGGTCCTCCTTCAAATTAAAGTTAAAGTCCTGGTGAAGGTGAGAAATGGTTCAAGTTAATAAAGTGGCGGTCAAACACTGAAAATGGATTAGGTAATGAGGGAAAAACCTGTTTCTGAACCTTTATAGAGCTTTCTGGCATCTGTGACTTCATGTCAGCTCCAGTGAGAGAGACAGAGTGCTGTGCAATTTGTCCACCAGGTGGCGTGCACTAAGCACATAGTTAGGAATGGGGGATTTTTCAAGTGTTTGTGTGTGTGTGTGTGTGTGTGTGTGTGTGTGTGTGTGTGCTTACCAGACCAGGAATTTACAATAACAGAATGTATAATAAGATCTGGATTGAATCATTTGCATCTTCTTTTTCTTTTTTCTGGAGAAAATCAGATAATCAATTCAAAGGATGAAACAAATGGTTTGGTTCATTTATTCATTCAGAAATATTTCTTCATGTGTTCTTTCCCCTTTTGTTAAAAAAAAAACCCACCACCCAAACATAAATGTAGTTAAGGTATTTAATCCATTACTTTTTTTCTGTAATGTAATATTTGTTTTATTTTTTAATTTTTTTTGTGGTATGCGGGCCTCCCTCTGCTGTGGCCTCGCCCGTTGCGGAGCACAGGCTCCGGACGCGCAGGCTCAGCGGCCATGGCTCACGGGCCCAGCCGCTCCGCGGCATGTGGGATCCTCCCAGACCGGGGCGCGAACCCGGTTCCCCTGCATCGGCAAGCGGACTCTCAACCACTGCGCCACCAGGGAAGCCCTATGTTTTATTTTAAATTTAACAAGGATGATTTTATATTCCCGCTGCTGAGAAATACGATGCGTTCGTTGCTTTAGTTGTTGAAACAAAAAACACTGAGTTGTTGCATTTACATTATCACCCCCCATTGTTGTTCAGTTAGGATCCTTTGAACCATAATTATAAAGGTTCTGTTGCTATGTTGAAAATGCTTATAATACGGCAGGCAACAAAAAGAAGGCATAAAATAGATTTGCTTTCATTATAGCCATGTAAAGACATGCGCTCATATGGATGAAGGTTGGAAGGGGACCACGGAGAAATAAACATGTGGCTTTCTTAGGGGACAGGAATTTTCTGTGGTTTTCTTCTCTCTTACAAATCATACACTGTTGCTGTAATAGTTTGATAAGGAATAAAAAAATGACACCAAAAATATATATGCTTTCATGTACAAAGTTAAATATGAGACAAACTTCACTGTGTTTCTTTTCTGGCCATTATTATCTGTTTTATTCCATGATTTTTTTATTTTTAATTCCATGATTCTTGATGAAAATAATTTTGTTGTATAGAAAAGGCTGGTCTTCAGAAATGATCTGCTTTAGTGGTCGAATGTACCGGGTCTGCCGCTATTGGCAGCCTGGGTCTCCTCTGCTGCCTCGGAATGAGAACAGGACTGTGTGAGGGTTAAGTGATCTGTATCAATTAGGTGAAATAATCACTTTACATTTATTCAAACTTAAATGCAAGAAGTTAAAGCCTTGCCAAAGGAGAGGGGCGCGTCTCCCCAGACTTTTCTCTGGACGGCACCCTGTAGTTGAAGCCATCTGCAGGAGTGGCAAGAGGGCAGCTTTGTTGCTGGTGCCAGGCTGGTGGGTGGGGAGGGAGGCACCTCCTGGCCTACCTCTGTGGCCCTCCCTGCAGCCATCACAGCAGAGGTGCTGGTTTTCCTGCTGCCTGGGGGCTGGAATCAACAGGAGAACCGTGTCCATTCAGCTTGGGAGTCAAGGTTGGAAAGAAGGAGAAAGGTGAAGGCTTCAGAGGAGGGACGTGTCTCTGATTAGCCTCTCCCTTCTGGGCAGACAGGTCTGGCGGCCAGGTGGGCGGGGCAGGGCCTCGGGGTTTCCCACCTGGTTGGCTTCATTGCCCATGGTGCCCTTCCCATAGGTCCAGGGCTCTTCCCGAGGGGCCAGCACGGGGTCCTGCTTCCAGGACGTCTTGTCCCTGCCAGTCTCACCTTCTTGGCTTGCTCTCCAGGCCTCTGCACTCAGCCCAAATATCTGCATGCTGACCTCCCCACCCCGAGGATGGAGAAAGCCCATTTTACAGATAAGGAAACTGAGAGGGGCTTTATCATCTTCAGGATAGGAGAATTCCCTCAACCAGCCAGAGGCTCCTTTCTTTGGTGCAAATACCTACTTGTTCTGGGGAAAATACAAACGGCACAGGCCTCGTTGAATCATTAGGAGCTGGAGTCTTGCTCTGAAGAGGGAGGACCCGGTGTGATCAGTGGTTAGACTGTGAGCTCCCTAAAGAGGGGGACTGGCTGGGTCATCTCTGTCCCCCAGGGTCCAGTGCAATGGCTGGCTCCTAGCTGAGAATTAATAGGTGATAGTAACCACCGTTATGTCAGAAATCATATGGGAGCACTTCCAGGCAATGCTGTGAGGCTGGAGCTCTCACTAGCCCCACCTCACAGCTGGGAAATGGTTCAGAGAAGTTAGGTAACTTGTCTAAGGCGAGCAGTTGGCTGAGGCTGGGATCTGCATCTGTCAAAAGCATGTGGGGTGATCCTGGTACAGGTGGTCCCTTACCTTGAGGAAACATTGTCCTAAGGACCTGGGCATTTCCTTTCTAATAAGTGAAGAGTATTGGCTTGAGCCTGATTTGACCACATTGAGTTCAGTGTTCCCAACCCCCGGCAAGGTGGGTAGCCTGGGCTCAGGGACCGTACATCCTCCTCCAGCGCTCACCCTAGCTAGCTGTGTGACTTTGGGTCAGTTCTTCTCCTTCTCTGGTCCTTAATTTCTTTATCTGTAAAATGAGAGGATTAGCCTAGTTCAGTAATTCTCAAACCTTTTGGGGTTTTTTTTTGGACTTCACTTCCCTGCAGCACACACATCTCACCAGCACTTTCGCTGCCTCTGTCAGCCTGCATTCTCCTCTCCTCTCTTCTCCTCTCAAAATAAAGTGACTTCAAGAGCCACTAATGAAGGGAGACCCACAGTTTGGAAAACTCTGGACTAAATGATCTCCTGACATTCTGTGAGTCTATAACCAAGGGCCCTGTGCTCAAATCCCCTGGGGCCAGGCTGCTGGGGTCGGGGGAGGGGAAGGGGGGTGACCCAGCCGCCAGCACCCACAGCCAAAGGGTCTGCAATCTTCATATGCTCTAAACAAGTCCCAAAATACAATTTTTTAAGTGAAATCCCCTAATTTTTCATTGTTAGCAGTAATAACTTTGGTTTTAGACCAAATGTTAGAAGTTTATTATTTTGGTTTTTAAACACTGTGCAAGCAAAAAAGAAAGAAGGAAAAGAAAACAAAAAGCCTGAAGGGCCAGAAGTTTTAGTTCTCTGTGTAAGAGATAAATCCTCTTTTTTTTTGTTTTTGTCCCCCCACATTTGCTGGCCTGAGTCAAATCAATTCAGTGGAATCACACAGAAAGGCCTGGGTGCTAGAACAAGTTGCATGTTTGCTTAATTCACTGCCAGCCCTCCCTCAGCCCCCAGTCTCCTCTGCGACCACCTCTCCCCCCCATCCTTGACTTACTCTGCAACTGTGTACTCACCGGGGAGTATGTGTGGGAGGGGAGAAGCGTGCCTTAGGCGGGAGCAAGTGGCAAATGCTCCCTGGGGAGACCTCTCCACCCTATCCATCCCCATCCCTATCCTGAGCATCTGTGGGCACCCAAGGTCTGCCTCCAACGGGTACAGAGGGAACTCCTCCCACACAGCCGAGGTGCTAAAGACAGGCTGGGGCACCCAAAGCCTAAGCAAGAGGCAGGAAGAAGCCAGCAACCGTGGCTTCGTGCCACGGGGCACGCGGGTTCGTGCCCCGGTCCGGGAAGATCCCACGTGCCGCGGAGCGGCCGGGCCCGTGAGCCATGGCCGCTGAGCCTGCGCGTCCGGAGCCTGTCACACACACACACACACACACACACACACACACACACACACACAAATTATTATGGAAAATTTCAACAGGCACACAATTAGAGAATAGTTCAGCAGACCTCCATGTACCTATTCCTGTGCTTCAACGGTTGCCAATAGTCTATCAATTTTGTATAATTTTTTAAAATGAGGGGTTCAAATTATACTTATTGACGGGAAAAGATGTTCCTGATTTATGGAAAAAGGCAGTTTAAAAAGAATTAATAGTCAAGTGTAGCATGATCCCAAACGTGTTAAAATGCATTTTTTTTCTTGACGTTTGGAACTGTAGATTAGCCACAAGATAAATTTGTCCAACTGACCGCTGCCGAGCCCTTAGTATCTGTGGCCTGTTTCTGGTGGCTTCTTTCAAGAAAGCTTGTCCTGCTTAGAGGGACAGGGTGAAGCAACCTCCTGTCCTGGCCAGAGAGAGATGCACAGCTGTATGTCACACTTTTGCAAGCCGCTAGTCACCCTCTCAGTGTTGTGTTTCCGGTGCTGAAATAACATCACAAAGAGAAAAAGCCACGAGGCCTTCAGTAACACTGCAAATGAAATGCATAAATGACAAGCAGTTACTTAAAGTCGTGGTGTCAAAATCTGAGTAAGATGTTTGTGGTATAATACTGCCAACAGGGTGATCCTCATTTTGATTCGACAAAAGAACAAATGCCTTAAAAAAAAAATGCCTGGGGGACTTCCCTGGTGGCGCAGTAGTTAAGAATCTGCCTGCCAACACAGGGGACACAGATTCGAGCCCTGGTCCGGGAAGATCCCACAGACCGCGGAGCAACTAAGCCTGAGAGCCACAACTACCGAGCCCGCGTGCCACAAGTAGAGAAAGCCTGCGCGCCTAGAGCCCGTGCTCTGCAACAAGAGAAGCCACTGCAATGAGAAGCCCTCGCACCGCGATCAGAGGAAGCCCACGCGCAGCAACCAAGACTCAACACAGCCAAAAATAAATAAATAAATAAATAAATTTTAAAAAATGCCTGGGAAGGTGGCCTGGAAGGCTGCCTACACATTGGTGATGTGTGGAGGGTGCTTATGGGCGTGTTTTGGATTCTTCTTGCTTATCTGAGGAGTCCATTTTTTTCCCTATGAGATGCATATAGAAAAATAAGCAATTTATTTAAAAGCAATTAAACCACTCAAAATAAATACATTTTTACTTTAGTAATCCCAGTATCATTGCATTTGAAAACAAGAAGTACCACCATAAAAAAAAAAAAATTGGACTTCCCCGGTAGTCCAGTGGTTAAGACTCCGTGCTTCCACTGCAGGGGGCGTGGGTTCGAGATCCCTTGTTAAAAACAACAAAAAAGTACCACCACCAACTGGGTTCTATACTCAAAGAAAGTTCCAGAGCTGGGAGAGCCTGTCTGACAAAGACAGGTTGAGGGAGGGCACTGAAAACTACCTGGTCTCCTCAGGTGTGAACAAGGGTGGAGGTGGGAGACCCAGGTGGGGCATTGTATAGAAAAAACAAACAGGACCTGGGGAGACTTTGGACATCCTGTGTGTGTCAGGGTGGGGGCACTTTGGACAAGTAACCCTGACCCAGTGCAGCAGGGTTGAAATGAGGGCTTGGCTCCTGATAAAATAAGTTTCTCTTCTTCAAGGAGCCTTTAGGTGATTTGTGCATGAAAAATAAAACAAAGTCCAGAAGTAAAGCCCCGACAGAGCAAAGACAGACGTCTTAGGTAAGGCAAGCAGTGGTCACTGGTAAAAAGAGAACTCGTGGCTCTGGGAAGTGTTAGACACTCCTAGACCAGGAGCCTCTGTGGTGCTTCTATACAGAGCAATCCTGTGTGGGCTAAGATTTAAAGAAAAACTGTCCAACTTTAACTGGCTGCAGCCCATACAGCAGAAGGAAAGGATGATTTTACAGGAAACATAGATGAATAACACTAATGCTAACAATGTTCCTACCAACAGAAAGAGCACCTGCCATTTATTTATTGAGCTGTTATTATGCACCAGGCACTTTGCATATATTATCTCACTTAACTCTTGTTACCACTAGGAACCATAAAACCGATTGTGTTATTTAACATCAACAACATAGGGCTGAGGAACACTGTTCTCTAAAAATCCATGTACCATGAGAAATTTTACTATGTGAAATCTTTTCCAGGAGGATGGAATGTCCCATTCTTGCCTGAAGGTTCTGAGCTATGCAGGTCACTATAACACATAGCAACTGTGATTTCCAACCTCACTATAACACATAGCAACTGTGATTTCCAACCTCACTATAACACATAGCAACTGTGATTTCCAACCTCACTATGACACATAGCAACTGTGATTTCCAACCTAGGTACAGAGCTTGAGATAAAGGGTTTGGGGTTGCAACAGTCCACATGTAGCTTCATTTTGTAGTAAGGAAACCAGGTCCTGTGTTCACTTCCTAGCCCTGGTGGTAGTCAGACAAAGTTTCTAATAGGACCTAAAACAATGTTGCTAAGGGGCAGTGACCAAGGCCACACAACCCCTGTTCCTTTTGAATCATTATTACTTTCTTACCAATGACACCCTGTTCCTCCACTGAAGGAAGCTTTCTAAAAAGATAGAAAAAAAAAAAAAAAGCTAATTCAAAGACTCCTTTCTTGGCAGAGACATTTTAAAAGGAAATAATAAAAATGTCTAAATCTCTGCTGTCCAATATGGTAGCCTCAAGCTACATGCAGCTGTTGAACACTTGAATAAACACAACACTGTACATCAACTATACTCCAATAAAAATTAATTTAAAAAAGATGTGCTGAAGTGTGGAATACACACCAGATTGCCAAGATTTAATATGGCAAAAATTTTAAATATCACATTAATAATTTTTATATTAATTGCATATTGAAATGATAATATTTTGAAGATATTGAGTTAAATGAAATATATTTTTCTTTTTTTGTGGTACGCAGGCCTCTCACTGCTGTGGCCTCTCCCGTTGCAGAGCACAGGCTCCGGACGCGCAGGCTCAGCGGCCATGGCTCACAGGCCCAGCAGCTCTGCGGCATGTGGGATCTTCCTGGACCAGGGCACGAACCCGTGTCCCCTGCATTGGCAGGCGGACTCTCAACCACTGCGCCACCAGGGAAGCCCAAATGAAATATATTTTTAAAATTAATTTCACCTGTTTCATTTTACCTTTTAAAAAATGTGGCCACTGGAAAATTTAAAATAATATGTGTGGTTTGCTTTTGTGGCTTTCATTATATTTCTATTGAACAGTGTTGGTTTAGATAATCATTGTCATACTGGAGGCAAAAAAGAAGAGAAAAGAAGAGAGGAAGGGAAGGGGAAAGGGAGGAGGAGGGGGTGGGGGAGAGGGAGAGGGAGAAAGGAAGGGAGAAAGAGGGGGAGGGGAGAAGGATGTCTGGTTAAAGATTATCAGAAACTTCCTAGGACTGGTTAAAAGTCTGTAGGCTCCTCCCAAGACCATGGTAGGGTGGTGAGGTTCCAGAAAATGTACTACAGCCTGTTAATGTCTATCAGAAAATTGCTCAAGTGTTTTACCAAGAATGCAAAATTCTTCTGAGAAAGAACAGCTATTTATACCAGACCAGAGAGTTCCACTCCTGCTTAGATTTGGGACAGTTTCTTCCTCAACCCCCAGAGAATATGATTCCATGGGTCTAAGGAGGGCCCAGAAATTGCTTGCATTGTTAAGCAGACCCACCAATGGGGTGACTGGTGTTTCTCTGAGTTTGAGAGCTGTTGACTTAGAAGGTGGTTGTATAGACTTGGTGACCCCACTGGAAGGGCTACAGGTGCCACGAGAGGGCCCTGAAATGGACCTTTGAGAAAAGCCCTGTGCTTCGTAGAGTGTCACCTGAAGGGAAATGGGGGAGAGGCCTCAGGGTGAGGCCAGGTCTCAGTCTCTCTGGGGGTGGGGTAACTCCCAACCCTCACCCTTTTTAATCTAGCCCCCTGTGCTCATGTGTTGAGTTCGGTGGCTCAGGCCTGTGCTCTTCCGATCTTACTGTTCATCTAGGCTTTAAACAAACTTTGAAAAGCTATGTACTTTTCCCCACATTTTTAAGTAGACATCTAAAATCTTTCATCATCTAGTTAAATAGTTGCAAAGGATGTAATTTCAGGTGTCATTTCAGTATTGACATTTCACAATGAAACCATTAGATCACTTTTATTTTATTTATTTATTTATTTTTTTTTTTTGCTGTACGCGGGCCTCTCACCGCTGTGGCCTCTCCCTTTGCGGAGCACAGGCTCTGGACGCGCAGGCTCAGCGGCCATGGCTCACGGGCCCAGCCGCTCCGCGGCATGTGGGATCTTCCCGGACCGGGGCACAAACCCGTGTCCCCTGCATCGGCAGGCGGATTCTCAACCACTGCGTCACCAGGGAAGCCCTAGATCACTTTAAAATAAATCCATTGGGAGCTGCATATCATTGCAATTTGATACCCATCATGATCCATTTTAATACACAGGAATCAGCTCTTCTAATGAGACAAAAATTTATATCATTCCTTCTCTTCTTGAGCTCACTTCCATTCCACTGCCCCCATAGAATTTTACCCCAATGTAATGTGTTTTTATATCTGAAAGTATTTTTAAGCACCGCTTCATATTTCTATGCAGCAAAATTAGGTGTATAAATAGAAATTAAAAAAAAATTAATTGCCTGTGATCAAAACAACATAAAATATTACAAACATATTACAAGTTTTGATAGTTATTCCATTTCAAAAGTAATTTTACTGGAAATACATCTCTTAATGGGGTGGATAGGGCTATTTTTTCCATATAACCTTGGATGAATAATATTAATTGCAAGAAAGAGACATCTATACATTTAAGTGCTGAAGAACATTGTTATACAGACAAGTCGATGGGAACGGGTGGAGTTTTGTTGCCATAATCCCACACAGTTTGTGAAATTCCTTCTGAGTTATACATAAAGAACCTTTTTATGAATGATCAAAAATGATGCTTAATGAGGTGTTAGCTGGCAACCTGGTGATGTCCCCCTCCAATTATTCTGAAAGCAAAGGATTGGAAACCATTTGACTCACAAGGGATATGTAATCCTGTTATTAGACACATTGTTTTTTCGATACCTACCCAATAGTATTTCTAATGATCCCTTCGTTTGATGCCTCAGAGGTGCTCCTCTCCCACTGGACAAAAGAAAGTTAACCTCCCACTCAACCGGAATCTTTGTCTAGTGGGAGAGGGGCTATGGGAAAGGAGATGCCTGAACCAACGGGAAAGTTCACAATCAGGTCAACTTGGGAAAGAGTTCACATCAAATTGGAGGATTGTCACAGACTTTATGTTTGTGTCCCCCCAAATTCATAAGTTGCGATCCTAACCCTCAAAGAGGTGGTATTTGGAGGTGGGGCTTTGGGGAGATAATTAGGTAACGGGATCAGTGACATTGTAAAGGAGACCCCAGTGAGCTCCCTCGTGCCTTCATCCACGTGAAGACACAGTGGGAAGATGGCCGTCTACGAACCAGGAAGTGGGCCCCCATCAGACACCTAATCTGCTGGAGCCTTGATCTTGGACTTCCCAGCCTCCCGAACTGTGAAAAATAAATATTTGTTGTTTACAAGCCACTCAGACTATGGTATTCTGTTATAGCAGCCCACACTGACTATGACAAGGATCTTGAATGGCAGGTGGACCTCTTAAAATGGAATTTAGTGCCCAGATATCCCTTGGGAAGTCTCGGTGTGTCCCCCAGGGGTTCACATAGCCCGGGCATTCACACACAGGCAAGCTAGGTGCAATAGCTGCTGCAGCTGAGAACTCAACGTAAACATAACCTCGACGCACCGGCAAGGAGGTGGCAGCTGAACCCCGGTATGTTTTGTGGCCCATCACACCCAGAGCTGCCTTTCAGTTCAGCTGGTTTCCCCTCCATGGGAAAATGGCTTCTTAGCCTCATCCTCCCCTTTATGTGTCATATTCTTTCCTTAAACTTCTCTGGGTAAGTCCTTAAAATTTTCTTCAGCACATATCCAATATTTATTGCTTTGTCATGGTAGTAAAAGTTTGAGCCCTCTGAGATAAACAGCTTGAGTTGAGGTTTAAGTGATTTAACGCACATGAAGTTCTGAGCACAAAATGCTTTGAGACTCAAAAGAGAAACCACTGCGCAGGTCTCAGGCCCTGTTGTTCCATCACGTTAACTCTGCTCCTCCCTGGCCCCGTTTTCCTGGGGAAGGTTGGGTCAGAGAGGCAGAGAGGCAGTGTGTGAGTCAGGGCTCAGGGACGTCAGTGTCAGAGCCTCAGAAAGGAAGGGGGGCATCCACGGTGACTGAGCCCCTCAGCCTGAACTCAGTTTCACCGTCATCCTCTGCCTGCAGAGGCACATCGCTGCACTCTATCCACCCTTCCAATCCATAACGAAGGTGACCTTGGCCGTGGAAAGAGTTTAGATCGACTTGGGTTTGAATCCCCGGCTGTCACTAATAGTTATTGAACTTGGGAAATAGACCTCTTGGGACATAGCTCCTCTCCCATAAAACAGGCTCAGCAATACGCATCTTAGGGTTAATGTGAAGGTCAAAGGAGATAAGTCTATGAAAACCCTGGCACAGTGCTGGGCACATAGTAGGCCCCCAATTATTCCTGAATGCTACCAGGTACAGTAGGTAATTATTACGGTATCTTCCTAGTTAGACATAGAGAGGAAAACAGGCATGACTCAGGCAGACAAGGTGGTTTCACACACCCTCACCAGAGCAGAGCCTGGTGTAGGAAGACAGATAAGCCGGTTTGGCTTGCTCTGGTGGAAGGGTGGTGGGTGGTTGTGAGTTAGATCCAGGGCACACTGGGCCATTTTGAAGTTGAGCTGCTTGTTTGTTCAGCATTGGAGGTGTCAGTCTAGTTTACAACACCCCTCTTAAACTTCATCCTCATCTATGATGTGGGCTCTCTGATGGCCATGCTTGTGCTATGGGACATCATTTCCTCTGATTGGACCGGGATACACATCTCGCCCAAACTGGGCTAATCAGATTTTCCTCTCCAGGGAACTTGGAATTGGGACAAAGAGCTTCCACTCTCACGCTGGGATCTGCTTGTGGATGGAGGAAATATAAAACCTGGGTGATATGATGTGGCCATCTTCTGCCATATGCATTGAGAGATAGGGAAAGCCAGGCTGCAGGGAGAGAGGAAATTAAGTAAAAACAAAAACAGAAAACAGGGCTTCCCTGGTGGCGCAGTGGTTGAGAATCCGCCTGCCGATGCAGGGAACACGGGTTCATGCCCCGGTCCGGGAAGATCCCACATGCCGCGGAG
>NC_041224.1:150451749-150452319 GCF_002837175.3 Physeter macrocephalus
CGGAGCCTGTGCTCCGCAACGGGAGAGGCCACAGCAGTGAGAGGCCCGCACACCACACACACACACACACACACACAAAAAAAAAAAAACAGAGAAAACAGACAGGAGAAAAGAGACTATATTCCTGAGTTCTTGACAGTTCCCACTTCCTGTTTCCAGACTACTTCTCAGACCTGGGCACATTGTTGCCCTTGGATTTCATGAGACACTTTCTGAGTCCTCGGTGATGAACCTATCTTTTGCTGCTTGCACTGGATAATGTTGCATGTTAAGCTATTTCATGCTCAAGTTACAGAAGTCAACTTGAGCTAGCTGAAACAAAAAGAGGAAATTAGTGCAAGGTGCTGGGACATCTCATGAAATTCAGGAGGTTTAAATCAGTTTCAGAAGGTGCCAGCATCAGGGCAGCTCTGGGTATGTCAGCCACAGACTGGGAAGCCGACTTCTTTCTGGCACGCTGCCATTAAGATGCCTCAGTGGGGCTTCCCTGGTGGCGCAGTGGTTGAGAGTCCGCCCGCTGATGCAGGGGACGCGGGTTCGTGCCCCGGTCCGGGAAGATCCCACATGCCG
>NC_041224.1:150452712-150483593 GCF_002837175.3 Physeter macrocephalus
CGGAGCGGCTGGGGCCGTGAGCCATGGCCGCTGAGCCTGCGCGTCCGGAGCCTGTGCTCTGCAGCGGGAGAGGCCACAACAGTGAGAGGCCCGCGTACCGCTAAAAAAAAAAAAAAAAAAAAAAAAAAGATGCCTCAGTGTGGGGTGTTTCAGCTCAAAACTCCAAATTCCAGGGGTGGAGAGAACCTCACTGATCTGTGATGTGCATGTTAGTGATGCCTGTGGAGTAGCTCCAGGCAGCAGCAATATAACTGCTGAGAGAATTTACTATGAGGACAGGACGCGCTGCTCCCCAAGAACAAGGAGTGGGCACTGACCAGCCAGTGCAAGTGACATCCTGTGAAAGCTGGTTCCTACGATTTACGGCTCATGGGGACTCGTTCTTCTCACTGAGTGGGCCGCGAAGGTTTATAAGACAGTGTCTCTGACATCAAAGAATTTATAATCTGCCCACAAATAATAATACTCCAAGGCAGCCTGTGACAGCTACTAGAGGAGAGGTACAAAGATGAAGTGCCACAGGAGTTTAGAGACAGGCGAGATGCCTTTGAGCTGTGGGGGCTACAGCCCAGACTCCAGGCCGCGTCAAGGTTGGCAAATGACTTACTGAATGAAACACTAAAAATACACTTAACGTGCCTTATGATAACAACCAGGAACATGTATTTACAAATAAATGTCCTTGCTTCCATTTTATACAACACTCAACTATTTATACCATGTGCCCTGCTGTTCTGAACAGGGTCTGGGAGCACATGAGCCTTAATTAGGATTTAGGGTGGTGGAAACCATCAGAGAAGATTAGAGTCAGCCTCATCAAGATCACCTGGAAGCCCCAAACCTCAACCCAGAAGCTGCACTATGTATGTGCTAATGCTGGAGGTGCTGGGCCTTTCCTGGTCACTGGCTTTCCACCAGGATCCAAGTTTCTGCTGCTCTGGTTCCTAATAATATCTCACTGTGGATGCAACAAGATCTCCACAGAGCTCAACAGGATGGACTAATTGCTTCACCAGCAGCATATCTGACCCCGGTTCTCCTTAGGCTAAGGCCATTTGAATTAATACTCAATAGCCAAGCTCTTAAATCAGAAGACTGCTTATTTGAGATACAGTGATCAGGAAGAAGCTTCCTATTCCCTTCCACAACCTTTATCCGAGAGTAAGCCATTTCTTCTGGACTAAACTTGGCCCACTTCTGGGTACTCTGATTTATCAAACAGATAAATGTCAGGTATTCTTCACTGGATTGGTCCTGTGTGCCTTGACTCTAATTATTGTACTAGGGAAAGAATCATTGCCAGGACTGGGGCTGATCTGGGGGAGGGGGTCTCTTTCTGGAGGTATGTGTGAGACAGGCTGGGCCCTGGGACCTGGGACCTGGGACACTTGGCTGCAGTCCTTGCACCTGGACAGACGTCTCCTCAAGCAACAAAATACAGAGAAACTATAAGGGACTAAAAAGAACTGTATGCATGGGCAGCTGGGGCAAATTATGGACAACAAGATACAAAAAGACCAAAAAGCCCAACTGCCACTTCTGAAGAGCCGGGAGCAAAAGCGGGGTACTGCGCATGCCCCCTGCACACACCACAACCAGAGGATTGGCAGACCACCTAAGCCACGCCTCCAGCCCGACCCCTGGACCCGCCCCTCCCCTCACCCCATATAAGGAACCAGCTCACTCCCCTCAGCGAGCAAGTAAGCAAGGGAATATGTTGTTTGTTTTCACTCCTTCCTGCTGCAGCAGGTGTCCCAACAAAGCCTTGCCTGAATTTCTTATCTGGCCTCGTGTCAATTTCTATTGATTAAGGAGACCAAGAACCCTGGTTGGTAACATGTGTACCCCACCACAATGGCTCTATTAGGAATCCGTATATGGAGAATTGGTATTCTGAGGCTTCCTTTTTCTTCTTCTTCTCCTTCTTTTCTTTTTCTGAGTGGTTAAACAACAAATATTTATTTTTTCACAGTTCTAGAGGCTGGTGCCAGCGTGGTCAGGTTCTGGTGAGAGCACTCCTCCTGGCTTGCTAACGCGGATTTCTTGCTGTGTCCTCACACGGTGGAGAGAGAGCTCTGGTGTCCATTCCTCTCTTATAAATGTACCAGGTCTATTGGATCACAGCTCTGCTCTTATGATGAGGCTTCCCTCTGGATATCAGAGATGGAAAGAGACTGGTAGTTGGTCAGTCCCCGGTTGCTGACAGCTTGTGGGGTAGAGTAGGTGTAGAGGACAACCAGCACTGAGGGGTACCTCTTGGGTAGAAAAGGCCCTTGTCCAGTTCTTTCTCTCTCTTTTTTATAAATGCCATGAATGGTTTCGCTTTGGAATGTTTGTCTTTTATATTTACCTGCAAAGGATTTGAGGTCGTGAAAAAGAAACTTTCGTGTACTTTAAGTCCCAATCTTCTTAGTTCCCTTTGTTATAGCAGTTTAACCTCCCCTGTGATTTTTGTCCCTTCTGACTCGAGAGATAGGGCTGCCTGGATCACTCATTAGAGTGGAAATGTGTGGAGTGTGCCAGGCACGGGATCAAATACTGTACATGCATTATCTCACCTAATTCTCATGATAACCCTATGAATTAACTACGATTATTGACCTATTTCTCACATGCGGAAACTGAGGCTTAGAAAGGTCCAGCACCATGCTGAAAGTCATGGATTCTCTCCTTCACAAATATGGTTGGAGTGCCTGTGATACGCCAGGCTCTATTTTAGTCTCTGGACTTCCCATACTAAGTGTTGAGCCTGAAATTCCAACACACGTCTTATTCCAGCTCTGCATGTTTAGCTGATGGGCTCAGCTGCTTCCCCTGTGGATGTCACCTGTAATGCAGCCTAGATGCTCTGGTCCTTGCTAGTAAGGGTTGATGCTCTGATCCTTTTACACCTTCTAGCCCGCATCTTTGTAACACAGAGACAAAAACATAGCTAAAGTTACTTGCCCATGATGCAAAATTTGCTCTCCTGACTTAAAAAATGCTATAAGATTTTGACTTCCCCTTTGAGTAAGTCATTTAACTTTGGAAAGAAAATCCTTTAGATCCACAGAGTTAGAAAAGGCACACGGGGTTAAATCAAGGTCCCACCATTTCCAGCTGTGTGACTTTGTGCTTTGGTTTCAACATATTAAAAAAAGAAAAGAGGATATGAACTGACACTGGAGAGTTGTATAAAGGTTGGATTGGCTAATAAATCCAAAGCCCCAAGCACTATGCCTGGCATACAGTAAGGGAAAGATGGGTGGCAGCTTTCATTAAGGAGGGTGAAGATTGTAAAGAGGCCACTGGATTCTGCAATTAGGTTAAGGTGAACGTTGAGAGCAGTTCAGTGGAGAGGCGGGGTGGAGGTCCAGCGGTAGGTGAATGAGAGCTCCAGAAAGTGGCACCTCGGAGTGTAAAAGCTACCTGCTCTGTAGCTAAATGTGTTGGCTTAGGAAAGGTGAGATGGGGCAGCTTTGACAAGCGACATAGGTGGGGTTTTTTTGTTTTTGTTCTTTTAAGTTTTAAAGAGGGAAACTAAGCTAAGGTTTGACAATTAAAGATTAAAGAGATAGTGGAGAGGTTAGGACTTAAGACTGAAAAAAAAAATTGATGGAGCAAGGTCTGGAATCTGGTGTATAAAGGACCAAAGTTTGAAATTTAGCTCCTTTTTTCTTTGAGACAGAGAAGGGGAAGATGGGTGAAGATATATGTAATTTGAAGATAGAGGGGGGAGAGACTGAGGCAAAGGCAGCCTGATCAATTCTACTTTCCAGGTGAAGCAGGAAGTATTGTGGTAGTTAGCCTCCGAGATGACCCCTCCAACCATCCCCCGTCCTGGTCCTCACAGCCTGTGTACTTCTCTTCTGCATTGTACCGAGTTTGGCTGTGTGACCAATAGCATAGGGCAGAAGCTATGTGTTACAGGTTGAATTGTGTGCCCCCCAAAAAGGTATGTTGAAGTTCTAACCCCCAGTACCTCAGATGTGACTTTATCAGGAAGTAGGTCTTTACAAAGGTCATTAAGTTAAAATGAGGTCATTAGGGTGGGCCCTAATCCAACATGATCGGTGTCCTTATAAGAAGGGGAAATTTGGGGAATTCCCTGGCAGTCCAGTGATTAGGACTCCGAGCTTCCTGCAGGGGGGCAGGGGTTCGATCCCTGGTAGGGGGAACTAAGATCCCGCAGGCTGTGCGGCACGGCCAAAACAAACAAACAAACAAAAAACAACAAGAACAAAAAAAGGCGGAAATTTGGACACAAATTCAAAGAAAGACAGACAGGTACAGAAGGTAGATGATGTGAAGACACACAGGAAAAGATGGCCATGTGACTGAAGTGATGCATCTCCAAGCCAGGAACACCAAGAATTGATGGTAAACACCAGAAACTGGGAAGTAGCAAGGAAGGAGCCTCCTCTAGAGCTGTCAGAGGGAGCATGGCCTTGCTGACACCTTGATGTAGGACTTCCAGCCTCCAGAACAGTGACACAATACGTTTCTATTGTTTTAACCCACCCAGCTTTTGGTACGTTGTTATGGCAGCCTAGCAAACTAAAACACTATGGTATGTCATTTCTAAGATCAGGTTATGAAAAGATTGTCGTTTCCATCTTGGATGTACTCTCTCTCTCTCAGGTCATTCCTTCTTAGGATAGCTATGCAGGTTGTGAGGACATTCAGGCAGCTTATGGACAGGCCCACATGGAGAAGAACTGAGGTTTCCAGCCAACAGCCAGCAAGGAACTGAGGCCCATCAATAGTCAGGCGAGTGAGCCTGGAAGGAGATCCCTCTAGTTCAGGTAAGACTGCAGCCCCAATCAACATCAACAGCTTACTGTGGGTTCATTTGAGACTCTAAGCCAGAGCCACACAGTCAAACCAGCCCTGAATTCCTGACTCACAATGACTATGAGATAGTAAATATTCGCTGTCTTAAGCTGCTAAATTTGGGGTAATTTGCTATACAGTAATAGATACCCCTGCTAACAACGAAGGAAAAATGGTCACTTGAGAAAAAGAGAGAAAACATGGGACGGCTGCTGAGATAACAGGAAAGGCAGGAGTAAACCAAAAAATGCGGGTCTGGTTAGTGGTTGCAACTATAGTTGGAAACCACCCGATTAAGGTGCCAGTTAAATATTCAGATTCCTAAGCCTCCAATTCCTGAATCAGGCTCTCTGGGAAAATGGCACGGGGAATCTGCATTTGAAATACAGTAGTGCCCAAATGATTCTTTTCAAGAACCACTGAGTTAGAGGATAATTGAGAGTAGAGGTAAAAGTGGGACAGAAACAGCAACTAAAGCTAGAATTTAAATTGGGTGTTAATTCATAGCACAAACTGATATCAAATAACCATACTGCTATGGACCTATAAAGAATTTCTAATTTTTGTCAACAAATTCTGAATTAGTGGGAATTACTTTGTATCTCTGCCTTAAAAAATATTCTCAGGAGGTTTAAAAAAATTCTTTTTTACTTTTTATGTTTTTGGCTGTGCTGGGTCTTTGTTGCTGTGCGTGGGCTTTCTCTAGTTGCAGCGAGCAGGGGCTACTCTTCGTTGCGGTGCACGGGCTTCTAATTGCGGTGGCTTCTCTTGTTGTGGAGCACGGGCTCTAGTCGCGAGGGCTTCAGCAGTTGCAGCACCCGGGCTTAGTAGTTGCAGTACGCAGGCCCTAGAGTGCGTGGGCTTCAGTAGTTGTGGCGTGTGGCCTTAGTTCCTCAGCGGCATGTGGGATCTTCCCGGACCAGGGATCGAACCCATGTCCCCTGAATTGGCAGGCGGATTCTTAACCACTGTGCTACCAGGGAAGTCCTTCTCAGGAGCTCTTATGCTAACCTTTGCTCCTTCTCTCTAAAGATACTGCCTATTTCTCCTTCAGTTCAATCCCTATGCAGAGATGCTCTGCCTATTCTAATTTCTACCTCACTCTAAACTTCTCTGGCCTTGGTGGTGAGAACTCTGCAAATTCAGAAGTGTTTCCCATTTCTGGGATTTCTGGGGCCACCCTACTGCACAGAAAGGTATCCCATGAAGGTCATGCTGCAGCTTTTGTGATCAGGGCTGTGGCAGGAAAATCTCTAAGTGGGATGTTCTGGGCAGAACAGAGCATTAGATTCTCTAAGCCCCAGTTTCCTCATTTAAACAATGTTATAACACCTACATGGAAGGGCTGGCCTGAGGATTGATTGAGATAATGGGAGTAATGTCCTTATCACTGTGCCTGGAACATAATAGTGGCTCAGGAAATGGCAGCTGTCAATATTAAAAGGGATGGTAAGGAGAATATGCTTAGGTGCCCTGAATTTAATCTTGATGTTAGAATGGTTTGTGTCCCAATCAGGGCTCCAGCCACAACCTGAGTGACATATGAGTATTTGGAGCAGGGAAGATGGTTTTTATGGAGAACAAAAAAGTGAGTTCCTGAACCTAGGTCAGTATTAGAGAATACTCATGGCTGAGTATTAGAATCACCTGCAGCCCTTACTAACAAACTAGGACTCCTCCCCAGACCAATTAAAGCAGAATTTCTGCCAGTAGGACTCAGGCAGCAGAAAGCTTCAAACACTTCCCAGGTGATTTTAGTATATAGCTGGTGCTAAGAAAGACTCATCTAGGGACTCAAATTAAAGTAGTGGGTTCACAGGTATTTTAATTACTGTGCACTATATTAAACAACAACAACCAAAGCAGGATGTAGCAATAGAAAGAAGTCAGATGAGTATGCAGGGGTGAATCTGAGTCAAAAATCGAACATTTGAAAAAAACATAAATTTCCAAGAGAAATTATTTAAGGATACTTATTCTTTTAAAAAGACTGTTAGTATTATTATCTAGAAGCAAGGAAGTCAACACTTTTAGTGTTGAGAGTTTTGGATAGTAATTTTTAAGCATCTGGTGATATTTAGGACATTTTCAGAAAACCAGAATTGTTGGTCAGAATGGATATTTTTCCTTAGGCATATAGTTGTGTCATATTAAATGGAAAACAGATAAAAATTTGAATATACACTTTTGATCATAAATATATTAAAGAAACATGGGAAAATGCCCATGATTAAGTTTTATGAATAAAACCCCTCATGATACCATTTCTATATATGAGGATGATTCATATTTTGAAAATACAGTTGTGCTTATAGAAAAACACTAAAGGGAAATTATAAAAAAACCTAAATAGTTATCCCTTAGGGTTGGAAATAAGAATGACCTTTTAAATTCTCATATCTATGTTTTATAAAATGATGAGGTATTACTTTTGAATTGGAAAAAAAAATTAAACAGTCAGAAAAAAAACACACAAGAAAGAAATACAGCTAAATATAAGCAGAGGTTGATTTGATGAGATGAAATTGTGAGCATTCCCTTCTTTCGATTATTCTTCCTGTTGAACATTTTTGTGACAATGAGTATCTATTTCTTTTTATAATTGGAACAAAAGAAACTCTATTTAAAAATAAAGATCAAATCCTGCCTCCTTGTTTATGAGTTTACTTTCTGACAAAGGGAGTTGGGTGAAGCATTTACAGAGCAGTCTGAAGTTTAGGAATCACTTAGCTCAGGGGTAAGCAAACGTTTTCCGAAAAGGGCCAGGTAGTAATTATTCTAGGTTTTTTGGTCTATATGGTCTCTGTCGAAAGTATTCAGCCCTGCTTTTGTGGCAGGACAACAGATATAGACACTAAGCAAATGAACAGGAGTGGCTGTATTCCAAAAAAACTTTATTGATGGATACTGACCTTTGAATTTTATATAATTTTCATGTGTCATGAAATATTATTCTTCTTTGGATTCCCCTCGCCCCCCCCCGCATTATTAAAAATGTAAAATCATCCCCAGGCCATACAAAAACAGTTGAGAAGCTGGATTAGGCCCAAAGGCCATACTTTGCTGACTCCTGAGTTAGATAAAAATCAGGGATGTGATGAAGGAAACTTCCCACAGTTGTGCTGAAAGTCTCCCAAAGAGATGGCTTTGATAAACTCTGTTTATTTTAATCTGTAATTTCTTTGCATCTTTTTTCCTTTACTAAAGATTTCCTACTCACTTGGATGTCTTAGGAAAAAGATGCCAAGTCATTTTGTTGAAACATTAATATAGGACAGGAACACCTGAAAGAAATGCTAATGCAAACCCAGGTCTACAAATACTGAGTCTTTTCTGTGCTAGGCATTCCTGGAGACAAAAACATGAATAACACATATCTTTATTATAAGTCAGTGATGAAGGAATTATAGGGGTGTACACAGAATATCATAGGATCACATAGAAGGGAGAGTAATTCTGCTCATGGCAGATGACTTTGTGTGTATTGGAGAAGTTGGTAAGAAAATCTGGTAGGGAGACGGGCAGTTTTCATGGAAAAAACAAACACTGCAGAAGACAAGTTGTTTAAACTAGAGTAGATTAAGTCACTAGGAACTACTAAAGAACAATTTGTGGAAGTCACAAACTTTTTAACAGTAAATAAATCAAGAGACTTTATTTTAAAATTAATCCTGAAGAAAATCACAACACCTCAGGCTGAGAGCAGCTACTTTTTTTATAGTGTACAGTACCATCATTCTTCTTTTTCACCCCAGAAAATATTTTCAAGATTACTTTCTCTTATTGCAGCAAAAATAATGTTTAGTGAGTGAAATCACAAGATGTTGCTTCCATATTCAACACAGAATGTAGAAAATAATTGGGAGGCTGATTTTTTTTTAAATTATGCAGAAAGCAAACAAATGCAATTAAATAAGTACAGGTTTGGAACAATTTGTGCATGATAAATTGCCTATGTTTATCAGGCTGGTGGCTAAAAGTTAAGTGTTTTAATTTAACAAATACATATTTTCTTTTAAATCCATCCTTAATTGGCCACACCATAACTAACTTCACAATTTTGCTCTGTACTGGCAGAGGCGCTTTTAAAAATAAACATACAAATGTATGAATGGATGAGTTCATGCCATACAAACTATCCAAGTTCTAATCCAGAGTTCCCAAGGGCCCTAGAGGTCAGAGTAAGGGCTGGTAGCTCTGCTCTTTCTTGAATTACTTTATTTCTGTGTAACTCTAGTTGCAAGCAGCAACCCTAGATTCTGGGCATTCTCAAAAATGGGGTTAAATTAAAGAAAAGTAACTTTTTCACCATCATTCTCTTTATGGCCTAAATTTCTAAGCCTGCCAACCTTACTGGGAAAATGCAGAGTTAAGAATGTGAAGGGCTACCGTTTCACACTTACTTTGAAAACACAATTTCTGTTTCTGAAGAATGGTAGACTTATGTGTTACATTACTGAAACCGGAACAGGAGTTAACCAAATACTGTTTGGATTTAAAAGTAGCATGAAACACCTTCTTAGCCAGCACAATCCTAGAGTGTGGAAAAGCAGAAGTCTGCATTCTGGCCTCAATTTCAGATGGCCTTCTAGCCACAGTCCCAATTTCAGTATCTCATGACCCCCAAACCTTCCATTTAAACAATACTGCAGCTCCTTAGACTTCTTACTATAACTAACTCGTAAGTCCGTGATATGGTTAAAATATTCACTTGAGCATCAGGGAGCGCCCTCCAAAGTGCAACCGTAAATTGCAAGCAGCAAGGGGTCAGAGATGGCCAGATATTTTTGTAAAGCCTGAGTTTCTTTCACCCAGTATGCTTCAGGGTATTAAAAAAAAAAACTTCAGGGCTTCCCTGGTGGCGCAGTGGTTGAGAGTTTGCCTGGCGATGCAGGGGAAACGGGTTCGTGCCCCCGTCCGGGAATATCCCACATGCCTCGGAGCGGTTGGGCCCGTGAGCCATGGCCGCTGAGCCTGCGCGTACGGAGCCTGTGCTCCGCAACGGAGAGGCCACAACAGTGAGAGGCCTGCGTACCGCAAACACAAACAAACAAACAAAAAAACCCACACACACAAAAAAACAAAAAACTTCAGGTAAAAAAGAGGTGTGGGGACTTCCCCAGTGGTCCAGTGGTTAAGGATCAGGGTTTCCACTGCAGGGGGCACAGGTATGATCCCTGGTCGGGGAACTAAGATCCTGCATGCCGCAGCACGGCGAAAACAAACAAACAAACAAAAGGTGTCATTTGCCTTAGGGTATTTTTATGGGAAGATAATTATGATCTGAACTTCACGGCCTAACGGGAACCAGCCAAGCTTCCACCGTGCCCCTCCGGCGCCGAGAACCTGACGGCCACGCCCATGCCATGTCCCTCCCCTCGGCCCCGCCCACCGCGAGTGCGGGTCTCTCAGGCAGTCACCATAAAGAGGCCCGGCCCCCCGACACCTCTGTCCCCGACCCAATGGGGCGGTGCCAGGGGCGGTGCCGGAAGTGACGCAGGGACGCGCCCTCCATTTTGTGGGACGCCAGAGCAGCTAAGTGCGTCAGTTGTGGAGAGACATAGACGAGTTGAGTCCTGGTCTGCGGGGAGGCTGCCGGCTCCGTCGCAGACTACGGACCTCTCTGGGTCTCAGCTGCCAAAGATCCTGTCCGGTAGGTGAGTGGCTCACTTTGAGGGAAAGGCTTCTCGGATCGAGGCTTCTTCATGGCCGCTCAGATCGCGAGTGGTCAGGGCTGCTCTCTGTGCGGAGGACGGCATCCAATGAGCGCAGTTTATTCGAGGTGGGCGCTGGGGCACGTCTCCCTTTGGGTATTGTTTGAGGGGACCTGACGGGGGAAGGGCGGTCCTGGTCACGGTCGTTTTTACAGAGGGGTCGTGTTCCCCTCCCTGCCTCCTTACTCTCCGAACCCGGCGAGTAGTGGGCCGAGACCTTTGCTCGGGGTGTGGTCGGGGCTGTCCCAGGGCGGGTACAGTGACCCGGAGCGGTGGGGTCGGGAGAGGGGGAGGGGACAGGGAGTTTGGCACGCGCGGCTGTCCCCACCGCCGGCTCCGAGGCCGCCATTTTGTGACTACTCCGCGGCCGCCCGCCGCCGTCTGCGCAGGCTAGGCGGTGGCGTCGCGAGATTCCGGCTTCCACCCGCTGTGACTCTCCTGGGAGGCGGCGACGCGCGCGCGGCCCGTCGCCATTGGGCTGGCCTTGCGGAGGGGGGGTCGGCTCCGCCCGCACTTCTCGGCCTTTCCTGACTGCGGCAGACGGGAGGGGGCCAGAAGAGCCGGGGAGAGAGTGCGGCTGCGCAGTTCCAGAGGCGGCAGTGGGCGTTGCGGTTGCTGCGGTCTGGGCCCAGGGAAGGATCGTGTTGGGAGCCGAGTTTTAATTTTGTCTGCAAGGGACCTGGCCTAGTTAAGAGGCACTCTTGGCAGTCTTGTTTATAACATCACCGGGTAAACATTTTATTTTATGCCGTTTATGTTTTTGATCCCTTGACCAGACATTCTTCTGACATTTCACCGGTATTATCTCAATTGAATTATTTCCTGACAGGAAGTACTAGCCGGACATGAGTGGCTGTCGAGTATTCATCGGGAGGCTAAATCCAGCGGCCCGGGAGAAAGACGTGGAAAGATTCTTCAAGGGGTATGGACGAATACGAGATATTGATCTGAAAAGAGGCTTTGGTTTTGTGGTGAGTATTTAGAACTGGCTGATTTATCTGTTGTTAAGTGAGTAAAGATTGTGGTAAGCAGTGCCTTTGATTTTATTGAGTCCACGTAGAGTATCTTTAGGAAATGCTTTGCATCCTTAAGGCAGTGAATTTTCGTAAGGGATAAAAGAGCCTCACTGCTGGCTGAGAGAAATCACTGCTGGTTGCTTTTTGATGAGGCTGAGCTGTATGCTGTTGTCATTAAGATACTCTTCCTAGGCTTTCACAGGTATTTACTGGTTTTAATGGGTTGTAGAATACACTTTTAAAGGCGTGTGAAGCATTTGGGTTTTTTCATGTTTGTATTTTAGGAGTTTGAGGATCCCAGGGATGCAGATGATGCCGTATATGAACTTGATGGAAAAGAACTCTGCAGTGAAAGGTGAGGATCTCGTTTTTAGTTTTATCACTAGTTAGTACTGCAGAAATAGAGCAGACTACGTCAGCTGGGTATTTATTTCTAAATAGGTCTCTTACGTAGCCTAAGTGGATAATGAAGATGTTTCTTCCCTTCCTGTAGGGTTACAATTGAACATGCTAGGGCTCGATCTCGAGGCGGAAGAGGTAGAGGACGCTACTCAGACCGTTTTAGTAGTCGCAGACCTCGAAATGATAGACGGTATGTGATGGATGGTGGATGGCTGCTTTGAACAAGCGTTACTGCAGGAGGAGTCTTTAATGTTTAAAAACCATTAGCAATAAGCGATTTTGCTGTTTATGTATAATCAGTTCTGTTATGTCCACTGTTCCTGTAAGTGTGTGAGTCATAAGATAATGCAGAAACTGTTGGCGGAGGTCATTTGAATGACTTGTCATATCTGATTGCTTGAACTTGCCCACAACTGAACACAATAAGTGCACGTTGCTTCATTTCTTCCATTGTGAGCGCTCATTTTCTTCCTCAGAAATGCTCCACCTGTAAGAACAGAAAATCGGCTTATAGTTGAGAATTTATCTTCAAGAGTCAGCTGGCAGGTTTGTTGAAATACAGTTTTGAGATATTTTAATGTGGCTTTTTAAATATTAGTGGGTAGCTTAATGTTTTTATTAATGTTTTATTAAAAGTAGTTTTATTTTTAAATTAATGGACTTAATCGTAATTTTAAAATTTTTAATTAAATGTAATTGGGGGATATTTCAAACTTTAATATTAGTGATCAAATGTAAATGTTTTGAGGATATATTTTCTTGTTTTTTAAAATCAATTTTAACCAAATATTAAACCCTTTATTTGCCAGCCTATCTGTGTCGTTGGCCTTATGACGAGGAGTGCCTGTGGGTTATCCTAATCGTTGTCTTGGTCACTCTTGGTTGGGCCTGGTTGACTTTGCCAGTCAGCTCCTACAGTGATCAATTGGCCACCTCTAGATCTGTGTTTGCCGGTCTAGACGTAATCGGTGCACTTCCTTGAAGTGCCAGGTTGCAGCGATCCCAGAGCGTTGATAACGTGATCTGATCCCTAAGTTGAGAGCTGTCTTCCTGTAACGCTTCCGAATAAGAGGTCCTGGTCGAAAAGAGTTGAAAGATACGAAATTAGGTGGTCGTTGGAATCCTGATCGCAGTAAAGTGGTCCTTGGTAACTACACAAGAGTAGAACATGTCTGCATCCGCCAGTAGTCTGCTAATAGGGAGGGCTGTGCGATTAAAGGCTTCCATCGATTGGGTAGTGTCCTTCAAGTGGGTGGCGAAGAGCCAGTCGGGCATATGTCATGAAGGTTTCTCCGACCGATTAATGGTTTGCTGCTTGACTAGCCTAGGGAAATAATAATAAAGGTAAAGTAAACTTTTTTAATGACATATGGGGCACAAGATAACTGGTGTCTTGTAAATGTTCTGTTTTTAAATATAAAATTTCTACTTTAGTCTTTACTTTAAAAATATGTATTGTTTCTTTTTGTTTTGTTTTTGTTTTTTGTTTTGTTTTTTTCCTTTTGTATTGAGCTCAGTATAGACTAATACTACTTTAATGTTAAATTCTGAATTTTCTGGCATTTTGCTTAAAAGCAATATGCTATTTGCTTATTTCGTGCCCTGACATATATTATTTTTAAATTCTGATAGAATACAAGTGTGGTAAATACCATGTTTGTACTTTATCTAACATCTTCTCTTTCAGTAGTCTTGTTTTTATACAATGTGGTTGTTTGTGTGTCATGTTTCCTTTTCTTTGCTTAACACAATCGTCTTGTGTTAAGGATCTCAAAGATTTCATGAGACAAGCTGGGGAAGTAACCTTTGCGGATGCACATCGACCTAAATTAAATGAAGGGTGAGTATGTACTGGAGTATGAGAGCCTTTAAAAATATTCTGAAAGTTTTACTCTGAATGTTTGAACTCTCAAAATTTGAACATGCTGGAATGTAGCAGTTCTCAGTCAGGGTTGAGTGTGCTCCTCAGGGTACATGTGGCAGTTCTGGAGACCTTTTGGTTGTCATGATTGAGGGTGCTGCTGGCATCTTGTGAGAAGAGGTCTGGGATGTTAGTAATCATCCTATAATGCACAGGAAAGCTGCTCACCCCCAAAGAATCATGTAGCTTAAAATGTCAACGGTTTGGAGGTTACAAAGTCTTGCTCTCATGCTGTTTTATCTGTAAAGAGATGACTCAATATAGCAATAGCAAAATGAACATTAAAAAGGTACTTAAACTAGACTGATAACATAGTTTGTGAGACTACAAGAAGTATATAACTTTACAAATGGCATTTTTTTCTTTGTAGGGTAGTTGAGTTTGCCTCTTATGGTGACTTAAAGAATGCTATTGAAAAACTTTCTGGAAAAGAAATAAATGGGAGAAAAATCAAATTAATTGAAGGCAGCAAAAGGCACAGGTATCTCTTTAAATTGTTTTTTAATATAAATTTATTTATTTTATTTTGGCTGCGTTGGGTCTTCGTTGCAGCGCTCAGGCTTTCATAGTCGCGGCGAGCAGGGGCTACTCGTCATTGAGGTGCGTGGGCTTCGCATTGCGGTGGCTTCTCTTATGGTGGAGCACGGGCTGTAGGTGCTTGGGCGTCGGTAGTTGCAGCACCCGGGCTCACTAGTTGTGGCTCGCGGGCTCTGGGGTGCAGGCTCAGTAGTTGTGGCACATGGGCTTAGTTGCTCCGCGGCGTGTGGGTTCTTCCTGGACCAGGGCTCAAACCTGTTTCCCCTGAATTGGCAGGCGGATTCTTTTTTTTTTTTTAATTATTATTATTTTTAATTTTTGTGGTACGTGGGCCTCTCGCTGTTGTGGCCTCTCCCGTTGCGGAGCACAGGCTCCGGACGCGCAGGCTCAGCGGCCATGGCTCACGGGCCCAGCCGCTCTGCGGCATGTGGGGTCTTCCCGGACCGGGGCACGAACCCGTGTACCCTGCATTGGCAGGCGTACTCTCAACCACTGTGTCACCAGGGAAGCCCAGCAGGTGGATTCTTAATCACTGCACCACTAGGGACGTCCTGTTTAAATTTTTAGGTCAAAGTTTTATTTAATGGATTTGTAGGGCCTGCTACTTAGTGTTTTTTTGGTTTTTGTTTTCTGTTTTTCTTCTTTCCTAGTAGGTCACGAAGCAGGTCTCGTTCCCGGACCAGGAGTTCCTCGAGGTCTCGTAGCCGATCTCGTTCCCGGAGTCGCAAGTCTTACAGCCGGTCCAGGAGCCGGAGCCGGAGCCGGAGCAAGTCCCGTTCTGTTAGTAGGTCTCCTGTGCCTGAGAAGAGCCAGAAACGTGGTTCTTCAAGTAGATCTAAGTCTCCAGCATCTGTGGATCGCCAGAGGTCCAGGTCCAGGTCCCGGTCCCGGTCAAGGTCCAGATCAGTTGACAGTGGCAATTAAACTGTAAATAACTTGCCCTGGGGGCCTTTTTTTTTTTTTTTTTTTTTTTTTTTTTTTTTTTTTTTTTTTTTTTAAATTCCCAAACCATACTTGCTAAAAATTCTGGTAAGTATGTGCTTTTCTGTGGGGGTGGGATTTGGAGGGAGGTGGGGTTGGGTTGGGCTGGGTATCTTTGTAGATGTGGACCACCAGGGGTTGTTGAAAACTAATTGTATTAAATGTTTTTGATAAGCCTTCTGCTCACATTTTTGTGAATGTCTGAAGTATATAGTTTGTGTATATTGACAGAGCTCTTTTATAACTAAAGCAAATTTAATTTTTTTGTACTAGAAGAAATTTGAACGTTTTAGTTCCTGGTTATTCAAATATGTTAATACAGAATTAGTTTAATGCCTCACTTAAACTAATTAATAGCTTTGGACACTTAAAAGAGCTCTAAATTTGCTTGTACGTAAAGGCTTAATTTGAGTTTTCCTTGTTAGGGTCAAGGGTGTCCGTCCACTCACCCTTTAACAGCTGCCTGGCAAAGACGTTAAAGCAGCTGTTTGTTATTGATAATAAAAGATTATAAAACTGCTTTTGTCTGTTTGTTTGAAGGAAGTATGGCTACATCCTCCTCCTTCCCCATGCACATTTGACACATTTAAAATCCCTGCTAGTGAAGGCTGTAGTAGTGAGGTATGGTGAGCCTTTTTTTTTTTCTTTAATTAGTACCGTTGACATTTCTTGGCTAGTCAGAAGATGGGCAAGGAAGTGTGAACTGTTCAAAACAGTGATGACTAACAGTTGTTAAGACGGTTTCCCTTGTGTGTGATCCTCCTGTCCTTTAACCACCCAATTTTATTTGGCATCATGTTATTTAGGCCTTCCATAGCCAAGAGAAGGACAATTTGGGAAGCAAGATTGTAAAATTTAATGTTTCATGCCTAACTTAAAGGTTGTAATATAATTTTGATGGTCGGAGATCATCACGTAAAACTTTTTTAAAATCACTGCACATGAATGCTTTAAAGGACTTGCATATGCTTTTTCTTGTCCTGAGACATGGATGTAACAGTCTGTTAAAGGGAAAACAGTCGGGTAGTGAAAACCGCCTAAGGTTCTACATCCATCTCTATTAAGTGTTAGAGCCCTATACCTATAGGAAATTAGTTTTATTGTTTCTTCTAGGAATTTCATAGACTCATTTGAGTGCTAGTCTAGATAAATACTTGTAAGCATAACAGTGAATAACAAATAGTAGCCACTATTAAGTCCCTTGTCTGTATAGTCACCGAATCCTTAACTATTATATGAATCCTTAAGTAGTATATGTAGTATATATATAATTCCTAGTATTAGAACCCAGGAAGTCTAGTTCCAGAACCCCCAAACCACTCCACACTCATCTGACCTAACCTTTCAGGGATTTTGAGGAACGCAGAATTAGAAACCTTGGAAAGATTGGGCTTCCCCAAAGTGTGGGGATTGGGTAGTGGGAACCTCCATATGTAGAGGCTAGGGTTAAAAGTTCTTGGCATGAAAGCTTCCCCGTGTTCAAGACTGCAGGACTCAGGCCATAAAATTGTGAAGCTGATCTTTTTAACGCAAACTCTTCTAGGGAGAGTTTGTGTGGTATACTTGTTTATTCACTTAGATGTGGGGTACTTTGCTTACTAAATGGGAACCTAGGTTTTTTTTTCTTTACAGTGTACCTGAAAGGGAGAGGCACAATTATTTTCCCCCTTGGGCTTTTTAGATATGGTAACTCAGGGTGGCATGGTGTATGACGTTTTACCAGTGACTTTTCACCTCTCTATCGTTAAATAGGTAACATCAGTGGCTTACCGCTTTAATAAACAAGATAAAGCCCTTTCTTTGAACAAATGGCAGAGATGACTAAGTTCTTTTCAACTGATAAGTTGGCCTGAATTCCCAGATACAGGACATGAGAAGTAATGAGTGTGGGGGTATATAATCCTAAGCAAAGTTTTAGGACCAGGTTTTGCAGGGCGTAATGTAACTCGTTTTGTTTTGTGTTGGGCTGTGCTGCGGGGAGTGTGGGATCTTAGTTCCCGGACCAGGGATCAAACCCGTTCCCCCTGCAGTGGAAGCACGGAGTCTTAAGCACTGGACCGCCAGGGAAGTCATTGAAACTCGTTTTTTATATATACAGTTGGCCCTTGAACAACACAGGTTTGATCTTCATGGGTCCACTTATATACAGACTTTTTTTCAATAAATATGCGTTGCCGTATTACACGATCGATCCATGGTTGGTTGAATCAGTTGACGTGGAATCTTAGATACAGAGGGCTGACTAAAGTATACTTGAATTTTCAGCAGCATGGAGGTTGGCTGTTCAGGGGTCAACTTAGTCCTCTAAGGAAAGTTTGAGTGTAATATATCTCAAGTTCAGCCATACCTTCCTCAAAAAGCTGAACTTAACATTTGTTGTGCCTCACCCAGTCTACTAGTAGATGATGTCAGCTAGATATGAGAGAAAACAGTTTGAACAGATACGTAAATGTGGGTAAAATATGTAAGGCTGATAGGCGGTAGATCTTCTCACAATTTTTTTTTTAAACAAATTTGCATTTTTAAGAGGTGGTTAGTGACCCAAATTATTGGTGTTCTGGTGCTGGGAGTACTGGTAGTTATGGACATTTGCCAGACTGATGCTGTATAATTTACTTGTCTTGGTTTCAATTGAACCTAATCACATTAAGTGGTATGAAAATTACAAGAAACTCTAGGCATGGTCAGCTGTTTGCAAGTGTTCTTATTAGTTTGTTAATCTTTCACCTAGTTTTTTTTTTTTTTCTAGATTTATTTTATTTATTTATGGCTGCGTTGGGTCTTCGTTGCTGTGCGCGGGCTTTCTTTGGTTGTGGCGAGCAGGGGCTGCTCTTCATGCGGTGCACAGGCTTCTCATTGCGGCGGCTTCTTTTGTTGTGGAGCATGGGCTCCAGGCACACGGGCTTCGGTAGTTGTGGCTCACGAGCTCTAGAGCACAGGCTCAGTAGTTGTGGCGCACGGGCTTAGTTGCTCCGTGGCATGTGGGTCTTCCTGGACCAGGGCTTGAACCCGTGTAACCTTCATTGGCAGGTGGATTCTTAACCACTGTGCCACCAGGGAAGCACTTTCACCTAGTTTTTTATGCCTGTGAGCCAGATGGAAAATGTCTGAATTTCACTGGGGAAAATTTGAAACTTAAGGATTTTAGTTACTTTACTTTGACTTAGCAGCCACTAATTTCGGCAGTAGTGTACAGTACTCTGAATTTGGAGGGACCATAATGTGAAAACTGCTGATACCTAATGAAGTGATGGGCTAGATGATGAGTGAAACTATTCTGTTGGTATTTGTACTTCTTTTCTGGCTTTTCTTTTTCAAAGTTTTCCTTCTCTTCTGGAATTGTGTTCTTCAAAATGTTCTTTCATTTCATTATGGCTGAGGTTTTGAGTTTGTCTTATCCAAGTGTTTTTGCATTTTATTATGTCTGCTTTTGCGTACTTGGTGTCATGTTCTCAGGAGCTTTAATTCCAGTGACGTCAGAAGGGGAGGAATGGGATCTGAATATTTAAGGTTAGAAAGGACTTCTGAAGTCTGTTAATCCTACAGTACTCTGAGCATGTATTTCCCTTTTGGGTCACAAAACTTGGAACAGAATTCGGGTATTTGATTTTAGGGTAAGAACCCATTTATTGACTAGTTCAGAAATTGCTTTTTTATGCCTATCAGGCACTGTTCTAGAGATGCAAGGGCAAAAGGCAGTTTTGGTTCCTGCCTTCGTAGGGCTGTCATTGAATAAGTCTTTTATTTTTTAAACAAGTATCAAGTTCTAAGCTGGGAATAGGTGACGCTTTTTGGGGTAGGGTCCCACTTTGTCCTCCACGCAAGGCTTGATGATTCTGATAGTTTATGCTGGAAATGCTAGAGAAAGACTCAGATCCCACTGGTGGTGGTTCATCTTTCTGCTCTCTGTGTAGTTTGCCACGTTGGCTTTCTGAATTGCCTTCTGACCAGAATCCAGGTCACTGGGGAAGGCTAGGCTGTGCAAGGGGGGCACGCCTCTCCTTTGTGGGTGCCATTTCCCAGAGCTGTTGGAATGGTTTCTTCAGTTGCATCAGCTTTGTAGATCATTTTTGTCTTATCTGTAAAGTTGAAAAGGGTCATAGGTTAGGAAGAACAAAAGAGTAGTTAAAAAACTTGTTCTATCTGGGAGATAAAAGAATACCAACTTACTCCTAGGGTGTCCTGTGTTTTTGTTTTTTCCCCCATCTCTTTACCACCTCTTCTCCCGTGACTTAAACTGAGGAAAGATTTGCTTTCCCCGCAACATCCTTAATGGTAATACTAGTAACAAAAGGTCTAACAAAGAGCACTGACTCTTCATCACTCCATCTCTGACTTCTTAGTACACACAGTACAGATGGGGAGTTTATGTAAGCAAAGGTTGACTGTTGCCTTCTGGGAGCCAGTGGGGGCAGGGAGGAAAGTGCATTAAGTGGGATGTCTTCCAAGGGGTGTTTCTCTCTACCCCTATCATTGTGGTATCGGGTCTGCCCCTTTTTCTGCCTGCATGGAGGTGGCGAGGATCTACGATTATGGTCCCGCTTTCCTGTTCTCCCATCTCTCTAGAAGGCTACAAGGGTCAAAAGCACAAAAACTTGTGACAGATTCTATAACTTGAGCACTGCTGCTTGGGCCCAGACAGTACAAGAGCTCCAAAGAGGTGAGCTATTTGCACTTAGTTTTGCCACAGGGGTCTTGCTAGGTACATTGGTTTTGAGAGCCAGAGACTCAGAATGTGGCCTCGAGCGTATTTCAGGCCTTTCTGGGACTAAAACTGCAAACGTGGGAATGTGCTTTTTTTGTTAAAGAAGGTGGAGTGTTCAATGGGTAACAAATATCTTGAGTTGTTCTCAAGAGAAGTATCAGATTCTTTTCCATAACTCCACTGTAGTTTTGAACCAAAGGTTAGTAAAGATGGTTCTGAAGTATGGTTACTTATTTATTGGTTTCTTTTTGGCTGCTTGATAACCAATATTACATCTTTTAAATTAATCGTAAGTCTTCTTTTGCTACTATAAGATTATAAATTCTACCAGGGTAAGTTGTGTCTTTCTCATAGGGTGTAAATCAGTCTCCAGGGTCTAGAAGAGGTCTCCAAGGCATCCTCAGGTTTGTGGGAAATGAGTCAGTTGAAGGATTTGAGTGGTTGAGATGAATATACTAATGTTTAGAGTTATAAAATACTGAAATATGTTACCAACTGAGATTTGAGTTTTCTGGTTTGAAAAAAAAATGGGTTTAAAGCCCACTAAGGGACTCAGTGGGCTTTCTTGAGGTTTGATTATATCTTGAAGAGAATGAAATACTCTAAGCATCTTAGAAAGGAGGTGCTATTGGCTAGGAAGTTATTTAATCCAGTGGTAATTACATTAAATCATATTAAATCTAGACTATTTTGATAGTTGTTATTAATTTAATAAGCTTATACCTAAGTTTTGTTTACTGTGTAGCCAGAGTTGGAATCCTCACTTTTCGATTCTGGATTATTGGGCTGCATTGCTTTCATGTTTTCTCATATAGGAGTGCCAGTGGTGCTGGGGCTCTGACCTGGCTCCATGGCTTGAGAACCTACTCTTAACATGGAAACTTAGTGACTTCTTGTGACTAGGGCTTTTCGCACATCTCACAACTATGTAATGTCCAAGACAGTTCTGTCCTATTTCTGTACCCTGAGTCCTACATGGTCTCCCCAGTTAAAGCAGCCAAAATCGCCTCTGTTCTATGAGGCAAACTCCACAGCTGATTCTCCCAGCAAAAATGAAGTGCACTTATAGTTAGTCATGGCTCTTTGAAATCCCTTCCTGCTTATTGGTGCTGCTTGGTTCCTAATGACTTTACGGGTTACAGCCCTATCCAAAAGGTCCTTGCTAGAGATGGTTGCTGGCAGAATCATGTCTAAAATGGGAGCAGAGCTCAAAGGGGAACAATTCAGTACTTACTCTTGGAAGGCTTGATTTTCTCATAGCACCGAAAGATGGCAATGAGGAGAAGCCCTTCTCCAAGCTGGAAAATCATATAGAGGAGAGGAAAGAAGAAAAGTGGTCCAATGACTTCAGGGGGGAAGGTCACGTTGAGGATGGTGGAGCAGAGTTGAATATTTTGGCATCCAGTCTCCATGCTGACAGTGCGTCTGCACCTGTGTAGTTAAAAAAACAACCCCATATGCCCTCAGAAGGGACGTGAGGGTGCAACTTCACTTGCTCATCTCCTTTCTCCTAAGTACTCTAAGAGAAACTGACAGTCCAACACAGGAAGATGAAAATGAGCCACGTGTGGAGTGCACGGTTTTGAGAAAAGTCGAGTTGGCCCATCTCTTAAATCACCAATCCAGCCTTGTGGGAGATGGTGACTGTTAGGTTCCTGTTGGGGAGTTTTTATGAGGGAAATTTTTAAGTAGCTTGGAAATCTACAATTCGTCACTTGCGGGATTATCAAAGTGAATTTTGGAGAAATGTCTGGCTGGAGGGATAAAAGGAAGATGGGAGCCAGAATCATTCATTGGCATATGTTGGGCTTACATATAGGACAGTTAGAATTTAAATGTAAAGTAGAAGATTGTCTAAATGTCTGGGAACCTTGCCCTGTGGTCCAGTTTCTGGCTTGGACATCTTTAACTCCAAAACGCAATGATTAAATAAAAGCTGGGTTCCATTATCTGTCTTTGGAACACATTCTCAGTTTTGCTTTCCATTTTATGGATTAAAGAATGGAATGTTTGTGAACATTTAATACAACATTTTATTCACTGAAGTGCAATTAGTATATTAAAATAGTTCTTTGCTAAAAAAAATCGCCAGCACTGTCTCAGCACATTTACTATGAAGGAGACTACTGTGATAGCACTTGATGCTGTGGCCATTTATGATGACCTGTATCATTCTGTCTTGGTGAAAATTCATGAGTGGTCATTGGCAGCCTTGTGACTACTATATCACCATGTGTTGCATCCTACAGTAATTTGTTCTTTGTTAAATTAGCCTGGTGTTTGAAATGGATAATTATTTTAAAATTGTATTTTTAAAAACAGCTGTTCGGGGTGTTGTGGTGCAAGGCTGGAGTGCTACTGTTTAGACTCCTGCATAAACATCTGTCTGCTATGTGGCTGAAAATAGGAAATCTTGAAATGGGGTACCACTCTGTATAGACAGGGTGCCTAGGGTGCCTGATGTGTCCACACCGGGCGCTCAAGCTGACTGTTCTTCTAAAGTAGCAGGTGTGTTTGTGAATTGGATTAGGCTCTAGCAGAGGTCCACAACTACTTCAGCTCTGAGTGCCACTTAGCAGAGTTGCCACCCAAGGTGTTGTGTCAAGACTAAAACCTAGACAGAAAGGAGAAGTGGGAAAGGGATTGTCAGCGCTTGTCATGAAGACATGGAGCTACTCCACTGCCATTTGCCACCAGGGAGTTGGGCAGGAGGTGGAATCTCGGCTCTGGAGGGAGCACTTTGCCATGAACTGCTGCCCGTTGGATGATTCGATGCCTTTGGTCTTTGTGTTTTGTTTCTGGATCTGTGTTATTCATTCAGTACCTTCCCTCCCCAGTGTTTCTCAGTCCAGAGTTCCTTGTTCAGTTGATACATTTGAATATATTGCTTGAAAAATGCCTTCCCGAGATCATGGATCTTACCTTTTTCTGAGAGACAAGGATGAGCATGAGACCTGTGGGACAGTGGGGCCTAAAATGATACCTACTGTCTGTTGAGGCGGAACAGGGCAGAGAGAACGTAGCCTAGCAGGAAGCCGATGAAAGGCATCAGGGAGGAGGTGGCCAGCAAGGGTGGTGTCATGACAAACAAAATGCTCTTGCCCACATTGAGGACAGAGAGCACTACGACAGCCACGCTGCACAAAAGCAGGAGGATCATCCCTCCCTGTGAATAAGCACAAGGAGAAAATGCAATTAGAAGGATACTGGGGATGTGGAAGAGCAGAGAGGGCTGGGGTAACACTGGTGGGTATTGGAGGTGGAAAACATTTTAATAAATGTATTTGAAGTGGGAGGGAATGTGAAAGACCTTTATCTTTCATCTTTTTGGATTTCTTATCCATAGCTAGGAAGCTTCCTGGAGGTCATAGATCTGATTAACACATGTTACTGAAGACTCAGCCAAGCACAGCTTCTGATTGACATCTCTGTATGGCAGGTTTTCAGTGAAGTGCTATGGCTCTGAAGGATGAGACTATTCAGTACTCTGGCAAAGTGGGTATTGTAAATGAAAGTTCTCTTTCAAAGTCTCTGAAGCCCGTCTACATATCCCTACAACACTGCCATTGCTGTGGATATTTTGGAGCTCAGTAGAAGTTATTCTTAGAATCTGTCATACTTGTCTTGAATACTTCCATTACGGGTAGGGACTTCATCCATCCATTTTGCGATGAATTTAACTTCTGGAAATTGCCAAAAGTCATTTGAACCAAATCTGGTTAAAGCAGGTAATGAAGTCAGGTAATGTGGTTTTGGATCCTAAATGATGTATAAGTATAAAAGGATGAGCCTACTTTTCTTGAGTGACCTGCAGGTTGGATGATAAGGAAGTTCCCAAAAGGAGTTTCAAAATGGCTCAGGCAATAATGGCATCATCAGAAACAGTTCGGGTCCCTGTTGGTGGGAATGTGAATTGATACAGCCTCTGTGGAGAACAGTATGGAGGTTCCTTAAAAAACGAAAAATAGAACTACCATACGACCCAGCAATCTCACTACTGGGCATATACCGTGAGAAAACCATAATTCAAAAGGACACATGTACCCCAATGTTCATTGCAGCACTATTTACAATAGCCAGGACATGGAAGCAACTTAAATGTCCAATGACAGATGAATGGATAAAGAACATGTGGTACATACATACAATGGGATATTACTCAGCCATAAAAAGAAGCGAAATTGGGTCATCTGTAGCGACGTAGATGGACCTAGAGTCTGTCATACAGAGTAAAGTAAGCCAGAAAGAGAAAAATACCGTATATTAATGCACATATGTGGAATCTAGAAAAATGGTACAGATGAACCTATTTGCAGGGCAGGAATAGAGACGTAGACCAGAGAACGGACATGTGGACATGGGAAGGGGAGGGTGGGACGAATTGGGAGATTAGGATTGACATATATACACTACCATGCGTAAGATAGCTAGCTAGCAGGAACATGCTATAAAGCACAGGAAGCTCAGCTCGGTGCTCTGTGATAACCTAGATGGGGGAGGGGGGTGGGAGGGACGTCCGAGAGGGAGGGGATATAGGTATACATATAGCTGACTCACTTCATTGTACAGCGGAAACTAACACAACATTGCAAAGCAGTTATACTCCAAAAAAAAAAGTGCTTGTCCATCCTGCCTCAGGTAAATGCTGTGAAAGCAACTGTCATTAGGAACAATGGTATGTTTTTATTTGCTTTAAAATACATTATTTTATAGTTAACATCTTACATACCATTTAAAATTTTCAATAGGCAGATTTATGAAATTAGAATGTTAAGATTTTTTAGCATGTAACAAGGATGCAAGCTTTCAAAGTGTGCTTACATGTCTGTGCATTTTAGAGGATGACACACTAAACTGATGAAATATATGCATACACCTAAGCCTCTGTCCCCTTATCTTCTGAGTAAAAGGATATATAGCAAACTTTTCTTGAACTTACCGTGTTGTTTTCTAATGGTTATATGTTTTGTTTCCGTTTCCAGCTCATTTGCACATGTGGCATTTTATATTTCCTAGTACCATTTTTAAAAATTGTGGTAAAATACATATAACCCAAAAGTTGCCATTTGAACCATTTTTGAGTGTATAATTCAGTGGCATTAATTACATTACAATGTCCTAGCGACATTTTAACATTTATTTATATTGCTCTAATTTCAGCTGTACCGTTCTCCATTTCTGTGTTTTTAAGCCATGTTGCAGCTGATAATGATCATATGAAACATCACCTGTACTGATGGTGGTCCTGTCCCAGGAAAGGAAGGAATCTCACCAGTAACAACATGATTCAGGTTTTATTGAAAGACTGAGGAGCTGCTTGGTTTGCCCTTGCATTTTGAGTTAATTTCTGCCTTTTGGGTTTATCGTCTACCTAATGTCCAGTTTTTGCCCCTATCAAAAGAGTGTAATGGATAACAGGGCGTACTGGGCTACAGGGATTGTGAATGAATCCAGAAACCCTCTTTCTCCGTGTGGGTATCGCTTTCGTTCTCCCAGTCTTGGGGCCTTTGGAGTGGTTGTGAGCACAGACAATGGTGTGACCCAGGTGTGAAAGCCGTCCTCAAGACGTGTAAACTGGTGAGTCATGCAACCTCTCTTGACTGAGGTTGACAGCACAGGACCTGGCATATTAGAACCACTGACTAAATTGTAGCTTCTATTACTACTCATAGGGAAAGCAGAGGAATTTAACATCCCAAAGTTTTTTGTCACTCTCAGTCCTGCTATTTGTTGTGATCTCACGTCCATGACCTCCTGCTGAGAAAAGAGGCCATAGGTGGGTGCTTCTTCATAGGTCACCATGTTTTCTACCACCTGCACTGCCCTGTCATCGCTGATTGAAGCTGTGATGAGTGTCCATTCATGGGTAGCCGACTCAGCTTGCCAGTGATCCAGGAAATAACCTGGCCCAACTCTTCTCGCATCGGTGACCTAGGCAGGTTGGTGAATGACCTAACTAGTGAGATCCTTCCTCTTGTTTAGGGAGTTTGAAGAGTTAGAGAGGGAAGCAAGAGCAGAGGCAAGTGTTAAGATTTTGACACAGAGGCCTGGGAGCAGGCAGAAGCCACGAGTTGGCAGAAGCTGTGAGACGTAGGAGAGTCAGATGGATGGCTTACGGTGCGGGTGGCTCTTAGACCGTGTCATGCTCAGGTTCACCAACTTTCTAACCATGTAGGCTTGAATAAACCCTTGCATGGGTAAGTTAAAGCATTGAATTGCCTTTCCAAATGGGACATCCCTGAAATTGTATCTTGGCGTGTCTAAATGTGACCTCCTTCTAGGGAATGCAACCGGTTGAGCAGAGTTTGAGCAGATAACCCTAACCTTCTGCCAGAGCCAGTTACCAGAAGTTGTATAATTTTGATTTGAAAGTCTCTAGGAGTGTTAGGTGTGCAAAGAGGCTGGGACAATTGTTTGCTCATTTTCCAGCTTGTAACTCACTACATAATGAAACGGGGAGATTAAGGATGAGCATAGTCCTCAGAGAAACGTAACACAAGGAAACTTCAGCGTTTGTGTCTTGACCACTTGTTTCTCTCTGCATCCTCACAGGAGTGATTTCTGTTTGGGAGTAATTGATAGACAGAGCTGTCGCCCTTCTGCTTATCTAACCCTGGAGGTCTGGCCAGCAGCAAAGTGTCCCAAGATACACCTGCATTTTATGTGATTCTTTGTTACTGGCCTCTGTCTTTCCAGCCCAAGTATATCTCAGCCCTTTTAATGTTCTCTGGAGTCATTTTGACTCCATTTTTTGCTGTGGAATTGAGTCATGGATGTGTAACACAAGAGGAACAGGAGACATTCCCTGGGCCTCAGTAATTCTGTCTGTAAAATGAGAATAAGGCAGGAGACTGAACATCTGAAGACCTTTCTCACTTTAAGATCTGAGATTCTTTTTGCATCCTCAGAAGAACACTTTTTTTTTTAATTGAAGTGTAGTTGATTTACAATGTTGTATTAATTTCTGCCATACAGCAAAGTGGCTCAGTTATACATGTATATATTTCATATTCTTTTCCATTATGGTTTATCACAGGATATTGAATATAGTTCCCTGTGCTATACAGTAGGACCTTGTTGTCCATCCATTCTATATATAATAGTTTGCATCTGCTAACCCCAAACTTCCACTCCATCCCTTCCCTACCCCCTGCCCCCAGCAACCACAAGTCTTTTCTTTACATCTGTGAGTCTGTTTCATAGATAAGTTCATTTATGTCATATTTTATATATCACATATAAGTGATATCATATGGTATTTGTCTTTCTCTTTTTGACTTCACTTAGTAGGATAATCTCTAGGTCGATCCATGTTATGCAAATGTCATTATTTTGTTCTTTTTTATGGCTGAGGAGTAGTCCATCGTATATATGTACCACATATTTGTATTTGTCTTTCTCAGAAGAACATTTTATTCTGAGGTAAGGAGACATGTTCTTATATCAGTTGCACTTGGGGTTCTAGTCTTTGGTTTCACCTATAAAGTGGAGGGGGGCAGAGCTGCTTTAAGTGATATCAGGAGTCACTTCACATTTTTATGTTCTGTGATTTTTTTTTTTCTTTATTCCTATATCCCACAAACTATCTTGAGTAAGTGAAATGATAGACACATGTTTCTGGTTTTTTGTTTGTTTTTCTGCTAATGTGTGGGAGAGACAGGACTTGCCCTTTATCCCTTTGTTTATTCTCAGGTATTAGCTGTGAGTGTTGAGACACAGCCTTTGGATGTTGCTTCTTGCAGGTGGGTGGGGAATTAAAATGGAGTGGGTATTTATAATACAGTATGATACATGCTGCAGTGGTGTTGGGTGATATGGGAGCAAGTAGGTAGGACAAGCATCCTGCCCAGGCTTGTGGGTTAAGGAAAACTTCCTAGAGGAGGTGCTAATTGTGTTGAGACTTGAAGGGTGAGTAGGAGTGAGTCCAGTGGGGCATGTGCAAAGAAGAGAGCTGACACTGGAGAGGTTGGTTGAGACCAAATCAAGAAAGGGCTGAGGAGCCACATGACTCCTGGGGGAGTTTAAGGAACCAGTGAAGGCCTTTAAGCAGTGGAGTGACATGATAGTTTCTTTCCAGACTCAGGTTAAAACTGGGTCAGGGAGCCAGCTTAGAAGGCTGAGTTGTCTAGTGAGAGAGGAGAGTGCCTGAATGAAGACAGTAGACACAAGGATGGAGAGACATGGGTTCAAGCAAAAGAAGGCAGAATTGACTATCACTGATTCGTGTGAGTGGGGAGGGAGAGGATGTGGAGAATGACTGTCCGGTTTCCGGCTCAGGCAGTGGGGCACGTTGAACGTCATTCATTGAGATAATCACACGGTGGGAGGAGGGGAAGAGCAGGCTTAAGGAGGTGGTTTAAATTTAAGACATACTGAACTTTAAATGCCTGAGGCATATTCAGGTAGAAAGATTTGGCAGTTAATAAATGGATTCAGGAGTCAGGAGAGAGCTGAGAGCTGAAGATACTGTTCTGATAGTCATCAGCTTGTAGATGGCTGTTGAGATGGACCAGATCTCGTGGTGGGGAGGTCCTGGGCTTAGGGAAGAAAAGCAAGAAAAGCAGAAAGCTTGGGCTGAATGCAGAGAAGTCACTTTTACCAGAGGAACTCAGAAGGGAGTCTGAAAAGAAGTGCCAGAGACATGGTAGGAAAGCAGGTGCCCTGTCACTGAAGCTGGGGAAGAAGATTTTTGAGAAGGAGGAAGTGGTCAGCCTTACCAAAAGCTGCTAAAAGAAGAGTTGAGGCATGTCCATTGGATTTGGTGAAGAAAGTGGAGCAGGTGCTCATCAAGATGCTGAGTGGATGGGAGGCCAAGGAGTAGAGACTGTTGAGGCCTGGTCACTGGAGAACAGTCCTGGGGGCCAGTGTGGTGACAGTGGAAGGTGGGTGGGGGCAACAGGTGACTCCCAGGAGCACGGCTCGGAAGGGGAGGAAAGAGAGGTGCTGGCTGGAGCGGGAAGTAGAGTCCAGTGACGCTATTTAGTAAAAAAAAAAAAAAAAAAAAAAGGAGAGATGTGAACCAGTATCAGCATTGACTGTGAAGAACTAATATGCAGACGTTCTAGAAATGAGAGCGAGGGGAGGAGGCTATGGGCGTAGAGGACATGATCAATAAAAGGAGATTTCTGAGAAGTAAGGGTGGAGAGAATGGAAGATGCCATCCAGAGCAGAGTGGGGTGATGAGCCATTTGGCAGGAAGAGGAATGACTTCACATCTTCAACAGGTAGGGAGGGGGACTGTGGCCATGGTATTAGGACTACACCGGGACAAGGGCAAAAAACTACCCTTGACAATGGTAGTGTGAAAATCAAAATACCCTGGAAACCTGACCAAACCTCTTTGTTCCAGGCCCAAAGCTGCTGGAAGCCTTGGGCCTCCAAGTAGTATGCCCTGTAGCCTGGCCCAAAGGCATAGATCCAGGGGCGGGGACCAAGACAGGCCTTCAGGAGGCGAGTTTTTCCTGAGGACCGGGATGGAGCCTGGGATCCCGGGCTGAGCAGTGAGCCAGAGGAGAGACTGCTGGGAACTGAGCTCCAAGGTCACAAGAGTTGGTAGAGGAACCACTCACTCTACAAGTCTGATTTTTCCAAAGGCAGGGCAGTGGCGTGATGCCCTCATAGCACACCCCTACACCTGCTGGGGCCAACTCACTCCACTTTCCTCCTATCCCACTCCTAAAGTGCTACAAGTGTGCCTACCACCTCTCCCCCTGGCCTCCTCCCCTCTGGCCTCTCATCCAGTCAGCCATGTTTGCCTGTGGTCTCCCTTGGAACTCCTCTATTCAGGCATCTCCCTAGGCTTACCCAAATCCAACCCTTTCTTCATGGTCTGGCTGAAGCCCTGCCCGCTCCTTCCATCCTCTAGGGAAGCCTTCCTTGACCACCTGGCCCTCACTAACCTCACCTCACATTCTGCCAATACCTGATTGTACATTGTGTTGGATCTTGTTTCTCATCTATTATTGACTTTCTGCAAACAAACTTCGAGGACAGTGACTCCTCAGAGAGTGTAGCATAAAACTTAGCAGCTACTAGGTACATGATAAAAGTTTAATTTTATTATTAAAATAATGATTATACCTTATAGTTGTGCGGGGTGTTTTAATGTTTTTCTCCTAACTCTTCAAAAATATTCTCATGTACATTACAATCCCATGAAGTAGGTTGTACCAGTAGCAGACTTTTTTGTTTTTTTTAAACAAGGAAGGAAACTGACACAGAAAAAACCCAAATGACTTGCCTCAAGCCATTCACTGCGATGATGGTGGTGTTCTCGCTCCCTGCCCAGGCCCCCAGGTTCTTACCTTGGTGACATAACGTACGTATTGTGGCCGTTTGGATTTGAGGATGATGCCTATGGTGCAAGGAATGAGAATCAGGATCAGTGATATCATGATGCTGCCATAGGGCACCTTGTCCTTCAGGGTCCCATCATAGATACCCCTGGAGTAAATGTACAGGAGGAGGGGCATCATGCCCAGGGCAAAGAAGGTAGAGCAGGTGGTCATCACGATGCTGGGTGGGAGACATAGGAAGAGTGCAGAGAGAGAGCTCGTTAATACAGGCATAACCTCATTTTATTGCTTTTCGCAGCTGTGTTTTGTTTTTTTTTTTAACAAAGTAAGGGTTTGTGGCAACCTTGTATCAAGCAAGTCTATCGGTGCTATTTTTCCAACAGCATTTGCTCACTTCATGTCTCTGTCACATTTTAGTAAGTCTCGCAATATTTCAAGCTTTTTCGTTATATTTGTTATGGTGATTTTTTTTTTTTTTTTTTTTTTTTTTTTTTTTTT